>NW_024354550.1:3499508-4099508 GCF_902729225.1 Pteropus medius
GTTTTTTTTTTTTTTGTCATTTTGGTTTAGGTGAGCTGACCTCTTTCAGTATTTCCTGTAGTGCAAGCCTTGTAGTGGAGAATTCCCTCAATTTTTGTATGTTTGGAGAGATCTTTATTTCTACTTCATATATAAAGGAGAGCTTAGCTGGATACATTATTCTAGGCTGATAGTTTCTTTTACTTAAATATTCTGAATATTTGTTTCCATTCCTTTCTGGCTTGTAAGGTTTGTACTGAGAAGGCCAATGATAATTTAATGAGTTTTCCTTTATAAGTTACTATCTTCTTTTCTCTGGCTGCCCTGAGAATTCTCTCTTTGTCATTAATTTTTGATAACTTTAATATAATGTGTTTTTGTGACGGCCTTTTTGCGTTGAGATAATTGGGTGTTCTATTTACTTCTTGAATTCCATCTCCAGCTCATTCCTTAGATTTGAGAAATTCTTGTCCACTATTTGTCTGAAAATGCTTTTTGTCCCTGCTCCTTTTCCATATATTACATATATTCACCATTGAGTATAATGCTTCCTTTCCTAATGGTGTCAGCTAGTTCTTGTATTTCTCTTTTATTATTTTTCATTCAGTTTCTCTCTTCTTCCTTCTGATTTATTTCCAGATTTCTGTCTTTGATATCACTGATCCATTCCTCCATTTGGTCGACTCTATTTTCCAAACTCGTTATTTCATTTGTTAACTCTCGTGGTGTGTTTTTACCTCCAGATCTATTCTGTTCTTTTTGAGGGTTTCAGTCTCCTTGCTAAAGAACTCATTTTGCTCATCTAGTTACTTTTTCAATTCCTGAAATTGTTTATATGACTCGTTTTGGAACTCAATGAGTTTTTTCAGAATTGAATTCTCTGTCATTTAAGTTGCATACTTCTATGTCTGTAAGCTTATTTTCTGAAGTTTTTTGTTTTTTTGTTTTTTCTTTTTGAGATGCCTTCTCACCTTGGTTTTTCATGATGTTTAATGGACTATTTCTCTGCTGGGGCATTAATGGAAATGTATTCTGCTTTCTTTCCAGATAAAGATTTATTATATAAAGGTCTCTCTTTAGCCTATTGCAAAGAAGGGGCTTTCTTTTGGTTTCCAGTAGGCGGTGTCTAAGCCTCTTGGATCTCTGCTTTATATAAAGCCTTAATAATGCCTTTTTATTTGCTTATAGATGTTTAATCACGCTCACTACTCTCAGTATCAGTCTCTGTCAGTATTAGCGACAATTTCAATATCGTTTGCTTATATTCTCTGGGGCTCCGTGGTGTTTGGTCTCGGAGGATATGGGAGGAGGCGCCCTCTGGGTTGGATTTAGAGGCTGTGGTTCAGCCTCAGTTTTGTAAATGCGGCCGATAAAAATCAGTTGTTGTTTCTCTGCCATCCTGCTTCTCCGCTTTATGCTCTGATGTCTGGGCCCTGCCACTGGCTGTGTGAAGGTCACAGCACTCTCAGGCAGGGCTGTTCAGGGAACTCCCTGAATCTTCTCCCCTCCCCCTTCTTCTACAGGGAGCTCTGGCATCTGCGAGAGGTACCTTCTTTATTTCTCACAGTCCACCGTTTGACACCTGGGGTTCAGACCTTTGGTAGCTCTTATGTACAAATCCAATGCTCATACATGCCTGTGTGCAGTTTGGGTGTTTTTTGTTGAGTTTTAGATGTTCAGCTTATTGTTATTTCAAGGGGAGAGATCTGGGGACGTCTCTCACTCCACCATGTTTCTCCAAACCTTTTTTTTGAGCAGTGGGGGTGGGTTTAATGAATGTTAGTTTCTCGATATTGCATGAAAAATTTCAGACCAAGATAATACTTGTATTAATTGTATTTTGCCATCTAGAGTCAGAAAAATTCAGCACCATATATAGACCTTGGTTAGAGGTAGAATTTATTTCTGTTGTTAAAGGTATTGCACATATGTCTAAATGATCTAATTTCTGTTTGGTTATAATAGTCATTATTAAATATAGACTTAAATATCTTTTTATTTTATTCTTCTAGGTCAATTCAAAGATCTATATCTGAAAACAAAGGATTTGGTTAGTAATTTATAAGATTACTCATACAGATAATATGTTCTGTTTCCCTAAAAGTTCTTTTTTTCTGCTACTGCCATAAAGCAACAATAAGTGATTAATGAAGATCAAATTGAATTGTTTGAATTCCATAGAAGAATTTTTTTTTTTTAAATGTGGTTCCTTTTGTGGTTAAATGGCTAAGACAAAGAAATCATTCATTTATTCAGAATAATTTCCATTTATGTTAAAACATTTCTCTTTGGTGGTTCATTAGTTGATTATCTTCCAGCTGTCTAACTTTAGCTTGGCTCGCCATAATTAAGATGACCTCTTAGATATCTTTTCAGATTTATGAATCTAGGAGTGAATTAAAAAAAATAGAAAATGGTTAGATTATAAGACTCTTTCATGGCATATCAAGTACCAGATCTTTTCTTTAGTTTCTGTGATTACAGTAACCATAGTAACGATAAATGCAATTTGCTAGATTTGTACTTTAAATCTGAAGTAAATCTCTAATTCTGTTAATTAATTTTTGAAAGCTAATGTCTCTCTTTCCCTAATGGAATATAGGGTGTCACTAATTATAAAATTCACAGTGGCAAGAAAAATCTGGATTATTCAATCAATAATTTATTTTTTATGCAGTTTGTCAAACTTGTGAATACCCTTTCTCCTTTCTCCCCGTAGCACTTAGGAGTCAGATGCTCAAATTTCTTTCCCCCTCTTTTCAAAATCAGTTTCCTGAATCATTCTGAAAAGCTCATTCATACCAGGGTGATGATGATCATTGGATGTATCTTCCAAGGGTGTCTGCGTCTGATATTCTTCCAGTGGCAACATCCACAGGGGCTGAGTTCAGTCTCATTAGTCATGGCCCTGTGGGCAATTAGTTGTTAAATACTTTGAATGTCAGCCCTGATTTGAATAGTGAGTATTCTTAAATAAGGCAAAATTTTATTTTCCACCTAGATCCATTTTCATAGCATGCTATTTAGTTTGTACAAACCAGTCTACAGATATTTCCATCCTAACATAATTCTTGATGATCAACTGCCCTCCTTGTAGTTAAATAGGAGAGGAATAGTGACTTTAAAAACAGCAGAGCATACTGAGTTTGTTTCCATGTGTTGCTTTGATTGCCTTCTTTAAAATTTATTTTATCAATGTTATGACAACACATATGAAATGATTAGTCTTTGGTAAGTAGATTAGAAGAGATTCCAATTTTTAATTTCTATGCAGTTCAGTTCTTCACAATATGTCCAGGCTCTGCTCTAGGTGTTGAGAAGACAAGCCTGAACAATAATAGTTCTTCCATTTAAGGATCTTAGAGTTTCTTGAATCTATCATAGCTCAGTGTTCTCTCTAACTACTTAATCATTTTGTTAAAAATGATGAGAAATGTGGAGGGTGGAGGGTGGGGATACCTTAAGTTATGCATAAAAAATAAATGGTTTTTAATTCAAGAAAAATACTCCAGAGAATAACGTAATCATTAAAAGGTATTTCAGTAGCAACATTCTACCACATATGCTTGGGTACTTATGTAGTTCATGGAAATAAATGGGAACCCATAAGACACCTGGGGGTGTCCATCAGTGACTAGAACTCCCTAGAATGGACCACAGAGTTCTCATGTCGTATTACCAAGTTACAACCATGTGCTGAACTTGTTTTGATTGCAAATTTCTTACACTTGCTGTGAATTGTCTTAACCAATCCTCTGCTTTACTTCAGAAAAGAAAGTCAATGACACAATCTGGCAGGAATCCAGCAAGCCTGAGAATGATTCCCACATCAGAAGACTCTGTCAGCTAAAAGGTAATTACTAAATTTAGTTCTGCTGACTTTGCATTTTACCAAAGTAGTTTAAAGGGCAGATAAGAAAAATTTCCATCTTTCTCCATTAAAATAAGCAGGGCATTGTGGTCTGCTTAAAAAGGAAAGACAAATAGAATAGAATAGAATGTATATATTATTAATAGACTATATAGATATATGTGTAGATACACAGAGACATACAAAAAGGAAGTGAAATCTAATTAAGTTGCCTGTCGAAGCAAAGAATCAATTGCAAATAATATTTGAAAGTCTTTAATGCCTAAAATAATTTAAAATGTATTTAAAAATCAGCACATAGAAAAAAACCCTCTAAAATAACATGAATATATTAAATTGTTATATTTAGGTTTTCTTTAAAAATTTAAGAGAAATAACCTTGATTATTAATGCAAAATTATATTATTTTATAATTTAAAAATTCCCAGAAGCAAATTAGCAGCCAAGTATAGAAAATTTATCAATAGTAAATGATTTTCTAATTAAAATGACTTAACTATGAGAAGGTAATGAATAAAACAAAATGTCTTAAGAGTTCACAAAGATGACAACAGAATAAAAAGTTGATTTAGTTGGCATTCTCTCTCCAATGTTACTGAAACAAGAAAAATTTGATTATATTCATTATTGATTATTTAAAAATTTCTGATTTTTAACTAAAAGTGTTTAATATCTTGGAACAAAGGGAATTACAGTGTATTTTTTTATAGTCAGGAGCTTAATGATTATACATTCCATTCAGATTTTGCCTTTTGTCTTTTTTAACAGAATTCTTAGCTTTACAAAATAACTATTTATAAAAACAATCATTTTCCCCTGAAATATTTCAATTTTATCCAAGATTACATAATATTTTGGTGAATAATTTTAACTAAATTTAAAAATATTTACCAATTTTTCATAAAGAAATAGGTAAATCATTTGGGGATTATTTTATATATTTTCTTTTGCTTACAACATAGGAAATGTTTTAATAATACCATGTTTTGATTTGACTATTTTCACTTCATGGATGCCAGATATCTTACTAGTCAAACATCCATCCATCCATCCCTTTAATAAACACATGTAATACTTAGATTATTATATATTGACTTATGGATAAAAAAGGTATAACTGTATTATAGGTTATTTTTAGTTACAAGTTTGAACGTAAATCTCTTCCAAGTTTTCTAATTTCTAATTTCTCAAGCTGCTTTTCCGTGAACTTTTTTTTCTTAAATTAAGAGTACTAGGAAGGTAATTCTATTATATCTACTCTGACAAAGCAGCAAAAAATCTTGGACCTTAGGTGAAGTGCTTTGAGTTAGTGATCTCTATTTTGTCAGAGAAGAAAGAAAGCCTTCATAGCAAATTTCTCAGCTTTGATATTTCTCAGATTCTTAAGAGACCCTGTGTTTGGGGGGTGAGGGAGTGTGTGTCTAAGAAGTTTAGCCAACATTTCAGCAGTAGCAGCTGAGTCACCGGACATTTCTTTGGGCTTAATGTTGTGCTAGGAAGAGTTGATGGCCTGAGACCAAGGCTGTTGGTGCTATTGTAAATTGAAGGGAGAAACTCTGTTGGGGAGCGAGGGCCACAAGTAGTGGACTTTAATTTTATGGATGTAGTAGCTTCATTTGGAAGGCTCAGAGTATTTCTAAGCAATTAGTGCCCTACATGTCAACTTGTAATATTTCTTTCTCATTTTAAACACCAGTTTTTAACTGTTAATTGAATAATAACTTGAGAGTGGTTTACTGTGCCTGAGGATAGGCAGTCTGTGAAGTTCAGTGAGATGAAGATTGGAGGGTGTGTTATTGCTATTATCCACAGCGCATGATTTTATTGAAGACTCATAATGAAATTGTAAAAACAGCCTCATTAAAACAGAAAAAAAATATATATATATAATTTTCCTATATATATATATATATATAGCATACATATATATATATATATATATGAAAATAAATGGTAGGAATTATGTTAACTTTTAAAGATTCTGTTAAAAACTAAGACCAAAAAAAAAAAAGGCTCTTTCTCTCAATTTCAATTTCGAAATGGTATTTCTACATGACACATAATATATTAACATTATTGCAGTCCTAAAGAGTATTGAGGCCTGATGAAAGAAATGTCCACAGGCTATATTTAGCCAACGGTTCGTGCCTGGTGTTTTAATCCTTAAAGAAATTCACACAGTTCGATAATATGACTGTGTTATATCAGTTAAGACAAAATTTATCAGAGCCAGTAGAGTGCCAGAAGCTAACATTTTTAGTTTATTTAGTCCATTTCCTTCTTCTAAAAAGAATTTTATCTAAAGCTACATTCTGTTATTAAAAAAGACTACATCTGTAAGATAAATGTAGGATAAATTGTGTGCTCAGGATTTTACAACTGAAAAAATTGGCATCTCTAATTCATATTAATTTCTGTATTTTCAGCATGATAAGCAGGCAAATATTCATAATATTTCTTTTAGTAAATTAAAATCAATTCAAAAATCTTTACATTTATTTTGGCCTTAGTTTTATAAAGATTTTAAAAGCCTGATAAAACAAACTGAAATCTATGAATTGTAATTTACCTAAGATCAAGTTATGATTTAAATAAAGATGATTTAAAGAACAGAGTTTTCATGTTTTATACTAGTAAGTCCAAAGAATAAAAGAGAAAGCAAAATTTAAAAAATGATAACAAAGAAACATGTTTGGAATTTGGAGATTTTTTTTTTTTAAAGTGTGACTGCAATAAGCTATTCCATAAAACAGAAAATATGCAAAAAAATTGACATGTTAGTGAAGGAAGTAGGGTCTGGATAAGGTCAGGAAATATGGTTCGTAATGAAAGGAGTATTACCCATATGGCTGCAAAATTATTAAAAAACATAAATCCTCATTCCATATGGTTTTGATGAGATTCATTATATATATATATATATATATTCATTTTATATATATTTACACATATATATGATAAATGTCATCAGAGCCTTCTAGTTTAGCGTTTGAATTGCCATTGGTCTGAAACTTTCTTTCCGGAATTCTAGTCAGTACTATTTGGCCGATTTCTTCAGAGTAAGCACATAAACATTTTGGCTTAATTTTTCCAGATCTTATTAATTCTTCTTTATTGGCTTGATATCCTCATTTTTAAGATAGCAAATGTATAGTCACAAATGTATTTACTATTGTTTAATTTTCAGGAAGTACAATTTAATTTAAAAATTGTTTCCCAAGAGCATGTGATTTAAATCTGTAGACTGGAGTACATGAGGAATGACAGAGAGAAGTCCTAAATCATACCTGAATGTCTGCTTATGGTGTGGGGATAAATTCCCTGAGCAAAGGGTGCCTGCTGACGGGCCTCTTCTATTTCCAAGAAAGACTTTTTGGATTGAATGATGAGAACACTCAGAGTTCTAGTGTTTTATACAAATGAATCTTGAGAATTCCTTCAATTCATTAGAGGAGCCTTGATTAGAATTATAGTTAGCTGAGTGTGGTCAGAAGTATCCCTGTTAGAATAACCTAGAAGTTGATTCAAAATATTGTTTCTTGTTTTTGTGTTTTGCTTAATTTCATTTTTTTCTGCATTTGCTTTTGAAGGGCAGTTGAAGTCTGAATGTTTACATTGGATGGTGCGCATTTATGTACACTCTTGTTTGTGACCCACTTACATAGTTTATGCATATGTTGATGATCTATTGCTGCGAGTAAACACCTCAAAACTTAATGACATCAGACAACATTTTATTAGGCTCACAGATGTTGGGTGCCAGGGATTCAGTTGGGACCATGCTTCATGGTGTCTCTGAGGATTCCTCTGGGAAGACTTCAGTGACTGGGGAAGACTTAAATGTGTGGTGGCTGCAATCATCTGCAGCAGGGGTCCCCAGCCCCTGGGCTTCGGACCAATACCAGTCTATGCCCTGTTAGGAACTGGGCCGCACAGCAGGAGGTGAGAGGCGGGCAAACAAGTGAAACTAAATCTGTGTTTGCAGCTGCTTCCCAGTGCTAGCTTCACCGCCTCAGCTCCACCTCAGATGATCAGGCATTAGATTCTCACAAGAGCACCGGTCCCTGGTGCCAAAAATGTTGGGGACAGCTGACTAGAGGCTTTTTCACTTACATGTCTGGTACCTGTTCTGGAATAACTGGGCTTAGCTGGGACTGTCAACTGGAGAATCAATATGTGGCTTCAACATGTGCCTTAAGCTTCTCCCAGGCTAAAGGGTGGGTTTCAAAAGGGAAGGGCATGAGAGGCAGCTTCACACATCACATGAGGAAGTGTCTAGAGAGTGAGCAACCCAAAATATCAAGACAGAAGCTACAAGGTTTCTTCTGACCTAGCCTTGGAGGTCACAAAGAATCACTTTCACTACATTCTACTGTGACAATGATTCACTAGGGTCAGCTCAATCCAATAAGTATAGATGTGAACTTCATTTCTTGATGGAGGAGTGCCAAGATTATGTTACAGAATATGTGATATTAACATATTTTTGTGCCATCTTTGGAAAATACTACATATGCCTAATTTGGGCCATATGACATTTTAAAAATCAGGAAATTTTACATTAAAATAAATATATTGACACTCTTAAAATATAGAAGAGACACAGATGATCTTGGGCTCAAAGTCTGAGATGATTTCAGTTGGGAGATCCAAGAGCAAATGGCTGCCTTTTGGCAATGGTGGCCCGTTAGCTACCAAAGACCTCCCACTGCCTCCTTGACAAAATTCACTTCACTTAGTTAGGTTACATGTTTGATCCCTGCACACATTTATATTTAGAACATTGGTTTTGTGGGTTATGCTCAAATCTCTCTACCTAGTGTTCAAGGCCCATTAAAATTTGGCCTTACTCTCCCAGCCCTACCTCTTCCCAGGCCATGTTCGGAATTGCCTATCCCAGACCCAAACTCAATCTCTCCACTTAATTAAACATGTTCTATTTATTCTACACTACAGACTAGGGTACATAGCATTGATACTGTATTTGTAGCTTTTCTTTTTCTTCTACTTTTCTAAACTATATCCATTTTTCAGACTTCTATTGGGTTCTGTCTCTTCCACGAGTACTCGGGGTCATAGTGATCTCTTTCCATAATAGTGTCTGAGTCACTCATTTTACTGCCTTGCATTGGTATGTAAGTGATGTAAATGCATTGTGCATATTCTTCAGCTGTTTCCAAATTTTAGAGTACAGATGACCTCTTCTAGAGTACAGGTGACCACTTTATTGTTTTTTCTTGTACCCAGAAGAATAGAGAGAGAACTCTCTAAAATTCATGTTAAAAGGATTTTTTTAAAAAGATGGAAAGAAATAAAGGAGCAGGGGGGAGAACATTTTTTAAAATGCAGAAACTAAAATAATAATAATAAATAAATAAATAAATAAAACTGTGAAATTCTGCTTCTAGCATTCTGACCTTGTGATGGAAGATGGTGCTTCAAAGAGCCAGATCACAAAACCAGCTCATTTCAAAACAAGTATTTTCTAGAATGCTATAGTGTGGTTACTCTAATTTAAAATATTAAGTTATTGATGTAAATAACACTGAAACTGAGCTGCGAATTTGACATATCTTTTAACTACCACTATGATGGAAATTTGGAGAAAAACCTGCACTTAATTTTTATTGAGCACAAGGGTAGACCTCACCTGCCCCTTCTTCCTCAACAGAGTATCAGAATGAGGAATAGTGGAAAATTGAAGCAATGATTTTAAATAGAAAGGTATGAGGGTGAAAGGAAAAGTCACTGGCCTCGTGGCCAGTGATTTCTGTGGGTCTCATTATTCTCATCTGTAAACTAAGGGGCTTGGATTAAGTGATCCATAAAGTCCTGTCCTCTTTTAGTACACTATGTATTCCAGATTTAAATAAATGGAGACCCTTTTACAAGACTCGAAAGGGAAATGCTGATACCTTTTGAAAAGGTTTCATTTAGCTGCAAGAAAATGGAGCCACATTCTAAAGCTTTTACTAAAGCATGCATAGAACAATTTCAACATAAATAATTCATACTGAGAAGACATAAACTAATGAAGTTCAATAAGCCAGGGGTGGAAAGCTTAGTTTAACAGAAACAGGTGAGGTGATAATTTTATGAAATCATAGCATTTTGGAGTTAGAAGTGGCTTGAGTTATCTGTATGCTATTCTTCTATTACCTACAAGGAAATCGAGTTCCAGAGAAGTTTCATGGCTTGTGTAGGTACACAGCTGATTAGTGACATTCTTCATTTTTATTTTGTTTAATCTCTATTTTATTTTTTATGTTCTTAGTAAAAATCACATTTTTAAGAAAGTAAACACTTATGATCTAGTTAATATAGTACATTAACAGACTAAAAAATATCTGAGCATTAATTGAACTCAAACTTCTTAAATTCTATAATATCTAATAATCTGTATATAACGTTTATCTCTTTTCATAGATCTTAAAGAAGATGATTTTCTTTTGAATAATAACATACATACTCTTCAAGGAGAAAAACTACAAGGTATTTCCTATCAGGTAATGTGAATTATTAACATTTATGTGGTGTTTTGTGAAAATCATCTTGTTATTGAGCTCTGTAATATGCTATAGTAGTGTACAATACTTAGCCTTGTAGCTATTTTGCATTTAGTTATTGTAGGTTGTCTCATAATTGATATGCTTATGTCCCTGTGAATTGGAAAATAAATGAAAAAGTCAAATGACTTGAGTTAATAAACCATTTTGATTATGCAAAACATCATGCTCTACAGCCTTTTGAAAAGCAACTCTGAGCCTGTTAAATTAATGTACTGAGATTTTCTCTGACAAGACCTATGCTAAGTATTTAGAACTATCTGGCAACCTTCAGCATGGGGTACATGCCTTGTTTTTCTTACATTTGGTATAAAAACATATAGTATGATTCCTGACATATCCCTTTTAAAATTGCATTAATTAGCCCAGACGTTCAAACAATTAAGAATCTCTGAACCTTGGACCTTCCTAATAATAACATAACATTGACTGACAGCCAAATAGTTGCTATTCACCCTGTAACGAAAAGCAGTGTATGTGTCAATAGGGCCAACTCAGGCATTATACTGATTTTTGATATGTTTTTGACAGCTATGGATTTTCTTTAATCATTCTGATAGTTTTATTCGAAAATTTAGAACTGACCTTCCTCGGTGCAGATTGATCAATAGGTGGAAGATATATAGCCTATGAATTGTGAGGGGCTTATTTGGTGAGCTTGAATTCCTAAATCCAGCCTTATTTCTGAGACTGTCAGAGGCCCTCTGATGAATTGGACAGTGGATCATAACTTTTGATCAACCACAGTTCCTGCTGGCTGTTCTGATGTGTCCGGAGTGATAGAACTGTGCTTCTGAGGCCGGCTGCACACAGCTGCACATTGCCTGAGCACCTGCCAACCAGTGGGTTCCCCTGCAGTGCATGGTTGAGAGCTCTGAAAATGGACGGGTCTGTCTGAGTCTTAGTTTGGCCTTTAGTAGCTATGTGATTTGGGGCAATTTCCTTAATCTCTCCCTGCTTCAGTTTTCATTATCTGTAAAATCAGTCTATAAAGAACCTATACCTCAGGGCTGTCATGAGAATTAAGGAAGATCCTTCATTAAAAGCACTTAGCTTTGTGGCTAGCATTTAGGAGATGCTTAAAAAAGTTCAATTGTTATCATTGAGGCTCCTCTCTTCTCCCTCTTCCTCCTCCTCCTCTACTCTTTGCAAGGGCTTCATGACACTTTCATAAGCACAGCTGGAAGATTTTCTCTGAAATATGCAGTCTCATTCTCCTAAATTTAGATGAGGCCTCAGATATAGTATCTAAGTGAAACACTGTCTGATAGCCAGGAAAAAATAACGGCTGATTTTTAGTAATAGCTCCCCAGACATGGCGTTGTACCAAGAGAAATCCTTCTTTAGATTGTTAGTAGAAAAATAGAACCATCTCTTAGAAATAAGAAAGTAATGTAGAAAGTTCTTAGAAGAAAAAAGTGAAAGATAAATCTTCACTCTAACACCAGTCTTTCTGGACATTTTAACTGGCCAGGAAATGATCCTTCTACAATAGTAACCATTCAATTGTGCTCTGTAGTTTGTCACTGAAGATTAGTTTAAGGAGTTCATACTTAGTAACAGACAACAAGCAGGAGCTCTCTCATCCAGGAATCTTTGTTTGGGAGTAGGGGGTGGTCTTATCTATGTTTAATCTCTTTCTTCTTATTCATAGTAAGCATTCAATTGAACTTTAATAAAGAAATACTTTTTTTCTGTCTGATAGAATACTTGGATGTAACAGTATTATTATTAGGAAGTGTTATACAAATTATTAATTTATTAACTCCTGTGACTGAGGAAAATTAGAAATAGTTAAACAACCCTTTGAGAGGTGGGGCACAGAGGAAAGCATTCTCAGATGGAGAAGCAACTCTTTTGTGAGTGGGGAAACTGGCCTGCCAGAGGATATAAGAATAGACTTTGGCATAGACTGTGGCCTCTCATCAAGTGAGCAAATGACTTATTGGAGCTACGTTTCCCTAGATGTGTCCTGGGCACCATCTTTATTAGAATCACTTGGCGTGTTTGTTAAAAATACAGACATCTGAGCTACATCCCTGTCAAATCAAATTGTCATTTTTGGAGCACAGGAATTGGTATTTTTGTGAAAGTTTCTGTAAGATGCTTAGTGCATGAACCATGAGACTCTCTGGGATCAGAACAATTGGTGGACTTTGGCCCCATGCATTTTCACTTTGCAAGCTCAAATGTGTCTCAGGTCTGGTCAGGGAAGACAACAGCCTCCTGGAAAAATTGAAGTTGATTTTTGTTCCATATATGGGAATAATGTATATTCATTATAAAATTTTGTAAAACTATGTGAAGGTAGAAAGGATTAAAATAATGAATAATACCTTAATAGCATAAATATTTTAATGTGGCTGGACATTTTACTGAATATCATTAACATGGGATAAAGTTCATAAGATGTAAAACATATTAGTAGTTATAATTATCATATAACCATGCCTATAAAATATACCTTAGACAATAACAACATCCAGAATCAAAGATTTAAACATTAACTCAATTCCCAATCAGAAAATACTCTACTAGGTATGTCTTGTTCATGCTCTCAAAGTGTGGAGGACAGATCTTAGACATAGAAGGTACAAATGGCAGATGTTTATGAAATGCTTTTTCAGATGCTAGCTGTTCGCCATGAATATTTCTAACTACTTGGCCTGGGATAAACTTGCTGGAGAACCAGGCTTTCAGGAGAAATGCTGATGGGGAGAGTTTGAAGCAAAGCAGACTGCTGGTACTGTGATCATTATACCAACCATAAAGAACATCGTGGGATAACTTGACTCAAAGCATTTATTTTTGTATCCTTGTTCTTGTTTGTTCTTTTCTGGCAGCATTCAGTTGAGGCTAAAACCTTTTGTAGCATACTGAAAAGGATATAAAATATGCAGTAATACAGACTTCGGGCTAATATATTTTCAAAAATGGTTCATGCCTCATTTCTCACGTAAATTCTTAGGTTGCATTCGGCCTTCAGAGCGTCATTCATATTCATGATAGAAAAGAGGGATAACATTTATTACCTTCAGTGCTGGTGATATTAAGCGCTGTCAAACACACCCACCCAGAACTGCACCAAAACATTTTCTCTCTGAGCTCCTTCAGTGGAAAAAGTGTTGCTGAGTGAATTAATTTTTTAAAATTTTTATCTATCTATCTATCTATCTATCTATCTATCTATCTATCTACCTACTTACCTACCTATCTACCTACTTATCTATCTGACTAATCTATCTATCATCTATGTACATACATACATATATATACACATCTATGTACATATATTCCCCCAAAAGACACAAGGTTCCCTTCTGCGGCAGATATTAAAGTACTACGGGTTAGATCACTCCACACCCATTTCAATCAATGGGTTGAACATCTTTCTTGATGTTCTTTTCCATAGGGACTGTAAGTTTGAGTATTTGAATTCTCAGCCTCCCTGTAATTCTGGGTGGTCATGAGATCCATTCTGACCAATGAGATGTTGTCAGAAAGGCCCAGAGTGGGCTTTCCATTCTGAAAGCAGAAACAAAACCAAGAAAAATAAAACAAAGCCTCATGAGGAGGAAGCTCTGTCCTTTGTCCTTCCTGCTTGGAACTGAGACATGATACCTGGAGAGTTAGCCCCTGTTTTCTAACTGTAAGGGCAATAGGCACATGTGAAGGACAGAAAATCAGGCAAATGTATGAAGGTTGATTCACCAATGACATTCTTAAGTAACTGCACTAGCATTAGATTGCTTATGCCTGGACTTCTTATTGTGTGGAAACATAAGCCCCATACCTGTTTAAGCCAGAATTGGTAGGATTTCTGTTCTTCAAAGCTAAATGTAGTTCTAAGTGAAACACTTTGTTTTTAAAGCTGTCACTTTTGCTAATGCTGAACTCTAATTGCTCTAAGACACTAGACCAAATTGTGCTCACAGAGATGAATGGTGTCTAGACGCAGCTCTGATTGTGCAACCTAGATTTGCGTCCTTCAGTTCTAGTGCAGTGTAATCAGCATCTAGAGTTGAGAGTTAGTCATTTAGTCCTTAAGATAAAAACTGGATTAATAACAAATAAACTATTGGCTATATACAGACTTAAAACTGTCTCCAGTGTAGCACACCATGTTGAGAAAGGCATGTAGACTGGATCAAAGTGAGACTGTTTTTTGGTGAGCTTAACTGAGGTCACAGCACCAGGTGACTAGGGAAGAACTTCAAGATTATTCTGTGATCTGTTAACAAGCAGGAGAAGCAGGTCCCTTATCAAGTTTTGTCAGACAACTGTTGGGTGCTTCTAAACTAAGGTGTGAACAATCTATAAGATGGGGAAAAAGAGGTCAAAATGAAAATTGTTTAAATAGTACCTGCAAGTGTCAGCCAAAATATAGTCTTTATGTATGGTGCGATAACATAAAGATGAACTAATGATGTTATGAATTGTTATTATTTTCAAATACTTTCTTATCCATTATATAACTTTAGATATAACATTAGTTATCTATTATTGCATAAGATATTACTCCCAAATTTAAGAGCTTGGAACAACAAACGTATTATCTTACAGTTTCTGTGAGTTAGGAGTTTTGGAGTGATATAGTTGAGGACTCTAGCTCAGGATCTCTCAAAAGGTTGCAATCAAATATCATGTAAAGGCTACCTGTGGATGAAGGATCTGTTTCCTCTCATGGCTGTAGGCAGGAGGCGTCAGCTTCTTGCTGAGAGCTAGTTGGTGGCATCAGTCTCTTACCATGTTGCCCTTTCCATGGGGTTGCTTGAGTGTCCTTATAACATGGCATTTGGCTTTACTTCAGGACACAGAGAGAGCAGCAAACCATAGTGCGTTTTAAGATCATACACCATGGTCTCAGAAATCATGCACCATTTCTTCTACCTTATTCTGTTTGTTAGGAGCAAGATATAAAGTTTGGCTCATATTAAAGCATAATGACACACTTTTTGAAGGCAGCGAGATAAAATAATTTGTGGATATATTTTAAAACCACCAGAGCTATCTAATAATGAAGTTATAGATGGAGGAGTTTTCCTACATCCTAAGAGCAAGATTATAACTCGTTTTATAGATAGGAAAAACATAGAGTTCTATTTGTTAGCTAGATGGAGAATGTAATCTCTCTCTCTCTCTCTCTTCCCTTTTAAAACAAACAAAAGAGGTTAAAGAAACTTCCATTTTAACTTTTAGTTGATTCATAGAAAACGCCTGTGTATTTTTTTTTTTTTGTATTGCCAACTCTCTCACATTATAATCATCAGATGACATCAACCACTTTGCTTTCCTTGTTGCACTGTTGTGAAACAGAGGTTTACAGAAAGGACATGTTTTAGATGGCATGGAAAATTTCCAGGACGATCATGTACATCAGCAAATCTTATAGTATTAAGAACTTGAATAAACTGTAAACCTTCTTTGCAGTTATTTTTCCAGACTGGCTTTTGAGAAGACTGCAAGCTAAATTATACAACTTTATTTCATTATTATTTGCCAAAATGTAATATAATATTTGTAGGTTCGGTGGCAGATAATTACCTTCAATCAATCATGTCTCCTTATATAGGCATGAATATAATAGATACCTCCATTCACAGCCCTTTCTTCCCAAAGATAATTAATTAACATGTTAACG
The DNA here is from genome assembly GCF_902729225.1 of Pteropus medius. Classification (NCBI taxonomy): domain Eukaryota; kingdom Metazoa; phylum Chordata; class Mammalia; order Chiroptera; family Pteropodidae; genus Pteropus; species Pteropus medius. Next base: position 3,515,566 of record NW_024354550.1, read on the forward strand.
TCTAAGTTTCTATAATAATTTTCGTAACAGTAATTGTTTTTTTTCTTTTGTTTATTTATTTGTTTTGCCTAAGAGATAAAGCTATGCTAGGTAGGAAGATATGATGGATAGGTACTGTTTAAACATTACACTTGAAAAATTACTGTATTGTGCCCTTGCTGTTCCCCATACCTTCTCAGGTTTTAATAACTAGTTAAATATCAAAGAGCTATGAGAAAATCATCTGAATCTCAATGAAAGCTGAAAGAACTTTCAGTTGAAAATAATGATATGTAGGGACTAGCAAATAACTTAAAAACAGGATAAAGAAAAATAGAACAAGAGGCCTGGAGCCTCCACTGACTGTCCTCTTAAGCTACCAAATCCACACTCCTGTGTCCGAATTTCCTCATTTTTAAAGTAAAGTGTTGGACTAGATGATTACAAAGACTTCTTCAAACGCTAATGATCTGTGATTAACAGTAGCTCATTCTTACTTTTTCCTTGATACTCTTTTGAGGTCCAGGAGTTAAGAAGATACTTTACTTAGCTTAATGTCCTTAAATTTATTTAAGAAATAGTGAATTCCTGTGCTCCATCTTCTCATTTTATAAAAGTGTAGAGAAGTGAAGTGACTTATTCAAATTCACATGGCTTGTCACAAAGCAGAGCATCACAGCAGAACAGTCACCTATCTGCAGACCAGAACTGGTTTATTAAACCAGTTTTTCCTGACATTTTAAATTTATTTCTTGTGTATATTATGTTATAAATCCTATATAACAGGATTGTATTTTTTTTTTCTATGTCATTTCCTATACCCATAGCTCTGTATAGTGCTAGGAATACAATAGATAATTTAAAAAAAATAAATAACTTTTTTACTGACCGTTAAAGTTCCTATTGTCTACATTTTTTTTTGGTCAGCTAGGAAGTGTACCCCAAAAGAAAAATGGGTATGGCTCTAGAATCATTTTCAAAATTTCAGAGACAAGGATATTACATGAGAAGTAAGAAAGATGTTGCTTCAGCAGCCTTTTCTCTTAAAACAACAACCCCATTTGCATTTCTGACTTGTGTAATCCTGGAAGCTTCCAGCTGGTTTGGCAGTGTCTCCACCTTAAAAGACTGACCCCAACCTGTCAGGGTCAGTGAGCAAAGAACAGACATGGAGAGAGATGGTTATGGAGCTGCAACTTCTTGGAAAATAGAACATGTGTGACACATTATTCCAAAGCCAGAATTATGTACCCCAAAATCTGCTTGAGAAGAAGAAGAAAAAGCTTGAAACCTGTATTAGAACTCGAATAGGTGATTTGTATGTGTATAGTGGGATAAGACTGTTTAATAAAGGGCTTTTTTAGACATGCTAAATTATACTGCATAGCTATTCAAATGCCTGCTAATCCCCTAGGCAAGTATATTTTCCTTCACCTCACCTGATGTAATCTTTCTCTCCTGTGAATAACTGTCATATTTTACTTGTACTTCTTATAAACTTTTCCTCCAGATGTATTTTTGACCAACTGTTCAGCTCATGTATATTTATTGAGCATCTTAGACACCAGGTTTGAGATATGCGAAACAGATCTGGAACCCCAAAGAACTCACTTTCTAGTGAAGGGGACAGGCACAGAAACAGATGACTATTTTTTTTTTTTTAGTCACTAATATTAAGCAATGAGCATCACAAGACAGATAAAATGTTTTAGTCTCTTTTGTATCTCCCACAAATTAGGTGCTCAGTAAATGTGTGTCCAATGAATAAATAAATAACTTAGAAGCCTTCTAGGAGAATATATTCTATTTCATTATTTTATTCAACTGCCTACTCAGTCAATGACTGTGTTTATTGCGCCCAGGCCTATTTTAAGTACAGGTCCAGACTTACTTTAAGTTCAATTTCTATAAAAATATGTAATATCAACATGGCAAATTTTCCACCAATTATTTTTACAATCAATATTTCATTTGCATAAATGAATTAGTTTTGATTTGTCTTTTTAGTTTTGGTTCTGAAATGAAACCTGTTTGTTTTTGTGTGTTTGCATTGATTGATTCTAGTTCATAATCCTCTTGGTTTTATCACTGTCTATTGAGTTACTAAATATTAATTGATCATTGTGACCTCTTAAATTATCTTTTTCAGAGTATGTCCTAAGTTATAAATAAAGAGTAGTCACCTTTATATAGAAGAGAAAGAAGATACAGCTTTGGGGTTTTAATAATGTCATCATTTAAAGTGAATTCTTTACTTTTAACTATACCATGAAAATAACTCTCCATTCTTTTTTTCAACCCCTAGGCAGCTTTCTAGTCAAGTGGCTAGGAACAAATTCACAGTGGACAATCTGGATTCTTCTGTCCTGCTTGGCAGAAATAGATTTGATTACAACAACCTATATTCTAAATACAACCTTTAATTATAAAATTTCTTCTACTTAAAGGAGTAATTGTAGAAGACTTGGAAAATGAAGAGTATATGAAGAAGAAGAAATGCCACTTAGAGTGGTATTTATACTTTTGACACAAATTTACATTCTAATTTTTTACTTAATGATGTATTTTGAATATACAAAAAATTTCTAAAGCCTAAGACCTGGTAAATCTTCAGCTACTAAGTGAAGAGTCATAAGACTAGGAAGCTTAGAGAAAATAGTCAATGCAAAATACATGAAACTATCTGAAGTTTCACTTCCGGGTGTTCATTACAGCTTTCTTTTAAAATAAACCAAGATATTATTATTATTATTTTTTAAATATCTCTATTCAGTTGAAGAAATGATGTGAAATAGATATCAGGTGGTAAGAAATTTTCTTAATTTAGCTTGTTAAAAGATCACTAAAGAGGAAAACTTTTCTAAATCAGAAATTAAGAACAAAAAGAGAACAAAGAGAAATTATTTTACTTCATTTGAGCTCTGTCATGTTACTTTCCAACTTCATTTTCATTAGTGGAATAAAGAGAACGCAATTCAGACAGCTAAGTGATCTGGATTTAGCTTCTGTACGATTAAGTTTCTTCTGTGTAAAAAAAAAGATAAAATTACAAGAGATTTAAATTCCCTTGTAGTGAAATACATATATAAAAGAAGATATATATGCACATATATTATAAATATATTAAATTTTCCATAAAAACAAGATAGATAAAATAATATATATAACAGAAGATACATATATGAAAGTATATATATATAAAAGTATACATACGCATATCTATATGCCTATAAAGCTGAAAGTGTCTACCTGATACTTATCCTCTATATTGAGAACCATATTTAACTTCCAAATCAAAACCCTGAATTCGATTGGTCTTAATTTAGCTGTCAGGACTAGGTAACTGGTAATTATTCTGGCTCTTAAAAATCTAGTGAGAAAGAATATTGGATTAGATTAAAAGTCAGAATACTTGATTCTCATCCTAGGTCTGTTATTAATGAATTATCTTTCCTTGAATAAGCCACTTAGATTCTCTGGATTTTGTCATTTTTTAAATAGGCCAGTAGACTAAATGTCCAATAAGTTTCATCTCAGCTCATAAAATATGATTGTATGGCTAATCCAGTTCAATAATTCATTAATGCTATTTTCTAAAAATTATTCTATCACCCTAGTAGTCAAGCAAAATGTCAGGAAATGAGGTCTATTTAATCCAACATTGCTAACAAAATTTTTACATTATTTAAGGAATATGAGCAAAATGAACTAAAAGATATGCACATTTATATGTGAAAGATATAGTATATATATAAAATATATACATAAAATATTTACTTTATATTCACATATAATTTCTATTTTATGGAGAAAAATAAGCAAATAAACAATAATTTTATCTCCTTTCATTTCTCAATTACTAATTTCATTATTATGAATTATTACATTTCAAAAGTTAAATAGATTTTACCAAATCAATTCCTCATTCATTTATTTATTCATTCATTTCATATCATAATTTCAATTAATTCATAATCAGTGTCAACTATTGACAATGTTACAGGTACTAAGAATACTGAATGGAACCTCTGTGTAAGAGTATGGTTTCCACCTTCCTTCAATTTAGAGTCTATTGGGGGATAAATACATTTAACCAATGATGACACAAAATATTAAATCTGAAATTGTGGTGAAAGCCAAGAAGGTAAAGGAATGGGGACCTAATTTGAATGTGGGAGTTAGGAAAAGATCTCTCTGAAAAAAATCCCAATAAGGATAAAGCTCCAGGGATAAGTAGGAATTAACCAGGTCAGGAGAATGAGAATAAGCATTCCAGGCAGAGGGAGCAACATACACAAAAAAAACGGACAGAGAAAGGGAAGTGCCCTGGAGTTTGGGAACCTAAAGATCTGCACCTTGTGAGCCTGAGGGAGCCTGGAGACAAAGGCCTTATAGACCCAGTTAAGTATTTGAATTTTATTTAAAGAACACTGGGAAATATTTCAGTAAGTTAAGTAGCATTGTAATGTCACCGGATTTATATCTTTTAACAAGAACTCTGATGTTATATTGTGAATCAGCTGAAGAAGGGCAAAAATGAGAAGAAAATCAGTTAGAGACTTCTCAATATTTTCAATGACAGAAAATTTAACCAATGTGCTAACAATGGAAATGAAGAAAAATAAACAGAAACAGATTCAAAGTACACTTTGGAGAATAGACTAAACTCGGTAATGGAATAAAAATAAATAAACAAAGGAGAGGTAAATGGCAAAAATGATGATCTGATTTATGGAATGTGCAGTAGAGTACGTCCACTAAGTTGAAAGAGACTAGATGAAAGTCATGGTTAGCGGGGCTAAAGGTCAGTCCTGATCATGCTTTAAGTCATTTTAAATAGTTAGATATGTGAGTTTGAAGCTCTGAAGAGAGCCTTGAAGAAATAAATTAGGAATTATTATATAAGTGGTATTAAAGGGGTGTGTGTGTGTGTGTGTGTGTGTGTGCGCGCGCGCGCGCAAGCGCGCGCATATGTTAAGAGAATGATGGTGATATTAGATGAGGACCCAGAGCAAGTTCTACAGGAATTTAAGCACTTAATTTTGACAGAAAGGAGGTGTCAACATATAGGAATTAGAGAAAGAACAAAACAGGTGAAAGGAAAACCAGAAAACATGGCATCACAGAAGTCAAGAAAAAGTCCTGAAGGTCATCATGGTCAATATTGTTGAATATCAAGTAGTAATGGAGTTCGAGAATGGTTCATTGGACCACAAAAGCAATTTAAATGGAGTAGTAGAGACAAAACTGATTGATGAGTACATGAGGTAGGTTAAAAGGATGAGAAATTAAAAGAATTAAATTAAAGGAAGCATACAGTTAACTTTTTAGAGAAGCAGCTTGAGAAAGGGAGTAGAAAGCGTGGTAAATTAAAGATGGTGAATTAAAGACGGATGGTATCAGAGCTAGGAAAAGGCCTTTAAAAAGGAAGATGATCAGAATTCAATAGAGATGGAAGATGAATAAAAAAATAAGCAAATGATTATTCTAATCATTCTTCTGATTAGAATAAAATACATATTACTCAGCCTCCTCTGCAAAAGCCGATTTTGAAAGCCCCTAGTTAGGTCTGTGGCCTCATCTCATGACAATCTTCTCTTCCTTCCCTTCCTGGGGCATACACTAAAAATTCTTCCAAGAATTCCAGCTTTAGAACTTTTGTGTAAGCTGTAACCTCTTTCAGGAATTCTTTTCCCTCTGCTATTTGTTTGGCTGACTCTTTTCTGTCATTCAAGTCTCGGTTGAAGTGTCCTTCCTGACCATCCACTGAATCTAAAACCATTTCCAATTTTTCACATGTCTGGTCCTTTCTTATTATTCAGGCCCCAGTTTCAGTATCCTTAATGAAACCCCTGATCATCCAAAGTAAAATAGTAACATCACCTCCACATCCCCACCCAATCATCCTATTAATTCTTAGCATAGCAACTCTTATATCATATTTTCTTATTTATGTACTTGTTTATATCTACATTCTAGAGGGAAGTAACATACTTCCCTCTAGAATGTAGATTGTATAAAAGTAAGGATCTCGTCTCAGCTATCAATGCCATATCTCCAGAACATGTGATAGGTGCTTAATAAAAAAATGTTGATTGGTTGAATGGAAAGTTTAATTTATGGGTCAGTCTTCTTAGAAAACATCTAGGTATTAAAAGGCACATTATTATAAATTTTAAACTAATTCAGTACAAATATACATGTAACAAATTAGGGGACTGTGAATAAAATCATTATTTTGAAAACAGTCTAGAGGATTTCTTTTTAATAGATAATAATTCTACATCTCTTATAACAACATTTAATTCTAACTTTCATCCCTTAGGGATATACTACCTAATAGCAAGAGAAGGCTTTCCAGAAATACTTTGCTATTAGAAAGTAGCCAATTTAATATAAAAAATCTGCTATGGATAACCCATTTGATAAATAAAACATTACAAAATATGAAATCATGAGTATGTTTACATTCTACAAACATTTATTAAGCCATGCATTACCCTAGGCATATGGGATTCAAAAATTAATGAAAGACAGGAGACTGATCTCTGTTAACTGAAAGATGAGCTAGTGATTAAAGATAAAAAAGTTAATAATACTGTGCTTTAAAAAGACTATCATAGAGTTTGAACAAAATAATGAGGGATCAGTTTGTTTTAACATCTCTGGGTCATGAGGTCTCCATTCATCTGAATTTAGACAGTACACAAATGCTTTCATTCCTCCTAGAGGCAAATCATTAATATGAAGTTCAGTTATCCTGGAATACAACCCCTTTCCCCAAATCAAGTGAGAGTCTTTTTCACAAAGGAAAAAAGAGAAGGCTATATTTGGTGCCAGTGTTTCAGTGAAGCAATGAAGCTTTGGCTGTAACGGGAGAGGGATGCCATAAGAAAAGACACGTGGCAAAGAAAAACATTATGCTCAATGATAGTGCAACGTCAGCTTATTATTTCTGGAAGGGGACAAGGATTAGAAAATGATTCTCCCTGGCTTGTGAGGGATGTATAAAACAGAGTAACTCAGAAATCATTGAAAAAGAATACTGCAGAAAATAATACAAAATAAACAGCAACAGAAATTGTGTTGAACAGAGCATGACCCTTGGAAAGAGAGGGAAGGTTTTGCATATCTAAGAATATCTCATCACAGTCTTCTCTGAAAGATTAAAATAATTTCAATAATTTCCTATTTATTTAATGCAGACAGGTATGGCTTGCTCTGACAAAACATCACGTTTCCTATGTACGTGCTATTATAGAGCGAGAACATCAAGTTTATATTGGTTGCTCAAAGTCATTCTTAAAGACCAAGAATAAGAACCGAAAATAATGACTGGAAATGTTTGCATGGCAGAGATCCTGTTCTTCAAAACATTTCTTATAGCCTCTCTGAAAGGATTGGAAAATACTATCATAAATATGCCTCATTCAGACGTTAATGAGGAAGCAAATTATTTGCCTTTTGAAAATTGTTGTATTTATTTAGATGTCATTGATCAATTGTTTAATGGAAAGAATGAAGCAGAGGCAGGGGGAGGAATATTTCTGAGTCCAAAGCATTCTGAATGAAAAAGAAATATTCCTCTAACTATTACTTCACATAGAGTTAATAGAACAGAATACAACCATTTTACCAATTAGTATAAAATTTAGAACAAAACATATCAATTTCCAAAATATTTTGAAATCCTTAAAAGTAAGACAGTTTTAAAAATAATAAGTAAAAGCAGTATAAATACAAATTTGCCAACATTAAACTAGTGAGTAAAATTCTGTATCTTCCAAAGAAACTGAGTTATTAACGCAATGCTAATTCTTTTATCAAGATTTTTTTTTCCATAATAAACCAGTGACACTTATATACTAAAACATAACAAAGCAATCTGTGGCTGCATTTTGTTTTGCTAGTGTGTCTCTTCTAGAGAGCGGGGTGGGGCAGGGGGCTACTTAAAAAAAAGTCTACTTAAAAACATTTCATATTTGAAATAAAATGCTGTTTACCAGAAATCTCCAAAAGGAAAATAAAAATAAAATAATTCTGCTTATTTCTTGCACACCATCAGTCTATTCCAACACTTGCAAGTAGCAACTTTCCACCTCTTGTTCCATCTATGCTGCAAAATCCTTTTCCACTGCTTCACATTGAGCAGGAGCGAATCATTTATAGGTGGTTCTGGATTCCATCGATTTTGCTTCATTTTGAAGTAAAAATAAAAATTGGTAAAAATACACCCTGCTTTACTATGACTGGCCAATTGTAATATACTTTACAAAAAAGTGTGGTGTGCTTTCAAGTTATTGCTTAAATTTTCTGAGGGTACAGGTTGTAAGGGTACATTACTAATTTTCTCATATTTATGATCTCTAAACATTTTACATTTAATCCCTTGTGAAGAATAACTTGTCTTTACCTTGAGCTGTGTTTGTCCTAGGCCATAAAATCAGGTGGTGACCCAATGGAATCAATGGGGACATTAAAGAGATTACAAAAATGGATTTGGACCAAGAAAGCCAGGGTGCCAAGTCTGGATGAGATGAAACCTTCGTTAATAAATCTCCGTAAGTAAGAACTCGATGATCTACTGAAAATTCTTTAGAGAAGAATCAGAACAGCATATATTAATGAAGGCCATTTTGATAAGGCCTTAAGATAATCATTAAACATTTTTTTTTATTGCCAAGTTGTTTGTGAAACAGATATCATCACCTTATTTCTGAGTTTCACTCCGTACTCATGCCCCACCCTGATTCTCCTTCCCTTCAGGAACAGGCACAGGGATAGAGTGAGAAAAGGCACTCAGCAAGGTGACACCCAGCAAGGGAATAAGGTTAGCAGTGACTCGTTCTTTGGACATGGAAAACAGTATCTTTCAGTTTTGATGTGAGTGCATGCAGCAAATTGGCATGTCATGATATGCAACTTTGATTTTCATTTATTTATTTACAATAATGCCCTATTATTCATAATTTTATGTTTGCATCAGTTAAACACTTGAGCACAGAGTCAATGATATGAATTTATTATGTGTAATATGTATTTCTCTTGTCTGTAACTGTTTTTTATATTACTAGAAATTTCATCAGATCTTTCACATGTAAATATAAGTCTCACTAATCAACTTTGTAGTGTTAAAGATGTACCTTTTTCTTTTGTTTTCTCAGTCTGTTCTTGATTTTCCAAAATATTTCACTGAGACACAGTAAATGCATAAATCTCTTTGCAGATTGATATTAAAATAGAAAATTTTAGAATATAAATAAGAGTTCAGCCCAGGTCCTCTGCGATTTCATTCTTTTAAGTAAGGTAAAGATTGTATTTGGTTCTTTATGTTCCTCTCTTACACACATGACCTCAAAAAGTAAAAAAAAAAAAAATATTTAAGAATAGAGGCATACTATATCATGCTTATAAGCTCTGAGGATTTTTTTAATTATAACTTTTCTAAAATATCTTTTAATATCCTATTTATATGTGGCTTTCAGTCATTCCATTCTAAATGACTTTTAATGTGGTTTAAAATGTTTTAGGTAAATCTATTTTTACAACAGAAATCATTTAATATTCAAAAAACTTACTCTTCGAAGAAATGCATTGTAAAATATCTTATTAAATTAAATGACTTCTTGGTTTATCCCCTCATGTTTGTTCAGTTCTATTATATAAAAGGAATTATAATATTCATAATTCCTACATGTACAAAATTCTTAGATTTACTTTTTAAACTTATTTTTCTTTATCATTTAGAAGATGAAGACGGAATGTTGATTTCCTGTATGAAATTAGCCAAATCCCAAGAAAAGAAAGTTAGTAGTATTAGCACAAGGAAGAAGGAGGAAATGGAGATTAGATTGGATTCCATTTCTGCATCACTTGTTAGATCCAATACTTCAAGTGGATGCAGCTTGGCAGAAATGTTATCCCACAATGAAGATGAAGTTCAGATGTGGAAGAGTTGGAAGCATTTTTCAGAAAATCCATTCTGGACATATGTTGATTTCCAAATTGCCCAGGTCAGACCCTGGGACAACTATTTGCACTGCACTCACCACCCACATTTCAAGTCTCCTTGTATGGATATGGATCTCCCACATTCATGGGTAAGTTTGTGAATTATAGAAATGTATCATCTTATCTGGATGTTTGTACTGGCAGGAAAGAGACAGATAACAAAAGCACTAATCAGTCAAATTTATCAGTGCCAGGAAAGTTACCAGAGCTTGAGTTGTTTCCAAAAAGCAAAGCAGCTCTTGTGACTTTTGCTATTATGTTACTATTGCATATATTCTTTTGTGCTCAAAAAAACTACTGCATATTTACCAAAGATTTTTTTTAACCAAAGGAAAACTTGGGATGTTGATACAAATCAAGAAAATGGGCGTTGAATTGTCTAAATTATTGCTGTTGTCATGACGTTTCACTGATAACAGCTCATTTAAATGAGCATTTTCTTTGGGCCTGCCATTCTCCTAAGCACTTTAAATGTATTATTTCATTTAAATCTCACAACAACCCAATAAAGTAGGAAGTGTTATTTTAATATTAATTCCTCCATTTTACAATTGAGAAAATGAGGCACAAAAATGTTAATAGCAAGTACAAGGTCACAGAGCTAACAACAAGTGGAAACAAGATCTAGAACCTGGACGGTCTTATACTAGGGATCCTACTTTTAGCTAATACATTATAGTGTTTCCCATATACTAAGCTAGGCTCTAAGGCCATATGGTGCAAGGAAAAGAGTATAGACTACTCTTTGAACACAGATTTGTCTAACTCTGGAGTTAGACAGATTTGTGTTTGGATCCAAGCTCTGCTATTTATATAGCTTGGGAACACTATTGAAACTCTAATTTTCTCAATTGTAAAATGGAAATAATAATATTAAACTCATGAGGTAATTGAGAAACTAAAATTAAATAACAACTATTCTAGGACTTAAGAGTGCCTAATTTTTTTTAGCTTGATTGTAAGTTACTTAAGGCATATATTGTACCTTTATTTCTCTTCTACTCTTCATGGTCGTTTGTGTTTATAGTGAATGAATGGGACAACTTCGTGTACTCAGGAACCCTACCTACTCTATACCATTTTGCTTTGAGGATCGGTGTCTCATGCAGAGGCTATATTTCATGGTGCATTAGAGATCTCTAAGGAGGCTTATTCTCTTTTGGAGTCCTTTTCTCCTTTAAATATTTGTGTATGGAGTTAGGTCCCTGCAGATTAGAGCTAAAGTAATCTGTGTTCAAAGTGCAACATTAAATATTACAAGTGTCTAGTTGCAGCTTGGAACTGATGAAACTGTCCAACATTGATTAATTTTAGAAATGCCTCTCACATTTCCTTAGTCTTCATCTTCTCTTTGGGACTGCTGGACTTTGCAGGCTTCTTGGAGCAGTTTCTTAGCAGCTGGTAATATAATTAGGAACTACTTCTGACAGCTTCAAAATCAGGAGCAAGAATTATGACTACTTGGCAAGTGGCAAAGTTGGTATATAAGACTCTAAACACAAATATTCGGAGCTTCTTTTGAGAATAAAATCTGGACTCCTTAGTGAGCATTTCTGGATTTCAGCAGTTTGACCTCAATCACACTTTTCCGCTTTGCCTACTATTTCTTCTTTATAGATTGTCTTTATATATTTCTTATGCTGGACTGCCAAACTGAGTGATTTGCTATTCCTAATGACTGTCTTGCACTTTCCTGACTTTCTGTCTTTGTGTTTATGTATTGACCTCTGCCTGGTATGTTATTTTCTCCTTTAAAACCAATACCCCATTCCTTAAGACTCAGATCAAATACTTTGTCCTCTAGAAGACCTTCCTGGGTTGTGCCAGATAGAAGTAACATCTCCTTCCTTTGAACTTCTAGATCACTTTTTAGGACATTATTCTTTTCTTATATATTCATCAAACATACATTGGCATCTAATGTGTGCCAGTCAAAATATTAGAAACTGGGAATACAGAGTTAAAGCAACACATACACTGTGTCCCTATCTTCATGGGGCTTAGAATGAAGCTCCTTCACCCTGTATTAAAATTAGTTGAGCATTTTTTTTTATTTGCTATAAGTGATTTATCTTTTTATCCTTCATAGTCCCTAGAATGTTATGGTGCTTAATAAATATCTGAGTAACATTTGCTGACTAAATGAATGAAGTTTTAGAAACCAGTGGATTTTGTTTCCATAAATCTAGATAAAACATTTCTTCTCACCTTTCTGTATTCACATTAATCTAAATACACATAAACTCAGTTATTATGTCTATGTGCATGTTTGTGTGTGTAGATTTAGGTATATATACAATACTAATTCTTTTTTTTTTTATTCAGGTAGTTTTGCCTATTTTAGTATATAACTCAATGATTAAATGAGTGTTATCAGCAGAAGGTCAAATATATCTGCAGAATGCTCAGAATTTCAGGTAATAATGTTTAGCATTTGTGACAGGAAAAACTCAGTGGATTCGGAGAGAGGGTTCAAGAACATGTTAGAGTTAAATTGGTTTGGTAAACTTAATAAGACTACTTACACTCGGGGATTTGAGACATAGTGAAAGAAGTTGAGTAAGTACGAATTATTATTTTTTTATTCTACACATATATTCTATGATAATAACAAATGAAAAATATCCACTTTCATTTTAGCATAGTTGATATTTTTTTCTGTAGAAATTATGAGTTATTATTTGGGTCATATTTTAACTTTAATTCTGTCAAAGGCTGATAGTGTTGAGGAAAAAGATATGCTTCTAAATGAGTGTTACGTGTTACTTACTATCAATGACGGGTAGTCAGAGGTGAAATTTTTGCAATTTTTAAAGGGTAAAAGTGACCAGATTTTTTTAAGTACCAACATATGCAATATGCTGGAGCTGGACCTAAACCCCACATTTCAGGAGGAATGAAACCAACCCACAAAGAGACTCATTTCTCCTTGACTTCAGAAATTTCAGCAATAATAGATTCCAGTGTCTTTGATCCCACTATTAAATCAATCTTTTGGTGGCCTGAAATTGACTTGTCTTCCAAAGAGTCCTTATTCACCAGGATATGATGCCCTGCTGAGCCCACCGTAGGCTGGCACTCTCAAGGCTGGTTCTGATAGAGCTGTGTTCAGTGCCAGCTCTGACATTACCAGCAGAATGAACTTGAGCAAACTCTTTAACCAGCTAATTCCAATTCAGCCCATTGGTTTAAGACCCTACCATTCTTTTTCCTCTGAGTGACTCTTTGCAAACTGAAAATACTCCATTTGTTAAACAAGTTACCAATATCTACCATGTAGGGCTGTTGGAAAGATGACATGAAATGGTATCAGGACTCAGGCAATAGCAGGTAATATTCATACCAAAATCAAAGAATCCAGAAGCTTGTGCTAAGCTTGGAAAGAAGCACCATTTTATTCAGTTGAGATACCATAAACAAGCTGAATCCAGGCAGGGAAATATATTATTTGTGAAGGGCTCTTTACAGAAGTCACCAGGAGAATAAGACACACATAAGTGTTTAATGTGTGGTTTAGTTGTTTGTAAGGTCTATAAAATCTGGGGAGTAGGGAAAGACATGTGATTGTGGAAATGATATAAATTGAAAAGGTAAAAGATCAGATTTATGAAAGTGTGCACTCCAAAAGAGAAATGTAAAAGGAAAAACTACTTAAAGATGCAGGTCTTTTCTAATATCTGAATGAGTGGTGTTGAGAGGGAATTTCAGATGCATCTTAAGAAAGATAACAGTGGATGTAACCAAAAAATAATATTTGAAACCAAGTGTTTAAAATCAATTTACAAGAAGAGTGATTGAAGGGTACTTATGAAGCTCTGCATGCTAAGAACTTGAAAAATCTTAACAAAAAGAGGAAAGTGAAACAGTAGGCTTGGTTGGGAGTAAGGGCAAGAATGAATAGTTTGTGTGTTGAAAAGGAGATGAGCCCTTCTTTTAATATATTTTTCAAAAACTGGAATAAATTTTCAGATTTGTAAGAAAAATAAACAAATTATTTTTATATTAAGAAATAGAAGTGCTCTTGGCATGAATAAGGGGAGCAAATATCCATTTCTTCCATCAATGTCTAAGGTATTTTGAAATCTATTTTATAAAAATAGTGTGGTATGTTTAAATAGTGATAATAACAAAATCCTTTCAGGAAGGAAAGTCAAAGGCCTGAAAGACAGAGACCCAAGCATAGAAGAAATCAAAGGCAGTATAGATAGAAAAATGATAATAATGAGGAACCAAATTACATAAAAATCAAAGAAAAATGAATGACTCTAAGGTGAGGGTAAGAAAAAACAACAACAAAGTTCTACTTAAAGCATTTTAAAGCGTGTAAGAGGATAAGAAGAATGGAGATTAAAGGTTTTGCTGGAGTATTACATGAACCCGTCAAAATTGTGACAAAAGAGAAAGTGTGGAAAAAATATTTCTTTATGGAACCGTTTCAGGGAGAAAACATGATATGTGCTAATACCAACCAAGAACTAAAAGAATAAAAGATTTTACAATTAATCTTTCAATTCAAATGGGGAGCAGTGGATGCTCTAATTATTGACATGGGAAAATGCTCTTGGAACACATAGTCCCAAAGCTATGCTGTATGAGTTTCGATACTGCCCAAGAAAATTACTGATCTCTGGGGGAGAGGTGACAAAACTAAGAGAAGCTATTTGTGTCTCTCTTCTACACTGTGTCTTTATTCTCAATCTTGGCAATATCTCCAAGTCTCTCTGACCCAAGTCTACCACCTTTAATCAATATGAATGACACATCGTTACCAAATTAGTTTACTTGACTAATCTACCTGATTAATGCTACCTTCTTACTACGTAGATCCACCCAAGTATCCTTCACACACACTCTGCTACAGGCAAAGTGATATCAAACATGACAATTTTTTCCCATCTTCATGGCTTTGTTTATATTGTTTCCTTATTTTGGACTTTCTTCTTTATCTGTATTATGAATAGTATGGAAGTTTAAAAGTTTAGACAAGAGGTAAGATTTCATGCTGTACACTTTGAAGAAATATGTGAAAAGGAATGAGGATTGAGAGGGCCAGTAAAAAGAGTAAGGAGGCAGGCACACAGTTTAGAAAAAAGGCAAAATTGATTTTATAAATTCTGTTATTATTTTCTTTGTACATTAGTGATGTTATACTCCTGCCCAAAAGCCTCTGTGGTCCCATTGATGGGGGTGATTTTTTTCTGGGCCAGCAAGTAAGACATACCAAGAAAACTGCTACATATCCACACAGAGGAAGGCATGTTCTGAACTATCAATGAGTAATTTCTTGGAATTTAATGTCTCTGTGTTCAACTGTGACAGTGAATGTATTTGAACTTTTATTTGCTTACATTGGAATTATGGTGGGATGGAAAAAGAACAAGTTTCAATAAATAGATTTGGACAATTTGTGAAAAGGAAGGCAAAGTAAATGATAATCTGGACTGAGAAATTCAAAAAGGAAAACTAAAATGTGATACAAAAATACCAAAATATATCCCTACTTACCACACTCTGCACTGGAATTAGTGAACTTGAGAATCAAGATTCTAAAGATAATTTTAAGAGCCTAAATGAACAAGAATAATTAATTATGAATATTATACATGACAAGTTTTTAATTATAGTCAGTATAATATTTGTTGGGAAGAAAATTACATTTACTCAAAAGAAGAATTTGAAAAATAGGAGGTGTTGCAACAGCTTATTCCTCCATTCATCTATCCATTCTTTCCATCCATCCATCCACTCATTAGCAAAATTCATGTCAAGTGCCTCCTGAGCCACTCAGTCCATGAATGTGGTAGCATAGAGATATGAATTGGGGGGGAGGGGCAGACAATCTACCATTTCACATTTATAATAATAATGTATGGGGTCTTATTAAAAGGAAAAGGTAAACAGGAAGAACAAATAATCACCATTCTTGGTATAAAACACCACTAAAATGACAAGCACATTGCAGTACTTATATATAAAATAATCCTGAAAAAGATCTGGCCAGACATATAAAAGCATTTTACATTAAAAAAAAAGTTTATAGAAGAAACACGTAAATTATGAGGCATAATAGTGTAAGACATTAGATTTATGGAAATTATTTTGGTTGAGCTTGAGGAAAGTAAATTATAAATGTGTATAAAATGTTTAAATGTCTTTTCTAATAAAATCTTGTATAATAAAAATAAAAGTAAAATGAGAAAATGCAATCGCTCTGTGTGATGTATTATTCTGAAAGTCCAGGATAACTAGAGATATTATAAAATTAGACTTTTGAGGCAGAGCAACATAGAATGCAAACCAGTCTCAATATTTCGGTTGATATTTGACTTTTCCCAGTTACACAAACCTCATGTATATCAATGGGAATAACAGGCTGTGTTCTAGTTCTAGAACTGTAATAGAAACCAGGGGTTCCTCTTCTTTTTCATGAATCATCTTAAGTGTTTTGCCCCTCTTCTTTGTTTTCTTATTTTTTTGTTATTGTTGTTTTTTGTTTGTTTGTTTTTACGCTGTACTTGTTTACTCAAGTGCATCAAAAAAAAAAGAAAAAAAGAGTTGCATTGGTACTCTCTACAATAAAATCTTTTTAAGTCAACATAAAATATTTATTATTTAAACTAGCTCTCTTGACAATGAAAAATACTCAGTATAATCAGTTATAACTGCATTCTGGCTTCCACAAGAGAGTCGAAATTTGTTTCCTTGGATCCTCAAGTGGAAGGAAGAGGACAGTGAATGTCAGTCTGAAGGGGGCTTAATTATGCTCATTGATGATGGAAGACCTAAAGCCCCTACTTATTTAGAGTCTCATTATTTTGCAGGGTTCAACAGAATAATGCAAATCACCTTTGGGAGGAGAGAGGCTTGAATGATAAAACATTTTATGTAATGAGGTTTGGAGAACACACCAAGTGTTAGTAAATTTTATTTTGTGGTAGAGAAACAAGCTCATAATTCAAATATTGCTAAGCATGCTAAAGACAAAGTCACATTTTGAGTGTGTGTAGCATGGTGTATCAGAGCCTGCATTGTATGTAAAAGGAACACAGATCAGTCAGGTGTGAGCTCAACTGTCACTAGGATCCCTTCAGGTCAAGTTACTTTATCTCTGCAGTCTTCTGCCACCTTATCTTTAGAATGATGGAGAACTGTCAATGATTTTTAAGATTCTTGTTATCTTCAATACTTTGAGCTATAAGGACACACCAAGGAAGAGAACTTCCATGAGCAAGTAAAGATTAGTACATAAGGATTTTCTTTCAGTTTTTCAAAGTAGCTCTTTCCTTACTCTTCTGATGACCATTGTTTATGTTATTTCAACCTTTTTTTTTCTTTACACAGCTATTTTAGGTTTTGGGGTGCGTGTGTGTGTGTGTGTGTGTGTGTGTGTGTGTGTGTGTTTAGCAACTGTACTTCCTTCCTCTATCCTGGCTCCTTCCTCTCTCATGTTCTAAATCAGCAACTATGTATATGAGTACAGTCTTCATTTGGGGTATAGCCAGTTTCTTCTGGCCATAAAAAATTTCTTCATGAACCAAATGTCTATGTTTCCATTATCAATAGCTAAGAACGTTTTTGCTACTAAAAGGAAGTACTTTAAAATGTCCTTTTGAATGACATTTTGGAAGACTAAATTTTGCTATGAAAAAATAGGTGGGTGAAGTTTAAGATTGTAGAGGGAGATAGAAGAATAGGGGCTACTCAGTGGAAAGAATACTGAGTTGAAGTGAGACATCCTCTTTTGCCACCATCAACCTACCACACAGTTGTACTAGGTGCCACCTTGAGTGGTTCATGCCTTTGCGATCTTGTTCTGATCATGCAGACACATTGATGTAGTGATAATCATGGCCTCCTTCGACTTAGCATTTACTATATATGCTATCTTTGTGTCATGATTCAGCAAAGTGGTATTTTCCCTTTTTTAACGATAAAAATCTGAAACTAAAAGAGGTTCAATAATTTATGCAACATCATAGTAGGTGGTGAGCTGAATTTTAAGTCCAAGTTTTCCTGCAAAGATTAGGGCTTTGTTACTTTTGAGACTAGGCTAGTAACTTATCTGTACTTTTCTCATCTGAAAATGAAGACATTTAGTTCCTAGCTTAAAGTGCAAAATGAAGTAATGCATGTGAAAGTGTGACTTCAAGGTAAGGGCTTAATAGCCTAATAAATGGAGTCCCTGCCTTCTAGGGGCAATGTAACTTGACTAACATTTTAGCTTATACTGGTGCTATGATTTAGGCAAAACATAATTGCCATTTTACAGATGGAGAAACTGAGGCACATGAAGATTAAGTGAACTACCTGAGGTCCCACAGCACATGGTGAAAAAGATGATACCGAACATAAGCCTCCTCTTAGTCCAGATTATTTCCTATCATTAAGTTGTCTTTAAAATTTTTAGCAGGAGAAATAAACATGGCAGTAAAGAGAAATAGTACATGATAGAAACTCTATGAGTGTTGGAGCCAAATAAACCTGGCCTTGAATTGTAGCCTTACTGCTTACTATCTGTGTGACTGTTAAGTTATTTGCTTTCTGAGTTTCAGTTTCTCATTTCTTAAATGGACATAATGAAAATTTTGTTGTGGAGTTCTTATAAGAATTCTGACACCTAGTTAGAACTTAATGAAGAAGAGCTACTATTTTTAGTGACAATTATTACTTTTTAATTATAATTTATAATTATATGAGTTTATTATTATTTATCCCTCATTCAATGAATCACAGTGTAGTGCCTACAATATATTAGATATTGTCCTGGGCTGTGAGGCCACAAAGATGATTAAGACACATACTTAGCATTAGGATGTCACCATCAACAATTCTCACCACTTCGTATCATATGAGATAATGATGTATTAAGTATACATTACAAGTTTTCTCAAATTTTTAATATTTTAAAATATCATTTGCCCAATTTTTTCCCTGGAATTATATACAGGGTAGGATGAGATTCTGCTTTTAGCTTCCCAGAGGTGTTCTAGTGACGACATGGCTGTGAATCTCTGAGGCATGCAGGAAAAAAGAAGATGGGGCTGGAGGTGCATGTGCTGGGCTTATCATTGCCCTTTTTCAATAGCAGAGGACCAATAGATGTAAGATGATGGTGACTTGAACTATGGTGGTAGAAAGAAGAAGAGACGTCTCAGGCTCATAGACTTACATCTCTGACATACACATTTCTCCAAATGAAAGAAATGTCAGTTTTGAAAGTCATCTTTTGTGATACAAACCAAAAAGACACATTTACTTTAGGACATCTGTTCACAGACGACAGCTGAGAAGTGATACAATGACAACCCTGTACATTTTAAATGTCCTTTAATTTGTAAAACTTAGAAGCTCATAGCCATCATAGTGGCTTAATGGAATCATTACCAACGGATAAGGAAATGTCATCCATTTGCCTCCCCCGACTCCACTTGGACATAGGCCATTGTTTCTACAAAGAGTGGCTTGGAGCCATGCAAAGTTTCAAAGGAAATTGGCCTTTCACTGGGGCATATGAATAGATAATGCATATTGCCATCTAAAATCTCTAATGAATATTAAGGGTGGCTTTCATTTGTGATGATTGAGATGAACTCATAAATTCTCTCTCTAGGATGCGGGAATTTTTTCCTCCCTGTGGAGAGATTTAATGGATTTGCGGCATTCTGAATGATTTGGCAAGAAATCCGAGGTACCTGTGCAGTCACCCGCAAAGGGCACTTAGTTTCTTGCATGTGATAGTCACCACCACAAAATATTTTCTGTAAGAATCCGGAATGATTGATGCAATCCACCGTAAGTCATGACAAGATGTCAACTGAAAAACTGGAAAAAGAAGTGGTTAAAGACACCGCAGCTTTAAAAACTAATTTGACTTTTAGAGTAGGGTTATTTCCTTTTAGAAAGAAAAAAGCTAGACTTGCCACCTGCAAGAAATTTAGATAAAGGGTGTTTTTTTTTTTTTTTTTTTTGTGGCAAGGGCCATCATATTTTGAAGCCTCTGAGAGCTCCTACTGCTCTCTGTATGGAGCAGATTAAACTGTTCCCACACAGTGATAAATATATCACAAAGAGCCATAACAGGAATACAGTATGTTGTAGCAGTTAATGGTACAACTTCCAGTTAAAACAATATTCTTAGGCTTTCTTTGCCCAGTTCCCATTTTATATGTGCTATTTTTGATGTTAATTTTTCACATTTGCTGAATCAATACCTTTCAAAGCTTTATAAGATTGAAGAGGAGAATTAGAGACAAGAGTTCCAGGGAGCTAGCTGTGTGGGCCTGGGTTAACACGACTCATTCTGATGAATGCAAAAATAATCTATGAAAACAGCAGATGAGGATTAAGATTAAAATATCATAAATTCTAAATTTTCTGTACACGTGGAAGAAAATAAGGAAATAACTCAAGGCAGCAATTACCCAAAAGGCAATCAGGTTTTATGGAATGTGGCAGAGAATCTCTTCAGAGAAAGTAACTTTTTAATACTAGACATTTAATACCTGAAATATAAAGTTGTGGGGAATTTTGTTCTGTTGGAGGAATATATTCCTTTGTGGAATGAGTCCATAATCCTGCTACTTATCACATGAGTGAGATACCCTGAAGGAAATTAAACCAAATGTCCTGCATCCTATTTGTACGAAATGATTATTACTATGATTTAGGACATCACATTATTTTTTGACACTAGACAGCAGAGCTTGGTTCAGCGGAGAAATTTTTCTGAGTGTAACTTGGCTCTCAATTGGGTTTCCTTTGGATGAGAAACTTCTTCATTTATAAAAATTCTAGGTTGGAGGACAAGCCAGCTGGTATAGGCTATAATTTTTTTAGCTGTCGAATAAATGGATAAGACTAGATGACTACTAAGACCTCTTCCAGGGATAAATATTCATGAATTGACTTTGGAGGAATAAATAGCAGTTGTGGATTATATTAAGCTATCATCTGAGGGAATAAGAGGACTTGATTCCCATGAAAATATTTCCAAACTCAGAGCCTTATATTTTAGAAAGTAAAATTGTGACTACCTTTCATTGCCCACTTGTACAATAATTAGGCAAGAGGCAATGTGTAGCATTTTTATGATTTACATGTCTTGCCATTGCACACTTACTAGGCCTCAATGCTGCTTGCATGTGAAAGGTCGCGATAGCTCTATTTATAAGGAAGAATTAGATAGCCCATTCTATATGAGAATCAGAGGCCTTTGGGAGCCTGAAAATTTGAAGTGAAGAAAGGACATTGGAAAAAAGAATTATAACACATCTGATGATTCTAAATAAAACAATCACCGTTTCACAATTTTGCTAGAATATTATGTTCTAAAATTGTATTTGTCAATGTGTGGTTCCATGAACCAACTCCAGCAGAATCAAGTAAAGCATTTGTTACTAACGTCTGTCTACTGCAGACTTATTAAATCAGAATTGCTACAATGGACATTCTTTTACAAGCTCCTTAGGTGATATTTTTATGCTTATCAAAGTTTAAGAATCACCTCTGAATAGAAGAAAACAATTCATTATTGCTTGAATAGAAGAAAACAATTCATTATTGCCTGCAAGTTATTTAACCTAATAAGCACAACCCTGTAAAGTGAATAATTCAATTTTCCAAAGGAGGCAATAGGACTCTGAGGATTAAGAAATCTGCCTAAGTCCCGTTTTAAGGCCAGCTTGGGATTTTAGTCAAAGTCTTCTGAATCACATTCCTGTAAGATAGTCAAGTCACCTTAAGGACGTCACTATGATCACACAGCAAAGGAATGCACTGGGCAGCCCTTGGAAATTCTCAACACTCAAGGCCCTTATAACCAACTTGTTTGAAAGTGTACAGAGCCTCTAATTGGTGCAGCTGATAAATCCCCAGAAGAGTTTTGTGCTTTCCAAGTTGACTTGGTTAAAACTCTCACCAGAGAGTGTTTGGGGCTTTTGATAAATCACGGAGCAGAAAAATCCCCAAACCAACCACCAAGCCACTTACCATATACCTTCCAGATTTTACAAAATGTTTTTGAATCTAAATTGTTTCGATGATTATAACATAATCATTATTTTCTTTAGTAACCATGTAAATGGAATCTGATTTTCTTAAGTGAGTCATTGTTGTGTTCTTTCAAGTTTAATATCCAACCTGGATTAAAAAACCATTTACCTGACTTATTTGTGCAACTTTCTCCAGTTTACGGGTACATCTTTTATTTTCTGAGTTGCAATTTTTCAACCCTTTCTTTTGCCAACTCAATATCCTTCAGTAAGGATATTTTAGTGGATTGCCTTCCTGTGGTTCTAGTAGCCATGGAACTCTCTGACAACACTGCTGTATGAGCTCGGGCCTCTTCTATAGTATTCTACCCAATCGCTGAGGAGCAAAAGTCATTCTTCTGTCAGAGAATCAAAGAAAATGTCCAGTCTTGCTAATTATACGGCTCACTCTTAGTAAGAGTTCTCAATATCATTTGGCCATGATCTCTAGATTCTAAGATGTTTGAACTGAGCCGATGTGTGTGAAAGAGATCTCAAGGTAGAGTGTGTGTGTGTGTGTGTGTGTGTGTGTGTGTATGTATGTGTGTGTGTTTCTTTGTACCTGATAACACTAACATAAAAACAAAATGTGAAAAAGATTTCATCTGATTTGCCATGGCCAGCCTTCCTCTGCTTTTATCTTTATTCTAAACCAGTAAATTTTAAGTGCTATTATATGGTGGTTACTATATCTGATGCAATAGGTTGGTTTTTTTTTAATGTTCCTTTAAATGTCAGAATAGGTTGTCAGAAATGAAAATTATTGGTGTTAAGTGGTAAAAAACTGATGATTTTGAAATATTTATGTTAAAAGGCTTTTTGAAATGAAGTACTTAGTTTCTGTAATGTGCTTTTCCTGACAGTCTACAACCCTTGGATATCCTTATTCACCACAATTAGTAAATTTGATGGCTGTATGTATTGTGCATTGATTCAGTTCAAATGAAAGTGGAGAAGTCTCCCTTGACTAAAATTGAACTGAATTTAAATTCAACCATAGGAACCCCAGTGCAAATGTGGTTACTGCCGATTTGTCAACCAAGGCAACCTCTTGGCCTTTGTATCTGGGCAAATTGTTAGAAAGTGAGGTTATGTCTTTACCAGTAACAGAAACAGAAGTAATTAGAAAGTCAGTGTGCATATACAGTCTTGGAAATGAATAAACTATGATATGGTTCTTTTCTTTCCACTGTCTGGACATATGCCCCACTCTCCATCCAACTGGCAAGGAGACACAGTATGTTGGCTTGCCTTTTGAAATTATACATATCAACCAATAATAATACTTATTGAACCCCTAGTATTCATAGAACATTTCTGAATTTTTAATGTGGCTAGCTAGCATTGTACACACCATATTTAAAAGTTTATGCAGCATGGTATAAGGAGAAGGCCATTAGACATTTAGGGAAGGAATCCTGAGTTTAAATTTGGAATCTATGGCATACGTAGTCACATTACTGTCTGATCTTCAGTTGCTTCTTCTGTGCAGTGAGAAAAATACAGCCTTCTCCCAGACTTATTGTTAAAAGGGTAGGAGATATTTTATGAAAACATCTGATTGGCATATATTTATATAAAGATGATGGCCATTAACCCCAAGAACCAATGTTAAAAGGAAAGGAATACATATTTTAGAAAGCTTTATCTCAAAACCTGGGTGGCAATTATAGATTTAGATGTAAATGAAGCATTTTATTGAGCTCTTTAACTTACTTTTAAATTTTAATACTATCTCTAAACTTCTCAGTATGGCTTCTGGTGTAAATGTTAACATTATTAATAAAGGATGAATATAGATATTTTGCATACCTCTTTGAGAACTTCTATATGATATACATAAATCAAATAATGTTTTCTTCCCGGCTTTACATGCTCCCTGGTGTGTCCCTTCTGTTTTTCTCACCCTTGCTGCCACATAATTTCAATTACTTCTTCAGTGGCTTTCCTATCCCTTCAAAGTCTGCACGCTTTCTGATAAGTATGTGCTTGCTTCAACTTCTCCTCCAGTGTTGATTTTGAGTTACCCTTCTCTGCCTTCAATTTCCTTCTCTGACTGTTACTGAAAAATACTCCTTTGGGGTCTTAGGAGGAAGTGAGAGTGTAGTGAGGCCTTGGAAAAGAATTACAATATACATAGAAAGTGGGAAAGGAAAGAGACCAGTAGAAGGGGAGGAAGAGAAAGGTAAGGAAGTGGCACATTCTCTAGTGATGAAACCAAGGTTTATATGTACAGGGGTGCTTTTGCATTTCTTTCTTAATCTTCTTGTGAGTTTTATTCTGCATAACGGGTTTGGCCATATGGTATAGTGGAGTCAGATAGGCCTCGGTTCAAATCTTTACTAATTATTAGTTTTTTGACGTCAAGTGACTTAGCTTTTTTGTGCCTCAGTTTCCTCTTTGTAAAATAGGAGATAACTTTATCAGTTATTGAGATTTAAATGAGTTACAGTGATCTATAGCAGGGAATCAATAAATATTTGCTCATTTTCCTCTTCCAAGAAATCTCTCTTCTTGTCTCAGTCTATATTTTAATAACTAACTAGACTGAGTATGTGAGTATGGAGAATGGCGGCTTCTTAACTTATAAAATATATTTTCTGTATATATATCTGTATAACACTTCAAGTCAGTATTATCTGATTTGAAATCAGTTTTATTAGTTCAGTACTAGCCATTTTTTTCCATCTAAAGTCAAGATAGTGTATGTAAATCAGACATTTTTTAAATGAAGATATTTTTTAATCATAAGCACATACGAGATCTAAAAAATGGTGTTTGGAGGAAAGAGTGAAAAAAATGAATGAGTGCCAATGGGTAAGTATACCTAACTCAACCACTCCGTGTACATGTAGGATATTTTTGGTTTACTTTTGCTGCTATTCTTAATTGTGCCTATATTACTTGTTCGATCTTTTCTTATTTTGGCAATTCTACCACCACTGATACTTACAAAAATTTCAATTACAGAGAGACATTAATTGATATTCATGTTCGAAACCTCTCTGTTACTATTAATTAATATCCATGTCCAAAATCCCTCCCAAATATTTTATATCTGTTCTTCCTTGGAGCAAATGTGTTTTGCAGGGTAAAAACTAATATACAATACTGATTAAGGCGTCCAACCTCTCTTACATGTCACTTTGACGGAATCACTAAGTACAGAATCCTGTTGTTTGTGTAACCACACCTTAATCTCTGTGAAAGAAGTTCACAGCGACAATAGGAAAGCGCGATATGTGTACCACAGGTGAAGGGAGACAGGCTCCAGGTCCAGTGTTGCCCTTAGCTGTCTCCGTTTCCTTAAATCGAGACTCTTTTTCTCTTTGAGCTTAACCTTCCCAAGTGAATTTTATGATTTTACGTATCAGTGTCCACAACATCTGAATACTAAATTATGTACACAAGTTTTTCATGTTTATTTAAGGAGAGCCTTAATTTAATAATCTCATTGATTTTTAAATTTATTATACTGTGAACTTCATACTTTAAACAAAGGGAAGTCATATTAAATTACTCCTTCGATATAATACAATTAGAAACATTATTTTACATTTTGGGTTATGTCATAAAACTAATATTTTTGTAACATTGTCAGTAACAGTTTTCATTAAATTAGATAAAAGATGTATTGAGATATTTTACATTCATGAAATTATTTACTCATATTTGCAAATATAACATGTTGTGTCTCAGGAGGTTATGACGAAGTTGCAGAATGTGAATCAGAATGCCTTAAACGTGCCTTCTTGCTCCCTAGTGAATTCTGTCACTTTAGTAAATATACATCACTTGTAAAGTGTGTGTGTGTGTGCATTTATGTTGCTTGAAATACTGAAAACATACTCAAGTCTTCTGTATTTATAATAGGATCTATTTAAACTATTCAAGATTAGAAACAATGAGAGCATATAGCCTTAGAGTGTCAGAGGTTTGAATGCCACTTACTCCAATTTAAGAAAAGCCGTTTGCATGAAAGCTGACAATTATCATCACAGTTTGTGACATTTCTAGGAAATATACCTCACAGAAGTAACAGCTGTCCTCCAGCATCCTTACTGTTGACCTAAGTAATATTATGATTCTTAACAAGTTTTTTACTAGTATAGGAATAGATATTTTAAGACAAAGAGATCTAAGCCAGTTTTTCCAATTAAGATAAAGATCAAAGAAAACAATTCCGGGAACTCAAATGGCTTGCTACTGGAAAATTAATTTTATTCATTTCATGGTTATGAGATTTTCAACTTATTTTTAAAATTAATATCAGGATATCAATATCAAAATCACTTTAAGTGTCCATATTATAATATTACTACTGTCGTTTTCCACTGTGACATTTCCATCACTAAATAAGGTAGTCTGGCAGAACTGAATTTCAAAGCATGCCCCTTTCTTTATCCACGTAACATCATGCAGACAAGAAAGCTCTAATATAATGTTTTGGATCAAACTGAGAGAAGGGTGATCTTTTCTCCTTTTTGTTTGTTTCATAGACAAGGAGATACTGAGAAAGTATAGTGGTAACTAAGGTTTGGAAAGTTTGCAAATTTTCTCCATTCCCCATCTCCAACTTATGTTCCACATTTCAGCCACAGCCTTTTATCTAAAATGCAAATCTGGTCGTGTGGCTGTCTCGTTTTGGCAACAGCTCCTCTGAAGTTCCCATCCCATACAAATGTATACTCCCATTACATTCAAATTCACACTATTTAGCATGATGTATTCATTTATTAGTGCTACCATAATAAAGTATGCAAATTGGGTGGCTCAAAACAACAATTACTATTGTCTCACAGTTCTGGAGGGTAGAAACCCAAAATCAAAGCATTAGCAGGACCATGCTATCTCTGCTGACTTTAGGGAAGGACTCTTCCTTGCTTCTTCCAGTTCCTTGTAGCTCCAGGTTTTCCTTGGTTTGTAACAGTGTAACTCCAATTTCTTTCTTCATCTTTAAATGGCTGTCCTCTTCCTCTGTGTTTCTATATAGTCCTTTCTCTGTGCATGTGCATATCCAAATTTTCCTCTTCTTTTAAGGATGTCAGTTATATTGGATTAAGGGCTCACCCTACTCCAGGATGACTTCATCTTAATTACATCTGCAACAATCCTTTTTCTGCATAAGATCACGTTCTGAGGTACTGGGGGTTTGGACTTTCAGCCATAACACATGTTCTCTAAATCCTTCATGGTCTGCCCTTAAACCACCTACCAACCCCACCATTTGTCTTTCTCCTTGTTTACCATACACACTTGTGGTAGGAAATTACTCCTCACTCCTAGACTATACCAAACACTCTCATATCTCAGATCCTAACATATAGCCTTCTCATAGCTGGAATGTCCCTGCCTTTTCACTTGTCTGTTGAAAAATTCCCATTTGGCTCATTATTACCTCAAGCATTATCTCCTTCATGAATTTTTTCTATATTTTTCCAGAACAATCAGCAATTTATCCTCTATGTCCTCTCTGCTCTTATACTTTGGATTGATGCAGAACACATTACATTGGATTCCTATCTATCTGTATGCCTGTCTTTCCACTAAACTGTAAACTCTTGGAAGGCACTCCTCATGTCTTTCCATTTTTGGACAGCTGGTTGGTAGAGTGACAGGTCCATAGTATATGTTCAATAAATATTTGTTAAACAAACAAGATGGGATCCTTTCTCCATATATTGAAATATGACTAGAATAAGAAGAGCCCAGGAGCAGTATATTGTGCTGTGGGGCATTCAAATCCCTCTCAGGCTTCTCTCTGTCAGACTAATACAGGGATTCTGTTAAGTCCTCCTTACCAATGTAAAACAGTCATAGGAAAGGCTTTAAAGCATTTTAAGGTTTTCCAATCTAGTGGCCAGAGCTGTGAGACTTAAAGACCTGCAACCAATTTCTACAGTTTTCAAACTGGTACCTTCTCAAGATGATATTGCGTGGATTCTATTTACCTACTAATTATCAGCTGGGGAGATGATCTTTGATGGCCAAAATAAAGAAGTGAGCTTTGCATGAACCATATGACATACTTACTGATTGTAGCAAGAACTAGAAAAAAATTCCACGTTTTTCCCCTAAATATTTATCATCTTGTAAAGAAAGTTTCTTTTCTCTTTCAAAGGAGAAGTATTAGTTTTCTAAAGTACCATCTCCACAATGAGGAGCTGGTAAGTTCAAGTCAAGTTCTAATATTCTGAGAACTATATGACCAAGGTTTTAGTAAAGATGAAACCAATATAATTCCTTTCAATAGGTAAAGAGATTTTTAATTTCAATGAATGCTTTGCAGGAAATCTCACAGGCTCAGAATTAGAAATCTTGATATCAGGAGCTGACTTGGTAGAAGAGGAAATTCAAATATTCAGTTTCCCAAATTCATCAGTATAAGTACTTCACAGGAAAGCTGTGAGGGAAAAATAATTTATGTTAAAAGGTGTTCAAGCCTTGAGGAAGAATGATATATAAATCAATAATAGATCATTATCATCATTAGGAAAGTATGTTGACATATCTTACGGATTTCTCCATAAAAGAGAAAGTGTTTTTTAAAGTGGTTTATAGTGTCCCAAAACATTTTAAAGATTTGTTTTTTTTTTTTTTCTGATAATGTCTAGTAAAACATTCATTCTGCCTACCATATCGTTTTTGGTTTTGAAGGATATGAATTCTGAGATTTTGATCATGATATTTGTTAATTCAAGGAGATAGTGTGCCACCCTATAGAGTTTATTCATACGTTCGACAAACACTTTCTGAACTTTTCTCTGTGCAATGTTCAATGCTAGAGCTAGCAATAGGCCTGGCCTCTGCCTTCTAGATAAGCAAACCAACCAAACAAAAAAAGCAGTAAAAACTATCAAGCACCAATATTTATTTAGTTGGAGAAGGCCCTCTGTGGAGGTGGCATGGAGGCTGATGACTTAAGGATGACAAGGAGCTGACCTTGTGAAAAATGAAGTGAAAAACATTTCAAACAGAAGAGAGATCTTGTCCCAAAGCTCATGATAGAAAAGAACTGAATGGTGTCCAAGCACAGAGAAAAGACCAGCATGACTGGAGCAGAGAAGGAAAGAAGAATGGCATAAATAGGCAAAGGCGTGAGATTTAGGTCTTCCTGGTCATGGAGAAGAGCATGGAGTTTGAAGTGCAATTACAAATGCACAGTTAAATGCTTATCACCAAATCTAAGTGAAAGCAGAAGTGAATTCCCCTGTAGAAATTTCCCCTCGCTGGTGCCTGAGGATCAACAGTATATTCAAATATCATTAGAACATATGACAGTGAGAGAACACCAGGTTAAACTAGCAATGACATACATACAGCCTTTGGAAATCAGAGGTTAGACATATTACCAAGAAGTTGGGCCACACTGTGACCACATGGCAGTGAGTCATGAATCCCTAGGAATCTCATACTTTTTTACCTTTGTATTTGAAGAAGAACAGATGAAACTAGCATTTAAGACCTATTCTGTGTTAAAAATTTTACACATGTGGTATGATTTAATCCTGAAAACAATTTTATGAGGAAATATCATTTTCCCCTTTACCAATGAGGAAACTGAAACTCAGAGAGGTCGAATGTTAACCCAAGTTTATGCACTTGACTGAACTCAAACTTATGTCAGTCCTCCAAAGTCCACATACTCTAATACCGCCGGGCATCCAAGAATGGGTGGCATGAGGAAAAGCAGACCCCCAAGCCAGGCTTGCTCAGTGCAAGACTAGTCATCAGAACGCATTCACTACTGTAGGGACCACTTTGGATGGTTAGAATTCCATGCCCTCGAAAATAAAACAGGGTATCTAATTTCTCTTCAACTAGATATTAGTTTTCAGTTAATCAGTTAATTTTTTGAGCTGTTGGGAATAGATGTTAATTTGGCTATTTGGTTCATCAGACAACTTGACTGACAAAGAAAAACCGACTTTTCTTTCACTCTCACAAGTACAGTTGCAAAAGTTATGGAAGGTTTTCTTATTAGAGAGAAAAATAGAATGAAGTTGCAGGTAACATATTTGTAACATCCTGTAACTAATCACCTGATTTTTCCCTTCCCAGAAATGAGAGACACAGATGCTTTAAAATTAGAATGCAGGGGTGTTTTCGAGAAGCTGTGCCTCACTGCACCTTCGCACTTTATGTGGAAACCTCACTTTGCGTGTTGGGCTGGGAAGGGTAATGTATACCTATTTACGAAATATCCGGTCTCTAAGAAGCTCTTCTACTACCCTTTGTATTAAAAGGAAAAGACAGAATTCTACCTAAATGAACACAAACTTATATACACATACATATACACAGATGTATATACACATATACATATAAATATATGTATATATATGTGATGTGTGTGTATATATAGGACATTACAAACTCTGATTTTGCTGTGGCAAACGGATTTACATTAAAAATCTACCACAATTATATTCTGTTCATTTCTTTTGAATTTAAACTGATTTGTAATTAAAATATTTATTTTATAATTATATTGTAGTCAAAGTTGAGGGGATAAAGATCTCGTAAGGGATTTCGATTATTTAAATAAATAAGCTATACAATTACTATCTCTTATAGCTTTACAGCTTTAGCATAGTTTCAAATAGTAAGGTCTGAAAAATAATCTGGTTACTCTTGAATCTCCTATAAATATCTCTGATGAGTGAAGGTAGAAAGAAAATAGAAATAATTTTGTTCTTCCTGTTTAAGAATAGCTTTTCTGGGGAAGAAAGTTTATTTATATCTCTTCAGAAATATTTTATTAATTACATTTTTCTTTAATAGGCAAAGACAGTAATCATGGTCTATTGATCAGCGCAGTCTAACTTCCTCGTATGCTTCTGGAGAAAGAAATATGATTAAGCAGGGGATTTTAATAGTACATGTGAAGTGTACTGTGTTCAGATAAAAGTTACTTAAAAAAACACTTATGCAAAGTTAGTTCAATTTGTTCTGTCAGTATTGTACTATGAACAAAATTTTCTTTCAGCCTAATGAGATATGATTCAGGTAGTACTGAACTGTATTCTTAGTTTAAAAATTACTTTGAAGATTTTTAATAATAATGTAAACTTTATTATAATTTTATACTATCTATAAAGATTGAAAAGGTAAATTATTTCACAGGATACTATATTTCTGTGCTTGTAAGAAGAATCTGAAAATGTGGAGAGAGCACAATTACTTAAATGTGAGGATGAGCTTCCATGGAAACACTTCATGTTTGTGTCCTGCCTTCTTCCTGCTGTGTCACGCAAGTAGCCATGTCCAAAAAAAAATCTTAAAAATTGTAAGGTAGGATTGGTGGAGACAGAGATAAGTTTTATGTAATTAGCTATATTATCCATATAATTAAGAGTTTAGCAATTAAGATAAGGTGAAGAGATGCAAATATTTTAAAAGGCAGAGTGAAAGAAGAGTCAGAGGTGATAGGAATGTGAAGAAATATAATTGACAAAACTAGACTGCTTAAATATAGTATTTTTTTCATATACATTTACCAAAAAGACACAAACCCACAGAGACAAAGTCATCTGATGAAAGAACAGGAGAAGAAATGTCAACTAGTGTTTGGGACGATGGAAGGTGAGTGGAGGACAGGAGCAAGTGGCAATCTCTTGCAAGTGAGAATCTGCAGAAAATGATGCTGCAGTTAAGTGAGTCATTGTGAACTGAATTCTCCCTGAGAGTCTCAGCATTGGAAGGCTGTAAGGAAGCTACTCCCCCTCCTTCACAGCTGCCCTGGGACATGGGAGGATTATTGCCTGAAGAACCTGAATGGTCT
Source organism: Pteropus medius (assembly GCF_902729225.1). Classification (NCBI taxonomy): domain Eukaryota; kingdom Metazoa; phylum Chordata; class Mammalia; order Chiroptera; family Pteropodidae; genus Pteropus; species Pteropus medius. The sequence continues at coordinate 3,547,369 of NW_024354550.1, forward strand.
CAGAAAACAGGATCTCAGAAAATAGACATTTGAAGAAAGCCTGACAGATAAAAGACAGAGATCAAAGCAAAGAGAAAAAAAAATCAGAAAGCAACAAAGGCAATGAAAGGGACAGAAGAAAAATTAAAAAAATTATAACAATAAACTCAAAAAGAAAAGAGAACATATTTCATGTTATTTATTTAGTTCTTAGTGTTTAGTATATGCCAGACACTTTTTATAAGAGCATCTTATTAAATCATCATAGAAACCGCTTTGAGGTAAGCACTACTATCATGTTCATTTTATAGAAAGGTTAAATAACATGCCAAGGACATGTTATTTAGTATCATACTATATGTAATTCTTTTTGGAATTGTTCTTTTTATGTAATATTATATTTCTAAGATTCATCAATATCGCTGCATGCCAATTGATTTCATTATTTTTTATTGCTTTATTTGAAAAACAATGTTATGAAAAGAGAATAATCGGAAAGAACTTTTGTAAAATAAAACACTATTAAAATAGTTTTAGAATAATTGGAAAAAGTAATGGAATTTCCTAGAAAAACACGACAAAAATGTTTTTAAAAAGGTGGAAAACAGAGAAATGTAATAAAATGAGACTATCAATCCAGGATGTCTAAAATTGAGCTAAGCAGATTTCCAGAAAGAGAGAACAGAGAAAGAGAAATGAAGAATTAATCAAAGAATTATAGGTTATATGAAAAAAAAAAAGACTATACCAAGGATAAAAGCGGGGGAGAGAGAGACAGAGAGAGAGAGAGACAGAAAGTCCATATCAAATAAACCAGGAATCACAATGGCATTAGACTTCTCAGCAACAACTCTGGAAGCTGGAAGACAATAGAGAGACCTTCTAAATTCTGAGGGATAATGAGGCTAGAATTCTATTTTAAGTCAAAACAGCATTCAAATATGAAGTATCTATAAGAACTTAGAACATTTCTATTAGGAGGTGTGTTTCTGCAAATGAGAGAGTAGACAAAAAAGATGATGTGAGACTCAATCAAGTCAGAAATGATCTAAACCAAGAGAAGGTTGAGAAATTCCATTTCAGTCTCAGCACTACATATTTAGAGAATAACCAAATCACTTTTTAACAAAGAAAAAATAAGTCCAAAATGTTTGAGCATTAGAAATTACAAAAATGATGTCTGAACTTAAATATTCAAAACTAATAAGTTGATAGAATTGTTGGGACATTTATTTGGGATATATTAGCAACACACAGGGAACCAATGATAAAAAGAAAGACAATTATGAATTCTAAAAATGGACAACCACTATTGAAATCAAATCAGTAATTAAAAACTCCCAAAAAACAAAAGTCATGGACAGAATGGCTTCAGAGTTGAATTTTATCAAACATTCAAGGAAGAATTAACACCTATCCCTCTCAAACTATTCCAAAAATCTCAAGAGGAGAGAAGTCTCCCAAACTCATTTTACGAGGCCACCATTACCCTGATTCTAAAACAAGAAAAAGGCATTACATATATATATATATATTTATATATATATATATATATAGGCTGCTATCCCTGATGAATATATATATATATATATATATATATATATATATATAGGCTGCTATCCCTGATGAATATAGATACAAAAATCCTCTACAAAATTTTCAAAAACCAAATTTAGTAATACATTAAAAATATACACCATGGTCCAATTAGATTTATTCCTAGGATGCAAGGCTGGTTCAATATTTGCAAATCAATTAATGTGATAAGCCACATTAACAAAATGAAAGGTAAAAATTATATAATAATATCAACAGATGCAAAAAATAGCATTTGACAAAATCCAACATCCGTTTAGGATAAAAACTCAGCAAAGTAGGAATAGAAGAAATACACCTCAACATAATAAAAGCTATGTATAACTAATCTACAGTTAACATAATACTTAATGGGGAAAAGTTAAAAGCATTTTCCTTAAGACCAGAAACAAGACAAGGATGTTCACCACTTTTATTCAACATATTATTAGAAGTCTTAACTACAGCAATCAGACAAGAAAGAGATACAAAAGACATCCAAATTGGAAAGGAAGAAGTAAAACCATCATTATTTGCAGATTACATGATACTATATATATATATAAAACCCTAAAGATTCCACCAAAAAAAAATTGTTAAAACTCATAAATGAAATCACTAAGGTAGCAGCATACAAAATTAATATTTAGAAGTTGGTTGCATTTTTATATACCAATGATGAACTATCAGAAAGAGAAATTAAGAAAACAATCTCATTTACAATTGCAACTTAAACAATAAAATAACTAGGAATAAATTTAACTTAACCAAAGAGGTAATAGACCTATACTTGGAAAATTATAAGTCATTGAAAAAAAGAAATTGAAGAAGATACAAATAAATAGAAATACATACCATGCTCATGGATACGAAGAATCAATATTGTTAAAATGGCCATACTACCGAAAGCAGTCTATAGATTCAACTCAATCCCAATCAAAATGCCAATGGCATTTTTCAGAGAATTAAAACAAACAATCAAAAAATTTATATGGAACCATAAAAGATTCTGAATAGCCACAGCAATCTTGAGAAAACAGAACAAAGTTAGAAGTATCACACTACCTAATATCAAACTATTCTACAAGTCTACAGCAATCAAAACAGTATGGTACTGGCATAAAAACAGATACATAGATTGAGGGAAAAGAATAGAGAGCCAAGAAATAAATCCATGCCTATTTGCTCATTTAATATGTGACAAAGGAGACAAGAATATTCAATGGGATAAAGAAATTCTCTTCAGTAAATGGTATTAGGAAAACTGGACAGATACATGCAAAAAAAAATTAAATTAGACCACCTTCTTATGCCATATACAAGAATGAAATCAAAATGGATTAAAGACTTTAATGTGAGACCCAAAACCATAAAAATTCTAGAAGGAAACATAGGCAGTAAACTTCTGACTTTGCTCTTAGTAATTTTTTTTGCCGATATATCTCCTTGGGCAAAGGAAATAAAAGAAAAAAATAAACAAATGGGACGACATCAAACTAAGAAGTTTTTGCAAAACAAAAGAAACGATCAACAAAACAAAAAGACAGCCTACTGAATGAGAGAAGATATTTGCCTATGATACATCTAATAAAGAGTTAATATCCAAAATTTATAAAGAACTCATACAACACCAAAAAAACAAACAATTCAATTACAAAATGGGCAGAAGACTTGGATATTTTTCCAAAGAGGAAATATAGATGGCCAATAGACATGAAAACATGCTCAAGGTCAATAATCATAGAGAAATGGAAATTAAAACCACAATGAGATACCACCTCACATCTGTTAGAATGGTTGTCATTAATAAATCTAAAAACAATAAGTATTGGCGAGGATGTGCAAAAAGGAAAACCTTGTACGCTGTTGATGGAATTGCAAATTGGTGCAGCCACTATGGAAAAGAGTTTAGAGGTTCCTCAAAACATTAAAAAATAGAACTACTTTTTGTGCTTCTGGGTATTTATCCAAAGAAAACCAAAACATTAATTCATAAAGATTTATGCACCCTGATGTTCACTGCAGTGGTATTAACAATAGCCAAGATAAGGAAGCAACCTAAGTGCCCATCAATAGATGAGTGGATAAAGAAGCTATGGTACATATATACAATAGGATATTACTCAGTCATAGAAAATGAAATTCTACCATTTGCAACAACATGTAGGGACCTAGAGGGTATTATACTGAGTGAAATAAGTCAGACATAGAAAGACAAACACCATATGATTTCACTTATATGAGGAATCTAAGGACAAAAGAAATGAACAAACAAAATGAAAACCAACTCCCAGATAAAGAGAACAAACTTGTGATTGCCAGAGGGGAAGACGATGGTGGCAGGGCAAAAAGATGAAGAGATGAAGAAGTACAAATCAGTAGTTATAAAACAGTCATGAGGATGTGGTGTATAACATACAGAATATAGTCAATAATATTGTAATATCTGTACAGTACCAGATGGGTACTAGAGTAATTGGGGGGATCACTTCATAAATTATACAAATGCCTTACCATTTTGCTGTACGCCTGAACTAATAAAAAATAGACAACAAAGGAAACATAAGCACAATATGACTTATCTGTGAACAATATTTACAAAATAATAGTGATTAATTGTTTAACTACATAATTATAAGGGAGTTGGGAGTAAAAAGAGTACATACAGAATGCTCAAGAACAAAAACAGGAATCAATAGATAATATCTAATAATAAAGAAAGAAATTATGAGCCTATCATGTAAGAAAATAAATCTAACCAACGAGAAAAAATGGTTTTAATACTGAAGAAATAAAAAAAAAAGAATTGAAATAAGTCTGGGAGTAGAACGGAATGTGCTAAGGAGCTTCTTTTTTTAATCGTTTAGGATAAGCATTTTAATTTTATTAAAGTTAAAATGATATTTAGAAGTGAAGAAGGGGAAAGTATTATAGAAATGTGAAGATTATGGCAATAATTTGGATGTGACATTAAGGCAAGCAAAAACTGGTAAAATTAATATTCAAAGGTTGAGAATAATAAATACATTTTAGAAACATAAATTGGGAGCTATAGCTCCAGGTCAAGAAGAAAATAGAATATGCTTATAGTAATAACTTCATAGACTGATACCTTATCAAAAAGCCATCAGCAGGGAACTTCAGAACCTAAGGAGTTTCATAAAGTATGGACAAGTCTAACTTGTGATCTTACCTTGATTTTTATAAGCATGAAATTGGAGAGAGTGATTATTTAAAATAGCAATGAGGGGCTCTTGACTCTTCTTAGGATCACGAAAAGGTTTCTTGGGTTGGAGAAGGAAAGTTAAGCGGTAGCAGGTTTGTCCCTGTGGTGCTGAGTGTTAATTAAAGAAGAGGGTTCTAGATTATTTGCACACTGACTGGTTTCAAATTTTTATATACATGTAATGACTGAAACATTCTTTCCTATCAAGTAACTCAACATTACCCTCCACCCAGCCCTCACCAATTCCTGACTTAAACCCCCAAATAAATCACTCCCATTTTATGCCAAGTCTTTAGGTATGCCAAAGCATAGCTTTGACATAGAGTGATGTTTATGACCTGAGGTTTTGGGTTAAATCCTGACTCCACCGCTTCCCAGTTGCACAAACTGTACACATTACCTAACCTCACTTGGAAGTTAAGGATGATAACATTAGTACTGGCTCATGGAGATTTAGTAAAGATTACATGGGAAATATGTATAAAGCATGCAGCACTGCCAGACATGTAATAAGCACTCAAAAATGATAACAATTACTTTTTTTAACTTTGAGAATAAGATTACTTCATGAATATTGTAACTTTTAATCATAATGGATGAAATTTTTTCATTACTTATTGTGACAAACAGTACATATTCATAATTTATTGAAATAATCTGAGTAACTTGTATTTATTTTGAACTTAATCAGCTCTCCTAATTGTTTTAGTCACTGTTGAACTGGTATTCTTCATTTTTTGTTTACTAAGTCTTCTCTTACATTGTTTTCAAACATCTTGCCATGCATGGATGCAACCTAAGAAGTTGTCTTTTTCTAGAGAGTTTCTTCCTATATAATTCTTCAGGTTCACTATTCATCCTAGACCATTGGTCCTTTTTTATTTATCTCAATTCTATTTCCTCTACTAGTAAGATAATAAGATAATATGGTGCGTCATCTCTGTAGGAATTTAAAATAAGAAGTAATGTTGCAGGCCCAGGCTTTCTCCCAAGAGGATTCTCAAGATTTCTAGGGCCTGACCAGCAGTTCTCTTTCAGAAGCATAATGTTTTGAGCATACCAAAAGTCGATCTTTTTTTGGGACACACTCTAATTATCACCATGGCAATTTATTAATTTACAGTGAGAAATAGCAATTATAGGATTTCAGGGGCTTGATATCCATATGAACAATGCATTCTCCTGAAAACAGAGCTACCTAAGAAGACATCATCATTAGAAAGTTACTGTAGAGCTTAGAATGAAAACAAAAACAAGCAGTTTGACATATTTGCTGTTTAATGAAATCCAGCTAAAATTGCTTGATGATGAATTATTTTGTCAGGAGAATTAAGATGCTAAAAGTTCACTGAAGCTCACTTTTTTTTTAACTCAGCAGCTTGAGTTGATACAACCAATATTTGCCCCTATTACTCTCCTTTTCCTGTGTAAGGCAGAATGAATTAAGACCCCCACCATCACCACACACACACCCACATTCCTAAGTGATTTGGGGATCACCCTTGTTACTGTTAGTGAGTGTATGAGAAGTCTGCAGTAAAATTCAGGCAAAGCACCATATCACAAAGAGAAATTAGTAGATAAAATATTAATTTCTTATGTAGACTTGATATAGGTCCTTCAAGAAAATTAATTACTGTGATAGACATGCTTTAATTTCAAGCCTTGTTGGGAAAAACAAACTTCAATAGTCCCATCTTCTTTACATACCCTGTTAATGGGGACAGAATTTTCTCTTCTCCCAATCTTCTCAAAATTTAAGCCCATCACTCCCTAAAGCAGGTCACTGGGGCAAAGCACGCATACACACACACACGCAAACTGTAAGACTTTTCAAGTAAAAATATTAGAAGGGATTTCAAGAGTTTGAAGAAGGAGCTGGGCCCCTTGTTGAAAAGTATTAGTAAATAGAGGCTCCAGAGACAGAGAATGGGTAAAATGACTTCAGAGACTTAAGAAATACAAGAGGTTCACAGGAAAGCCACCATCCCCCAAATCTCTTCACTCCCACTGTAGGCTTGGGAGAATATCCATCTCACTGTTTCTCTATGAACCCCCACATCTAAACAAGGAGGTATTTAATCTACCATATGGTAAGAATAAGCTAGATATCTAGAAGAGGGAAAATGCCCAATATGTCGTATGGTTTTGAAAGTAATATATGAGTTATTGAGTATAGAACTACTCAGAACTTCCAGTGTGTATTTGCTTCGAAGAAATCCTGAGTAGAATTAAATTTGTATAGTAATGTAGGATCTCTACTTCCAGCAAGCCATAAGCGGGCAAGAACACAATACCCGCACTGGACTTCTTTCTGTACAATTCTCTTCCCCATTCTGTAGAGAGAAGCTTGCTCTGAGGGGCCAGAGAGAAGACAGGAACTATCGAGGTTAAGATGCTTTTATGATTTACTCTTTTCTTTATCATAAGTGACTAAATTCTGTAGATGTATATATGGAATACAATCCTTTTTTTCTATAATAATTATATTTTACATCAAACATTAATTTCAGAATGGTACTCCATGACAGCAATATTATTTACCTTATTTTTTAAGTTCTTGGAAGGTATCTCTCTCCTTTCCTCCCCCAATAATGCATTTGGGGTGTAGTCAGAAGTATTTTAGGTCATAGTTACTAAAATAGCTTTGGTCATGGCTGCCCCAAAAGCAACACATGGAAGCATTAGATGTACTGTGACCAAGTCTACATGCTGGAGAAGGTATAAATATTAAAGCAGCATGGAAATCCTAGTCCTATTTTTAAAGATTTGGTTGGAAAATCTTCCATCCATTGAACAACTGTGTCTTGAAATAACATATACATTAGAATTAATCTAAACATTACTATTAAATATTATTCAATTTGATGGCAGAAAGCAAAGAGATATAGATAGATGTCATCAAGCATTCAAGGTGTCAGAATCGAGAGGGAGGAGGAAGGGGGAGGTAAATAGAGTAAAAGGGGACAAATATATGGTGACAGAAAGAATTCTAACTAGGGGTGGTGAACACACAATGCAATATATATATGCCTTACTGTTGAATTGTACAACTGAAACTTACTGGGTCTCGTTAACCAATGTCACCATAATAAAAAATAATGATTAATTAAAAATAAATAATTAATTAAAAATAAATAAATAAAATAAAATAGGAAACCTCGAAAAGATGTCAGAATCAAAAACATCAGACAGCATTTTCTCATATCTATACTTTTCTAATACCTATATTTGAATTTCATAATTCATGTTTTTAGAAATCTACTAATAAATTTTGTTGGTCTCTTTTATGTCTCACTTTACATTCACATTCACCCCAGCAGCTATCATTTGATTGCAATTTCTTTAAAGTTTTGATTCACCTCTGTGACGCACATATATGCCACAAAGTCCCAACCTTGTTTCACTCTGCCTGGCTTATAAGATCATTTAGGTAATGTGTAAAAACAGTACACTGAGACTTAGCTCTTTTGCAATTTCCCTGTTTCGGAACATGTCTTAAGCAACATGTGGTTTAGTGGTTGAATCATGATAGGGAGTTAGGTGTGCTCAAAACTGACTCTATTTACTCCATTCCTGTTCTGTCTACCTTAGACTTTTGAATTTGCTGGATCATTCTGGGTCACTTATTAAATATCTTGGTAGCCCCAGAATTTCATAAATAGATAATTGATAAAAACAATTTCTATCTTGTAACCTGAAATATTTTGAGGACCAAGGAGTTTAATACAGATTGTAATAGGACTTGAAATGTCATATCTGTCTTTTAATCTCCAGAAAACATTATTCGATAAGAGAAGTTTGTAAAATTGTTTCTCTCATTTGTAATTCTGAAGGAAAAGTTTTCAGTTTTATTTACATTTTAAATATTTCTTATAGTGTTAATGATGGTAAAATGACTAGAGATCATAAATTGAGATTTTCAAAAACTGATTGTGTAACATTTTTTAAACTGCATGTAGTTCAGCTTAGTCACCATAAATATGAGTATTCTCTATTCTTTAGTTATTGTTGTAGAAATAAAATGTATAGCAAATACCACCTCAAACATAACTATTTGAAGTTTTCCTCTTTAAGATCCACAAACATTACTTGGCATAAAACATTATTTAAATAAGTCATATAATAAGTATATTCTTTATCGGTATATCTTTTTACCTTCACCAAAATCCACTCATGTAGTAATCACATAATCATTTCCATATTATTGACTGAACTCCACAGCTGAATTAAATTTCTATTCACATACAAAGAAATGGCAACATGGAGGATGCAGATATTTTAGTTAAGAAATATATTTTTTCATGACTTTCAAGTTTTGAGGAAGAACAAAATTTTTACTTAGGCCACTTACTGAACCTGAACCCAAATAAAAAGTTTGAAAGAAGGCATACTTCAAGGGAATTATCCAACTCAAAGTCCTGAGGTGTTTCAATATTATCTGTTGTGTCATTATTTTGAAAATACCAGCCTGATAATTCTTGAAAATATAATTCTGCTCTTAATATCCTCTAGAAGCATACTAACCATAATCTTGATAAGTGTAGTCTTTCAATTCTATTATAGAACAAAAGCAATTTTTTAGCTAGTCAAGAGGCTTGATAAACTGTCAGACAGAGCACAATAGACACTCAATTCAATATCTGTGAAATTAACCAGTAAAATCTGAATACGAGAACTGGGCCTCAGGAAGGAGGGCCTTAGAGATGTGAGGGAAGATTGAGAAATAGAGTCAGTTGATTTGTTATCTAGAGAAGCTGTTCATTAAGAATATGGCATCACTGCTTTACAACACGGGTTTCATGAACAGAAATCTAGGTCGATTTCCTTAACAATCCTGTTTTAGTAGAACTAGAGTTTCAGATATTTCACAGTCTTTCTTTGGTAAATTCCTAATTAACAAGAAAGCTTGAGTTTCTTGCTTTTACTTCCTAGGTGTCTCGGTTTTGACATTATAAAAAAAATGTTAAATCCTTTATTTTGAGGAAGAAAGTCTTTCTAAGCATATTAGCTCTATTCCAGGCCTATTAAATAGAGATTCTGGATGCTTCATTTGAAGGTACCATTGATCCATTGGATCATCACTGGAACAAAAATTATCAGTATATGGCACTGTAGTTTGTAGCTCAATGAACATCTGGTTCATTGAGCATTCTGTTTAACAGATTTACATATTAATCAGAGCTTTTTACAGCACAGTAACATGTTTTAAAAATAACAATATGCATAATCACTTATTTCTGGAATCATATTCCCAATTATATTTATATAAATTTCATCCATGCTCAATTTATTAAGTAAATGTATATATTCTTTAAATACAATTAGTATTGCATAAAGTCTAGTTTATTTCATCTAACAAAATTTACCTAGAAATGTAAAATTGACTACCCTTTTTAGAAAACTAAAAAGCCCACATCTCGTTTCATTTTATTTATTGTCTCAGATGTTTTCTTCCTTCTACCTATAGAATGTGTTATAAATTTTTATTTTTAAATAAAACTACCTATAGGATGTGTTATAGATTTTTATTTTTATATAAACTAAAAACATGAGTTTTATTTTGAAATCTTTATGACTGTTATGATAACTGCAGGGATATCAAAGTGTGAAATTTAAGAATTCGCCTCATAGAATATAGCAGAGACAGAACATTAAAGAGTTACCAAAGAATTATTGTAAAAAAAAAGAAAGCCCAGAAACGTTACCCATGTAGATGTGAAGTCATATCCTGACAAAAGAAGGAAGTGGCAGGTCACAGGGCTCAAAATTATTTACTGCTGTACATCTTAGACAGCACACTGTAGACTATCCTCAGCTGTTTCTGAAACAACAGAAAGTGCACTCACTTGGAATAGGCTGAATTCAAGATGTTGAAAAGAAAACCATCCAATGCTTCAGAGAAGGAGAAACATCAAAAACCAAAGGTAAGACAATTTCATACGTAGGCAACAAAACTAAACCATTTAATAGAATGCATGCACACATTATTCTTATCTGTCAGTCATAAATAAATTCAATCAGAGGGTTGAATGCCTCATGGCAGGTATGAAAAAAATTAAATTACAGATTAGTTGCTAAATAATACCAGTTCTTATCTTTGTAATTTTATCTTATAGTGCATATTTGATCATTTACATCTGTAACTGAACTTTGAGCTCAGATTATCAACTTCATGAAATCAATTTGATGGTCTCTGTTTGAAAGGTTGATATTATAAAATCTTCTTGCACATTTTGAATGACCATAAAGTTATCAATATCTATTTAACAATCTACTGAATGCAATTTATCTCTTAAGTGTTCAGCTCTTCACAATGCACTTAATTATGAGAAGGTTGTAAAGTAGATATTTTCCTTATATGTTTTTTCATTTTTTATATGGTAGAATAAAAAATACGGTATTTTTTCATTTTAGTTTTCTCTTGAACTAACACCATTACTAAGGAGAAGATTGGTTCGTGTTTTGGAAAGCATCAAAATCACGTAACTTAGTAGATTTGTCAAATTGATACTATTTGGAATGTTATTCTAGTCTTCGTCTAGATAATAATTGCTACTTAAAAAAATAAGGCACAAGCTAACAAACTTTAGATACTGTTTTAGAAGTCTAAATTAGTTATTAATTTATGAAATACTGTTAGAGAGAATTTCTCTATACTTGTACATTTCTTGAGTTTCTTAGGTAAATAACATGTTTAATCTGTGAATAAACAATAGCTGACATCAAATATCTTTTTAAAGGATTGATTTAGTATCTATTATGGGTCCTTATTTGCTTAGCATCCATTGTGAGAGAAAAGACTTGAGAATTGATTGTGAATCGATGTGGCATTTGAACAATGGTCAATATTTTAAAACTCTTTTCAAGCTACAGGAAACTTCTCTGAAGGAAACTAAAAATAAATAATTTCCAATCTTTGGAAACTAAAAATAAATTATTTTTAATATTAATTCTTTCTGACACAAAGATCTGCTAAAGGATAGACAAGCATTTTTACAGCTGGATAAATTTTGTTGTGAATAAATTCTCATTTTCTTGAGATGGATAGTTTCATTCCATATAATTTTTATATTAATTTATTTTCCAATTACAGGTGACACACAGTATTATATTAGTTTCAGGTGTACAACATAGTGATTAGACATTTATATACCTTATAAAGTGATCATCCTGATAGGTCTAGTACCCTCCTGGCTTTATACAATATCATTGACTATATTCCCTATGCTGTACCTTACATCCCCATAATTATTTTTGTTATTGGCAATTTATATTTCTTAATCCCTTTCATCTTTTACCCATCCCTTCGCTCCCCTCTCATTTGGCAGCCATCAACTTGTTCTCTGTATCTATGAATTTGTTTCTGTTTTGTTTGTTCACTTATTTTGCTTTTTAAATTCCACATATAAGTGAAATCATATGCTATTTGTCTTTCTCTGTCTTATTTCACTTAGCATAATATCTTCTAGATCTATCTATGTTGTTGTAAATGCCAAGATTCATTTTTTTTCATGACTGAGAAATATCCATTGTATATATGTACCACATTATTACTTTATCCACTCTATATGAATTTAAAGAAGTATGTAGGTGTACACCTACAAGAGTTTTTCAACATTCTAGGTCAAATAAATCATTTCCTTTAAATACAAAAGTGATATTTTCCCAATTATTATGTCTTTGAAACATTTACTGGGTAATTTTCTTTGTGTATTTTATGGGAAAAGAGCAAAATCCATAAAGGATAGCAGAGGTGGATGTCATGATGATCCCTACAAATAAATAGGTAGTAGAAAGGAGAGTGTAAATCCCTTCATCTGCTGGAAGGAAACGTGGAGATTGTGTCTAGAAAGACAGAATAGAACCATGACGAACTCAGTCCGATATATAGGGAATCACTGTCTACGCTGATTAACTACAAATCCGACAATAGTTCACATCTCTTCACTCAGAAACATACACTCCTTGTGTTATATTATTTCAGAATTTCTGAGAGAGACTTCCTTGTGTTTTATTGTAAATTTAAAGTAGGTAATGAGCACCATTAAAAATGATGAAAATATTATTTATTCATCCAGTTCATGTTAACTCACTAATGTTATGTACTTTCATTATTCCCAGAAGCAAGTTTATTAGTGTATACATAAGAAAGTTTGTACATATGTGTATAAGTATAACTAATTCATTTTTAAGTTTCATTTTAAGAAGAATATCAATACAGCAAATGTGTAAGAATCCCTAGAGAGGGCTATCATTATTTAACAGTAGACCTTTTTTCCAGGTCATGGAATATGGTAGAAACTTAGAAAATAGAAAAGGAATAAATGTTACAAATGAAATTCTGAAACTGAACGATTTGGGTTTTCTTTGGCTAGGATTAATGATCTGTGTTAATAAATTTTTACTAAGGTTTTTCTTTGAGTAAAAGAGATTCAAATACCACTGTTATTATATAGGGAAACATTGTAATAATGGCAGTTCTAGAAATAGCTTTTTTTTTTTTTTACCATTTTTTAAAACCTAAAGTGCATAGTAAATGAGACACCATTAGTGTCACAGATGCTAATTTTCACTAGCAATGACTGAAGTGGCATTCTTTCCCATTTGCATTTGATCCTAGCAATGATGAGAGGTGATGAGTTGATTATGAGCTGTTTTCACTGCACTGCCCGCTGTGCAAATTTATGCTCCTAGACAAGAATGACACATAGTTGTGGCATTAAAGAGCTTTTTTTCTTTGTTTTTCCTATCAAGACTGTTAAGATACATTTTAACTCTTATCTAACCAACTATAAGAAAAAAAGAAGTGTTTACATGCACTGGTACTTACTTTAGGCCAGGCATTTGTATATTAATTTTTATATTAATTTATTTTGAAATTATGAAAAAATTTCCCCCACTTTACAGGAAAGAAAACAGTCCTGTAGATGTGAAATATTTTACCTAAGTTATCACAGCTATTAAAAAAAACAATTTGGGATTATATAGGACAGTGTTTTTTCTAAACATGTGGGTTTCCACTCTACTATTTCTTTTAGCTTCTTCATCTGTGGTATAATTTTCTGACTTCAATTGATATGAATTTAGTTGAATGTTTTGGCTTTTCAGACAAAGTGATATCAAATAAAATATGTAATATACATTGTAGGTAATATTTTAAATTCACTTTTCCTATTTAAAAAGTAGTGGGTGTAAATAAACGTTTATTTTTACTTTTGATTATCACCCTCCTCTGCATCCAGAAAATGCTCTCAAGAAGTTATCTTCATTTATGTATTTAGTTAGTATTTATTCTATATTTGCTTCCCAAATATTTCAAGTACATTATAATGCAAACCTAAAACTAAGTAAAACAAGTCAGGAGAAAACAAAGTACAAACCATGATAAAAAGTGTCATAGGGACATTCAAGTTGAGTAAAATATGGATATAAGAACTTGCTCCTCAGTGTGGTCCTACAGACTAGCAGCAGAGGCATCCCAAGAGTTTTTTTAGAAATCAGACTATAAAAATATACCTAGGAGTTCGGTGAGCACTTTAAAGTGTGGAAATAATGTCCATATTGATGGTTCTCAATCTAGGTTACACATGTGAATCACTGAAGGGCTTTAAAGAATATTTATGATTGGGTTCCATCTTCAAATATTCTGATTTATCTCATACAGGATATGTCTGACCATCAAGAACTTTTAAAGTTTCCCAATCTGAAGCCATTTTTTTTTTCCTAATAATCTTTCCAAAAGATTTAGAAGTTAATTCATTAACCCATTCATTTATCCATTCATTCTTTAAAGTAACTATCTGAGTGCCTACTATGGACAATAGAGACTACATGCTGGGAATATAGTGGTGAAAAAAACAAAGATCCCGCCCTGATAGGACTTACACTTACTAGGAATGACAGACAATAAACAAGATAAATATGTTAAATATATAGCAAGCTAGGTATTGATAAGTGCTAAGAAGGAAAATATAGACATGAGATACAAGGAACCAGAGAATGAGACATATGAAAAAGGACCTGAAGTAAATGGAAGAGCTGTATTCCAGGTAGAGGGAAGAGCAATCCCAGAAGTCTTGGTGTGTGTGTCCCTGGTGTGTACAAGAAACAATGAAGCAGAGTATGCAAGGGGAGGAGCAGTCACACAGAGCCAGGTCATGGAAGGCCTTCCAGGTCTTCCTGGAAGGATTTTAGTTATAATTATAAGGATTTTAGTTAGTATTGACAGATTTTTTGAAGAAAAGAGAAGGATCTGGCTTACGTTTTAGTAGGTTTATTCTGTCTTTGGTATTTCAAATACACTGAAGGAAGTGAGGGAGGAAGCAGGGAGATGAGACCCATTAGGAGGTTATTATAGAAACTAGGAAGGAGATGATGGTGGATATTGAGAGATGTTGGATTTGAGATCTATTTGTACTTATTGTACGCATTTGAATATGTATAAGAAACTTACTTTATGTGCTTGAAAGATGGTAAACAGTTCTGTTCCTGCTTCTAGCTGTCCTTATGCCAAGGGGAAATACCCTTATCCTCTGCTCAAGGCTACCAGAAATTCACCCCCCAAATGATGCACCACTTCCTAATGGTTTCTGCTTGTTTCCTCAAAATACATTTTTAAATTGGATTTAATTTTCATTTCTAGGTCACCTCAAATCAGAAGAGATGAACTAATAATAATTTTCTCATTTCACCATGTTTATTTTAAAGAGTTAAATAATTTTAGTTTTAAAAACTCCTCTCCAAAAAAAGCACTAATTCATTTTAGCTTTTCTATAGTACAGTATATAAAACTGTAATCAGTTTTTTGTTTGTTCTGTTTTGTTTTGATTGTGTAAGCAAGTAGCAAAAGGTTTGGGGCCAAATAGATTGGTTATACTTGAAAAACAAACAAACAATAAACAGTGCCCAGACATACCCAGAAGGTTCAGGAGACAAATTACTGAGAGAAATGATCAAAGTGTAGACTCCCCATTGGAAATTTGGATATTATATTCTAGAGGAAGAGTATAAAATCTGGATTTGTTAAAAAGCAATTTAATGAGACACTTATTTACTCTTTTCTTGCCTTGCTTTAGAGATAAAGGGCATCATTATCCCTGCAGATTGTATGTGTGTGTGTGTGTGTGTGTGTGTGTGTGTGTGTTTTAATAGAATTAAATCCATACTCTACATATCTAAGTTTCCAAATTTAGCATTACCAAACTAATCCATTTCTCTTCCTTTCTAGTGTTAAGGATTTAGACGAACTTTTAGAAACCAGACATTTGTAATCAGCTTCTAAGTAGAGAACAAAAATATCTTCCATTAAGAATTGATTAATAAAAATAGAAGAGGGTTTTAAGCTGTCTCTGGTGGTAGATAAAGTGATTCTTTGATAGATAGAGCCATTTGTCCACACAGCTGGCCATATCCTCTTTCTCTCCTCACACAAAGAGCTTTGGAATTTTTCACCTAGTCTGTACTAGATTTCTAGGGCTTCCATAACAGAATACCACAGCCAGAGTGGCTTACAGAACAGAAATTTTTTTCTCACAGTTCTGGAGGTTGGAAGTCCAAGATCAAGGTGCTGGCACAGTTGGTTTCCTCTGAGGGCCATAAGGGAAAGATCTGTTCCAGGCTGGCAGATGGCCACCATTTGTTGCCTTTTCACATGGCTTTCCCTCTGTGCATGAAAACCCCTGATGCCTTTCTTTATATACTCAGATCTCATCTTTGAGTTGAGTGGTTCTAGCCACTCTCATGCTTTTCTCTCTGTGCTTCCCCTAGTCTAGAATGTCTTTGCCCATTTTTTCCAACACATAAACATATATACGTACATACATACATACATACATACATACATATATATCTTTTAATACCTCACTGAACTCTCATTCCCTCAAGAAAACCTCCACCAGTTAGCCCAAGGTGGTGCATAGGATGGTGTTCGTGCATAGGATGGTGTTCTGACATAGCAATAGGGAACATGAACGAAAGTCTTATAGACGCAGGTTTGAGGTCCTATTTTGATGTGTCATAACTGCAGGAAGTTGAACATTTTATTAAATCTCTTTTGAGCTTTGATGTGCTTATTCTGAAGGGGATGTGTTAAAACATGTCACATAGGCTTGATGTGAGAATTAAGTTAATTACACATGTAAATATCCTAGCACATAGTACATGTTTGATTAGTAATCTCTCCCTCCTTTCTATTTTGATAACACTTGTTCCACACTTCTGTTGTTTCTCTTACCATAATTTATCCCAATATGTCTTTCCAACTAGAGTCACCATCAAGAACAGGGTGTGTATATTACTCATATTTATATCCCTGCAATTTTTGTTGGGAAATAAGGGGGACTGAACTTCATCTGACTTTCAGACTCCAGGTGCTTTCTATTACACCTTAGTTACCATCAAAAACATTTGTAACATGGAACATAGTTGTGATTTCTCAATATA
The DNA here is from genome assembly GCF_902729225.1 of Pteropus medius. Lineage (NCBI taxonomy): Eukaryota > Metazoa > Chordata > Mammalia > Chiroptera > Pteropodidae > Pteropus > Pteropus medius. The sequence goes on from NW_024354550.1 coordinate 3,564,593, forward strand.
TGTACAATAAATGTGGAATGACTAATGGATAATATTAGTCATCTAAAAAACCTACTTCAAGACACAGTTTTAAAATGGGTCACTGATGAAGATCTGAGCAACACCCACATAAAACAAAGTAACCATTCTTAGAATCAAAACGAAACGAAAGAAAAAAAATAATCAAAGTTGTAATCTGTCGGAGGGGCGGTGGGGAGAAGCATCTGTGAATGGTGTTGCTTTTCAGGGAGCCTAAAAAGGAGTGGGAGAGTAGAAATTTGCCACTGTGTCTGCAGAATAATCCAGATGAGCCAAAGCAAATATTCCATTTGGCTCAGATGTGCTCATTTAGGTAAAATATGTATTTTGAGTTATTATAACTTCACGTCTATAGCCCTTAGTATCACCTAATCCACTTTACTGTGACTCTACTATGCTAAACAAACTCCCAACAATGATTTTGTGTCCCATGACGTATTTCTTCCAGAGGAGACAATTCTTTGATCAGTCAACAAGAATATATATTCTTCTTGGCAGTTGAATGTCTCATACCTAATCAATACTTGGTATTGCAATTTCTGTTATCTTATCAGTTATTTTACAAGTCAGTCTCACCTAAGGTTGTTTATTTCTGCAAGCTTGAAAAATAAAGTTCCTATACTTGTCAAAAAGAGGGCCTGATATTGGACATAAAGACCTGGCCCAGGAAGTGATTTTCTAGAAAGACTGGCTGGAATTGCCAACTGGCTCTGCCTTTTCTCTGTATACATAAAATAAAGACAACTAAATTATAAACTTTCTTTTCTATGTTTTTCATAATTTTAATAATTTAAATTCTCGGAATAAGATTCAAGGCAGATTTGTCTTGTATCAAATGCTATTTAATAATTCGTAGTGAGATGACAGTCTGGATATTTGGTTAAATTTTTTTCTGAACATTTTACATGGTAATAACTACACAACTTTGATTTTTTTTTTAAATAAGTATAAGTAATAAATAAGTCAGTATTTAAATTTTGTAATGCTTATGGTATAAATTCTTTATACTGTTAGTTTTAATAGTTTTAGCCATCATCTTTTTTGAATTAGGCCATCTACAAATTTCAGATTACTTTAAGATTATGAATATTTTACTATAATTGTTTATCAACTTTAAAGCAGCAATTACCAATGAAACAAATGTGTATAATGTTAAAAATAAAATTCCTTCAAATATAAGTGCTGTACAGTTATCAAACATTATATAATTGATTTAGGAATTATCATAAACTGGTTTATTTCTACCATGACTATTACATTTCAACACCACTATTAACCCTTCGATAGACTAAAATTTCATATAGCCAAATCCAATTTAATTGAAAGAAAAATAAGTGTAATAGACAATGAGGAAGTTAGAGAACCCAAAAGTCTCTTCTAAATATCCTAGCATAAACTTACTACAAATTTTTTCCACCTGTCCTTTCCCTGTTTGGGATTACATACCATATATTTATCCCACATAAACATGTCTGTTCTTACTAAGAAAAAAACGTTTAAATTCCTAAGCATAGTGGCAGCGAGTACTGCCTGAGATGGGAATGTTTATAAGCTTTATGATATTAACTGCGGCATTCAACCTCAGGTGGCATAAAGCATGCAAAAAAGAACTTTCTGTCAGTTTTATTATTTCTAAAAAGGTTCCCCTTGAAGCAGAAGAGTGACCTTGCTCTGCTGAGCTGACATATGCCACTGGATTAATGGTCGAGCTCTGCTGGAAGGAAGCTCACAGAAACATTACAACTCCAGAAGCTGGGCTGGCGGTGACCATTAATCAGTGGGACCAAAATCATGCATCAAACACACTCATTTAAAAGTAGTAAAAATGACTTAAAAAAAAACTTTTTGAGAATTAGCTTATTGTTTGTCACCACTTTTGTTCAAGGAGATTACTGCATGACTAAATATCCCTTGGGAGACTTTTAGAAAGGTTAATATGTATCCAGAGGCCAAGTGAGTGTGGAGGACATTTAAGACTAATGGAGGTAACTAACCAAGAGTTTTTGTTCCAGAGAATTTGATGGGAAAGTTTATTAAATGAATTATATTTTTCATACTTAATTTTTACTTCTTTATTTAACCATGATGTTAAAGCAGTGAGTACTATGACTGTTTGCCTCTTCGTAATGCGGCAAAATTATTTTAACTTGATTTAATGGTATAAACATTTGACTGGTAAACTTATTAGGAAATTTTTCAGGAACCTAAAGTTTGAGTCAACACAATCAATTATTAAATATTTTAAAATTATTTTAATGAACTTAAATATACTGTACATTCTTCCACCATGTGTTAAGTAATGAAAATTTTTCAAGACTTTTTCTCTTTCTGATTACTGAAAAGGAAAAAAGGCCTAAGTCTAAGATCCTGAAAAAAATGTTCAGTTTAATACAGCCGATAGTAAGTTCTTCTTGCTTTTTAGAAACCTCTTTTATGTTATATTGAATAGACATTCTCTTTTTATATTTTTAATAGCTTGTCTTATAGATTGATTATATTATATACATAAAACATATGATATGATTTCATTATTAGGTAGAACAAAGAGTAGAATCAGGCCCTTATTAAGAAAGTCAGAATATTTGATATGTAAGAGTATGGTCAATGTAGTATGGCCTGTTAAGATTAGTATTTCAAAGTTATTCTTCTGAATAACTGTTGTCTTTTTTACCATGATATTCATATTATCTTCTTTTGTTACCATATCCTATACAGGAGAATTCTGTATGCAGAATTATTTGTTTTTGAAGTTTAGCCGTAGGATGAAAATATTTGATGATAATCTGACTACATTAAAAATCATTTAATATTTGGTTATAAGTAGAATAATATGCATATAAGAAAGAGTTAATTTCTAAATGTATGAGAAGATAATACATATTTCCTATAACTAGAAATGTAAGTCATACATTTTTGGCACCAAATTCTCTCTATCAAGGTACCTAGAAAACAGAATTAGTAATGGAAATTTGGTCAGGGAAATATCTTAAAATAGAGATGGTAAATGCAAGGAATACGTTACCTGTAATTTCTCGTTCCTCTCCCCACTATCTTCCCTAAAACACACACTATTTTCTGTAACCATGGTGGACATGGTTAACCACGACCTCTTTAACTCTAAGCTTGAAAGTGGCTTCAGAACTCTTTTCAACACAGCCCTCTACGAAGGCTTTCAAAAACTATCCATGCTGGTGCAAGAATTGAAAACTTCTTGCCAACTTTGGTTTTGAGAGATAGACCATCCAGACAATGAAAAATGCTAGTGAAATATTCTTGTACCAAGTACACAACAGTTTTCCAGTGTCCAAAATGATTACGTTCACTGTAGACAATCTTTCTTTCTCTTCCTTGAAGAGTTTAAGAGATAATTATATTAGACACATTTTTTTGTGCATGTAGTCTAGTACTCCCTTTATCATACAGAATGTGGTTCATCGCCTTTTTATTATTTTACCATCATTTTAGCAATCACCGTCTTTGAATATGGTGATTTCTAAAGAATTCCTCAGTCAATTACTACACAATCTCTTAGAGTAAATAATTTTTGAAGATGGTTAAGCAGATTCAAATTGTATTGATTTCAACTAATTTTACTTCCAAAATTTATGATCATTTAATGAACCTTTCTATAGATTTACTATAAATTATGTAGGTATAGACATATAAACACAAAATACCTTTCATGTACTAAGTAGTGAGCACAAATTAGTGTTTGTAAATGAGTAAATATATAAATTTCCAAGTTGACGTCTATTGTATATTATTAACTTCATTTTTTGTGTATAAATTTAATCTGCTTTTTAAACTAAATTTATTGAGGATCATACAAATTTAACCAGCTTTTAGGATTGCTTCTATATTTTTATACCACTCATTTGAATATGGCTCTGTTTAGCTCTTATCGATTTAAGTTATTTGGTTGATGGTACCAATAGAATGTAAATTCTTTGAGGACAGGTTTCTGACTATCATGGTCACATTTTTAAAAGCTTTTAATTTCCTTTACATTCTATAGAGTTTTTTAAAAATCAATGATATCAAGTGACTGAACTTTTGCCACATTATGAGTTTTAACCGAAAAAAAGAATATACTACTTTTTTTAAGAACCCCTTGCAGCTGAAAGAAAATATCTTAATTTCTATTAAGCATATAGAAAGTACAGCATGACTTACAGTCTATGGATGTAATGTAAATCATGAGATAGAGCAATAAATCATGCAGAGGTGCAATTGACAATTTTAAATATTTGAGTCTGGTTTACCCATAAAACTCGTTTTTGTTACATTAAATGGGCTGATATGAATAACCACTTTTATAGGTTATGGATCATTCTTCATTGATTTTGATTTTTTGTTGTTGTTGTTCTAGTTTCTTTCCTTTGCGGCAGTTTCAATTTGCAGAAAACGTCTCTGGTAGCACTTCGATGTCTGAAAGTAAAGCTTTAGCATGGAAATTTTGACATAACTTTAAAGCACTATGGTGGCAATAGAATCTGTACTTCCTTTAGATATTTTTCAGTTGATAGACAAGATACTGAACCAGACAGATCAAGTAAACAAATTTTTGTTCTAAGAGTCCAGATGTACATTAAAAATATCTAGAGCATTGATATACATTTGAGCACTGGGTTGCCTTTATCCAAGGTTAAATGCTCATGTAGAAGCCCGTGTTTCACAGCTCTGGTTGTCTTTTAGTCTTCATTCCCCCTGATGCCCCACACAACTGTCTTCCATTGGCACCACATGATAGTGTAATTATTTAACACTGATGCAATCTTAACAGATTATTTTAAGTGAGTTAAATTTGTTTCACACTCTTCAAAACATCTCAGTAGCTGAGTTAATTAGAACAATTAAATCCTCGAATGTCTTTGGATAAAGGCTGACAAGCTTATTGAAATTTAACATACTGTTATTATAGAATATTCATACAACCTTATGGCTGAAACAAAATTCTGATCTTCTACAGCATATTACTAACCAACACGCTATGTGCAATATTGAGATGATGTGAGAACTCATTGGCAGTGTGTAATTTTTAATTTGCCAGTATATTTCAAAATACTGAGAATGTCTGACTCACATATGCAAATTTTTCTTTGAAATAGACTGAAATTTTTCCATTTGTGCCTTACCCACATGCTGGAGGTAAAATTTTATTTGAAGACCCTCAAAATTGGTAGGTGGTTAAGAAGTGAAAATAAGAGTCAAGTTCTTTTGATTTTGGTCAAAAGATTAATTTACATTTCCTAAAAATGACTTCCTACTTCTCCTTCATGTTGATAAATTTAGGCTGGTCATTGTTTTAAGAAGTCTATTCAGTTCATTCTTTCTATCAAGCTAAATTTCTACACTTTCCATCCTGCTTAGATAGCAAGTTTCCTTAAAAATAGAAGAATGAACACTTTGTAATGAAATGACAGAGAGAAGAGTACATCAGGGTAGAGGATTGAAAAAAAAAAGGTGTTTTTTTGGTGGGGAGATTAGGGGGGTGAGTTCTGGTTCCTATAACAGTTTCCAATTGAGAAAGTCTAGATGATTTCTAAGAACTCAGCCAGCTTTATATTATGAAATGTCATTCCGTAATAATTCAAATTATTACAAAACTAATGAAAAAATGTGAGTAACAAAATAATAAATGCTCTTCAAGTTTTAATTATACATTGCATTGTGTAGGGACACACACAAACAAATGTGTTCAAACACCCCAACTGACACTTGTCCAGTCTTATTTTTATGAAAACCAAGTAGACTATGTGAAAGAAAGTAATCTACACCATGTAACCTCAGACAGTCTTCAAAAGGTAGCCCAATAACATGCATTTATATCAGAAAGTTAGTTGTACTAAAATAAATACAGAAAGCAACAGTTTATTTTCTCCTTAAATATGTCTGTATTTCTAAACAACTATAACCTACGCAATATTAATGATATTTTTAAAATTTCTTCTTTAGAAACTTATGCTACCATCAAGTCTTTTTTAAAGATTATTTTTTTAAGAGCAGTTTTAGGTTCACAGCAAAATTAAAAGTATAAAGTTTTCCCATATACACCCCAGTCCCTACACATTACTAAATCTGTAAATTCATTTCTTCTTTTTTAACCCAGAATTTTGTTATGGAAATTTTGAAGCATATGTAAAAGTAGAGAGTAGTGCAATCTGCTTCACATATCCATCACCCAATTAATCATAAAATTATGGCTAGTCATGTTTCCTCTTTATGCCCACATACTTGCTACCCTTCACTAAATTATTTTGAATTACAAATAAAAAAATAACTATTTTTTTAATATCAGCAAATAGCTAGATATTTAAAAAATTTCCTTAGTTGTCTCCTGGATGTTTTTGCTCCAGTGGTTTATTTGATCTATATCTAAACAAGATCATGGATTATATTTAGTGGATAAAAGTCTTAAAGATTATTAATCTATACTTCCCTGTCCCCTTTTTTTTTATTGATTACTTTAAAAACTCAGGTTATTTGCCCTATAGATTTTCTGATTGTCTAGATTTTTGATGGACTGCATCTTCTTGGTGTCATTTAACATGCTCCTCTGTCTCTGTATTTAATTTGATAGTGAGATACAAAATTTTGATGTACCCGATTTTTTTAAAGAATATTTCATTGGCAGTATTAGGTACTTCCATCATGAAGTATATATTCTAGTTCTTTTTGTGATTTTAGTAGCCATTGATAATCATTTCCTAGATTCATTATGCCATTAAGGGTTTACAAAATGGTAATTTTGCAATTACATCATTATTAATTGATTAGCTAGTCTATACATAAATATATATGTATGAGAGAGATTTTTCTTCATTAAGTATGTAGTTACTCTGAAATATATTTCATACAAGGACAGATTAAATATTTCTTTCCCTTTACTTGACAGTTCTAATAATATCACTGTAACATTTCCAAAGGTAACTACTGAATTTTCTTTTAACATCATTATGAATTCATGAATTTTGATATATTAGATATATTTTAATATAGTTCAGTTATTCTTCTTATTGATACCAAAATTATCTCATATTTGGGTATACTCTACTCCAGTTAGAATATTTTTAATATGGCCCATGTATTGTTTTGACATGGTCCCAGTAGCCTTTGATAGCTTACTTGCTTTATGATGTGACAAGATGATAATTTTGAGAATTCTGAAACTCCTGACTCCAAATATCATTGACATCATTACTTATTTTCATTGTCCCTCAACATACATATTTATATATGCCAATATTATTAATAACAATCTGATTACTGAAAACAGATTAAAATTTAATTTGGCATTGTTTTTTGTCCTTTGGAAAATCACATTACTGTTGTTTAAAGTCACTTAGGATAATTACTCTCTTGAAGCCACCACTTCAATATGGAATTAAGTTTGGTTCATTTTTATCTGGAATATTTAGGAATTGTTTTTATTTCTATTTAACATGTTTATAAATATGTAAAATACAATACTTGAAACAGTTACATAGTTTTAAAATTAAATCTACAAAACAAGGTATATTCAGAGAAGTCTATTTTCTTTCCCCTCTCTTTTACTTTGTTTATTTTGCCCAGTTTCTCTAAGGAGGAAAGTATATATTTGCCAGTATTAAAACACACTTGTATTTCCACCCTTAGAAAAATGGCAGCCTACTATGTACATTTTTCTCCACTTGGCTTTTTTCACTTACACTGTATCCTGATCATTCCATAGAAGTATAAACAGATGTATTTCAATTTCTTAGAGCAGCACATATTTTCATTGTTTTATGATATATTATTCAATCAGTCCCGTCTTAATAAACTGATGTTTACAGCTTTTTGATAATATAAAAGTTTTACAATGAATGTGGATATTTAAGTCAATTTATATCCATGTGTATCTCTGTTATAGATGTCTAGAAATATAATTGCTGGATCAAAGGGCAAACATAAAGGTAATCTTTCTAGTTGCCAAATTACCCTCCACAGGTGTTGTGCCATTTTACAAATACTTATCTAATCAGACAACAAAAGACTATATATAGATTTACATAGCATCTAGTTAAAGACTAAATATGATCTAATGTCAACAGAAACAAAGAATTATCTACAATATGAATTGCATTTTTATTTGTTACTCTTCCATTGATAGCTATTTATTTATATAATAGTTTGTCTCAATGAGACAGATAGTATTTGGTAAATCTAACTATTACAATTATGCAATGCAAAATCATCAGTATTCAAATACATTCTCATTTATAAAATACTATTATCTGTAAAGTCACTTGCTTCCACATGATTCACCTTTTCATTAGAAACTTAACAGGAGTAGAAATTATAAATTTATTCATTGTCCATATCTCATAGTAGATATTAATCCTTTTTCATCACAAGCCATAACCTATATATAGAGAAACTATCGCAGAAAGTTACTTACTTCTAGACTAGCAAATAATGAAAATTTTAAAATGTTCATTTAAAAATGTAGAGTAGATTCTTAAATTTAAAAATATTCATTTAAAAGTGTAGAGTAGCTTCTTAAGAGTGTCTGAGCATGGGTAGACCTCTGGCTTAAACCTGTTGAGTGATTCATAATGAGATGACTGACAAAACCAAAGTAATAGTCCTAAAGCTTTCTTGAACCATCACTCCGAAATCTGCCTCTTTTTATTGATATAATGAGGGGAAATTGATTTTAAAAGGTGAAGACTACTGATTACTTAATAGTAGAAGATAGTGTAGAGAAATGCTGAAGTGAGCCTATTCTGTGCCCTCCTGGGCAACACGACTCATTATCCAGTGGTGGAAATCATGCTGTAACCCTCATTAATATTTAATAAGCAGGACACAGGCTGGATATAGGTTACAAAATTGCCCTAGGCAATTTTGAATGTTTCAAATATATAAAAGAGTAACGGATTTCCCTGTATTCAGATAGTTTATAAGCAGGACAACAATACATTCAATTCCCTTTTGTGATCTCTGGGCAGTGATGGCCTGGTGGAAATGCCTGGTAGGCAAGATGAGGTGATTAATGCTTTGAGAAGTTATCCTAGGTTAGTAAACTCAGCATGAGGAGATTGTATTTTTGAGGGTGGTTCTCAATTTCAGCTCTTTTCTTTTTCTCCCTTTGCCACAAGCTGAAGGGCTTGTTCAGTAGGGGTGGCAAGTCAGCAAAAGGCGTTAATTGTGTCTAACACAGCCATTATCCTTGGGGTAATATTCAGTATCACACTGTCTATCAAGCTAACCCCTTGTCACATGTCAGGATCTTTTTATTTCAGCTCATTTAAAAGGGAAAAAAGGAGTTTTAAAAATAGCTGGTGGGGAGAGGTGAGTTTAACAGTGCTTGTAAGGACTTGAAGAGGGTTATGACTTCTAAAAGGACAACACAAAGTTTTATAGATTACTGACTCTCGTTATTAACTCTTCTGATTACCAGGATATTTTTTAGTACTACCAGCTTATTTTGAAAATACAAGCTTGAAAAAGATAAAGTTCTTAAGAAAGAACATATTTTGGGATTTATGGTACCTAAAGGACATAATATCAGATATCCACCTTCCTAAACGATGTATAAAATTAAATAGTGAAGAAATATCGATTTTTTGACTCAATGACTCTAAATGTTTTTGAAAATGAATTTAAGAGAATCATTTACTTTACAGCATATCAGGAATTGTTTTTAATTACCTGCCTAGAATAAGTTGCATAAGAATAAAAATTTAGCTTTGTAGGACAAAATGTAACCAAGGGAACAAGTCTTCTATTAAGATATTAAGCTTTTTCTCAAAACCAGTGCATGAAATTGACCCAGAGGTCTCACTGTAATTTCATGTTAAATGTGGGAAAATTCAGTTTTACTCCACACCTTAGACTGTGCATGCCCAAATGTTGTTTTCAACTTATTAGTAGGTCTATGTATGTGTATGCCTTCTCTTCCTGACATCAAGTAGAAAATTTCAAATTATCAAGAGTTAGCGGTGGAAATGCATTTGTGTTCGTTTTTTTTTTTTGACAGATATGATCTTTATGAGGCATAATGTTGGATCTTCTCAGATGATGGTTTTTGTCGTTATTAGCTGGTTGTAGGGTTAGTAATGTATGCCATTCTTAAGAGCAAAAGTAACACTATAAAATAAAAATTTAATAGATTTTCTCCAAGGTATTTAACAATATAACATAAAACATATGAAGACATTTTATCAACTATAAACATTACAATGTTGATAATAGTTATGCCTTCAGTGCCTTTATCTATTCCAGAGACAATTTTTTTGATCCTGCATTTGCAAGACTGATGTTTACTGAACCATAATCTAATATATTTTCACTTTCACTTTCACTTATCAGTGAAAGTCACAAATCCTAAATTTCCTTTCCTTTTCCTTTCTTTCTTATATTATAGCGCAGCAGCAGCTTTGGCAATTTTGATCGTTTTCGGAATAATTCCATACCAAAACCAGATGACTCAACTGAGGTTAGTATTTATTATGTTTTTATGAATAATATGGAAACACATTGTGAAAAATTATAAAGCCAGTATCACTTTTGCAAAGTTTTTATGAATAATATGGAAACACATTGTGAAAAATTAGAAAGCCAGTATCACTTTTGCAAAATACAACAAAAAATGAACTTAAAAATCATAGCCTCGCATATATTTTTGTGATAAATGAACAAACTGTTCTTTAGTACCTAGTACTATACTGGGTATAAAAAGTTACCTAAAAAGCCTAACAGATGTTTGAAAAGGCTGAACATGAACTTAAGAGAGTTACAACTTAATGTAACTCAGATAGTTCCAAATTTTCTGAGCATTTTCACTATAAAACAATCTATATGTTAAATTATCTTTAAGTTATAATTGCTTTAACTTAGAAAATGATTAAATAGCTTAATTGTAAATTTGTTAAGGAAAGCATATGGCTACTCAATTGCACTCTCACACTTTTACCACCTGTACTGAAATGTCTCAGTGGTGATCATTCCCTACACATTTGCAAACCATGCACACTTTAAATATAGCTTAAGAAAAGCTTCCCATGTGTAGCACATGAGATACGTCCACTTTAGAGCAATAGGTTTTAGACTTTATGTATGTCTTAATATTTCATTCTAGTTAGTGTATCTCAATTTTTTATAAACAATTTTTCTCTTTATTGGATCTAATTTCTCAAAATACTCTTCAGATTCCTATATACATCTTTCTATAATATTTTTAATATGCTAATTTCAATAATGGTATTCTAAATAAAAGAAATGAAAATAAAATTACACCTATGATTACTTTAGAACTATCTTCATTAGTACATATATGTGTGTGTATAATACATCCCCTTTTATAGATATATATTATACATACCCCCTTTATCCACCTATACATGTATACACTCACACACACACTTATGGATAAACTTATATGTATCTATATGTTCTATCAACATTTACATAATTGTAAATAATACAATATAATCTATGCATATAAATAGAAGAACCACATAGTTTTCAGTTAGTATGTTGCATAAATCTTTGACTTTCCATAATTATACATAGATGTATTCTATTATTATTAAATTTATAATTCTAGAGTTAACCTATAAAAGTTTCTCAGGCTCACTGAAGTTCATTGATTAGTAACAGTGGCCTAGTAATTTGTGAAAGTTTAGTGAACCTAATAAAGTAGTTCGCATTTCAGTGATCCAGCATTCATTATTTTAATAAATATTTATTGAATATCTATTCTATTACAGGATTTCTGTTAGGTGTTCAGAAAGTACTGTTATAATAACAGATGAAAATCTTTACTTCATGAAGCCTGAAGTTTAGGGAGAGACAGATTAAAACAACTAATTAACTCACTAAATAAATAAATAAATAAAAATTGTGATTCAAACAATGAAAGAAAATAGCATAGAAAAATTTTAAATTAAAAATATGTTGAGATTTTTTTTTGAAGCTTCTGTAAAAGTGACAGGAAAATCTGAAATTAAAAATATTTGTAGTACTTTTTTGAACTTTAGACAATGGTAAATTAACACAAGTAATAATAAAATAATGTACTTTATTAATTTTAGTTTGCGATTTTACATGAACATAGAGAAAGTTTAAATAGAGAAAAGAGAAAAGAAAAAAGCTAACTCTAAAATTTTAAAGTCTTTCCAAGTTATATTTTATTCAGGGTTTTTGAATTAAGCAAAGAATCTTTGCTTTTATAACCTTGAATGTACAAATTAATAAAGTGCAATCAGGGCTTAAATTGGCTGTCCATTCATATTTATCATGGGCAATCTGGAGTGAGATGTGAAGCAAAACATAATATTGATTAATAATGATGTTAACTATGTGGTTAAACTTTCATATTAAAATATTCAAGCTCACTAAAGAGAAGTTTCCTATGATTTTTTTTATACTCAGGGAATGACTGGCTATTTGGAATGGGGGGCAGCACTAAATTAGATAACCTTCAAGGGTCCTTTCTTGAAAAACTGAGATGCTCAGGAAACATAACCCAAATACTTCTTCCAAGAAAAAAAATCACTCCAAAGTTCTACGTGAGAAATATTGCTTATTCAAATATATTGAGGGTCATTTATGTTCCTGGAAGTATTCTAAACACTCAGAATAAATAAAACAAAGTCTTTAATTTCATGAAGCATATATCATAGTTGGAGATGTAGGCAGTAATCAAATGAACAAACAAATATGTTATCAGGTAATGTTAAGTGTTTAGAAGAAGATGAGTAAACATTCAGGGAGTATGGGCAAGGGTGGGCTATTCTAAATAGGGTGACCAATCAGAAAATTTCTTTCCTATTAATTGGCATGTGATTAGAAATGGGAATGAAGGAAGGGATATATTTGTGGATCTCCAGAAGAAGCCAATGGCAAAAGTAAGTACAAACTTTGATGAGAACATAGAGAAACAGCAAGGGGATTAGTATGGCAATACTTAATTACAATTGTTTTTAAATTTTAGCATGTACCAGAATCACTTGAAGAGTTTGTTAAAATGCAAATTGTCCCCAAGTGATGCTGAGGTTGCTGGTCTTTTGGGACCACATTTTGAGAAACACTGCTATGGTGATCAAGGGAAATATGAGAAGTAGCTAAGGGTGAGGTGTGAATATATTTTGTTTCACATACAGTCTATATAATGTCTTAGATATTACAAAATATATTAATTACATTATTTTATGTTATGCTAATAGAACAATGTTCAGATTAATGCTTTTTATTATCTTGTCTTCTGTAAATAATTCTAACCAGGTACATGAGGGGGAACCTATAAATGAAAGTAAAGAACAAAATAAAACTGCAAATCATGGAGGAAGTTTAGGTAAAAAAATGAGAGCTATTTCCTGGACAATGAAGAAAAGAGTGGGTAAAAAGTACATCAAAGCCCTTTCTGAAGAAAAGGTAGGTGTACTCTGTTAATCACTTGTATTTTTCTATTATCTTTTTCTTAAAATATTTAATATGTTCTTCTAGGCATAAAAATACTTGTGCTTTAGGAAGGAGTTCAACATTATTTCTCCCTCAATAATTGTGCCCAGAAGTTGGGTGGAAGAAAGTATTGTTATTCCCATTTTGAAAGAAGAGACTGACATTGAAAAAGATCACACATGTAGTATGTGAAGATCACATGTCATTTATGTTATAGAAAACATCAGTACTTCATTCCTTTTAATTGCCAACTAATATTTTATTTTATAGATGTCACTTTTATTTATCCTTTCATCAGTTGATGGATGCTTGGGTTCTTTCCACTTTTTGGTTGTTATAAACACTGCTGCTATGAATATATTTGTGTTTTTGCATGGAATTATATATTTTTTTATTTCTCTTAGGTATATAGTAACTCCAATATTTTCAGAAACTGACATTATATTCCTTCTAGCAATGCATGAAAGTTCTAATTTCTTTCACGTTTGCCGACATTTGTTATTGTCTGTCTTTTTGATGCTAGCTACCCTAATGGGTGCAAAGTGAAATCTCAATGTAGTTTCAATTTGCACTTCCCGGATGACTTATGATGTTGAGAAACCATTCATGTTCTTATTAGCCATTTGCATATCTTCTTTGGAGAAATGTTTATTCAGACCTTTTGTCCACTTTTTAATTGGGTTATTTTATTGTTGACTTTTAAGCAATTTTAAAACATATTCTGGATACAAGTCCCTTATCGGATATATTATTTGCAATATGATGTGTTTTCTCTCATTCTGTAGATTTTATTTTCATTTTCTTGATGGTTTTGCAACACAAATGTTTATAATTTTAATGTAGTGCAGTTTATCTACTTTTTCTTTTCTCATTTGTGCTTTTGATATTGTATCTAGGAAACCATTGCTTAATGTAAGTTTAAAAATATTTAACCCTATGTTTTCTTCTAAGAGTTTTATAGTTGTAGCTCTTAAATTTTGGAGCATGATTCATTAATTTTTATATATGGTGCATGGTTGGAAATCATCTTCATTCTTTTGAATGTGGATATCCAGTTGTCCTAATACTGTCTTGAAAAGATAGTCCTTTCTCCATCGCATTGTCTTGGCGCCATTGTTGAAAATCAATTGATCATAAATATATGAATCATAAGTATATGTGTTTATTTTTGGACTCTCAATTCTATTCCATTGATCTATACATCCTATGTCAGTTCTCTTTTGAAACCACTTCAGTAGGACTTCTGTCCCTAGTGCTCCATTAAAACAGTCATCACAATCAGTGTTGACTTCTGTATTGCAAATCCAGTGGCTGACTTTCTATCTTCCTACATTACTTTTAAGCTGCATTCAATACAAGTGATTATTTTATTATATATGAAACAGTATCTTTTCTTGGTTTCTTTAGGCATTCTGGCCTTCCTTCTTTTTCAGTTTCACTTCTTGCTTCTACTTTCTGTCCTATCCCTCCAAATATTGAATCTTCCCGAGGCTTATGGTTGTTCTACTAAATCTACTCTCTTCTACTCTCTCTTACCTAGTCTCATGACTTTGTTTTTCACAATCATATCTCTAGCTATGACCTCTTTACTTATCTGTTATATGTACACAAGCAATTGCTTATTTAATGTCATCACTTGAATGTACAATAACTATCTGGAACCCGATATATCCCAAACTGAATTATTCTCTGTGCTATACAAAAAAAAAATTCTTTCTTGTCCTCTCTCCCAAGTACCAATAGACAACACTGTTATTACTCTAGATGCCAAGAAGGATGGATGGACAGATAAAAGAACAGAAGGAAGAAAGGAAGGAAGGAAAGAAGAGAGGGAGAGAAAGAAAGATAGGGAAGGAGAAAGCTAAGAATTATTCAAAATTTCTTCTTTCTCTCACTTTTCACACCAATTCATCAGCATATCTTCTTAATTCTAACTCTAAAGTATACCTAAACCCCCTGATTTCTCCATGTAAACTATCTGTGCTTTAGACTAAGTAATCAACCTCTCTTGCCTAGTTACTCTAATAACCATCTAATTGATTTCCTTTCTTCCACCTTTCTCCATACTCCACGCTAAACTCAGAAGGATCTCTGAGAAGTGGAATTCAGAACACATCACTCTCCTGGTTAAAATTTTACAGTACCTTCACAATGCATTCCCTTACTGTGGCATGTTCATTCCAGTCCTTTGAGAAGCAGACACCAAAGATTTTGGGAGTAAAATACCTGTGAAAAAATTGGCATGGAAGGCCTGATATCTGTATAAGGAGAAGTGGAAAGGAGAATCAGTAGTCTCAGACTTCAGCACTGTTCTGAGAAAATTTTGGTCGAGTTGATGGGGAGTCCTTGAAATATAGTTTTCCATTAGAGGAGCCTCACATCTCATCAGAATGGACTCAACTAGTACCCTACTGCTGCAGTCATTGGCAGAGAGCATAGCTTCCATGCAAACATAGTGGTGGATAAAGAGGGGCAGTAGCTGAGGTGGTCAGTAAAGAAGGGTTTCACAGCAAGAGATCTGAGTGGCACATTTCCATGACCACCACATGTGGTCTGTAAAGCTCATGATGATCTGGCTCCAGTTTACTTTTCTTAGCTCATATCCTAATACTCTCCTTTCATTTAGCTGCAGTGACATTGGCCTTGTTGTTCTCCCCTGCATAACCTAAGTGAATTCTGAGTTTAGTTATTTTGGTTTTGCTGTTCCCTTTGCTTAGAAAACTGTCTCCAAAATTTCATATAAGATATATCTTCTTATTATTCAGGTCAAGAATTCAGAGCATATATTTCCTTATGAGGAAGGTCTCTGGATGCTACTCCATCTAAATTAGCCAACTTTCCCCAACTCTCATCTCAGTAGCTAATCCCCTCATATCATCCAGTTTTATTTTCTTCATAGCACTTATTATTCCATGAAATTGTCTTGCTTATTTTGTTTACACACACTTCCCCAAACACTATGTAAGTGCGCGCACACGCACACACACACACACATGCACACAGAGCCCAACACACTAAAATGTACCTCATTAGAGCAAGGATCCTCTTATCTTGTTTACTATGGTATCCTTATTTCCCCAAATACTGCCAGGTACTTAGAAAATGTTCTATAAACTTGTATTGAGTGACTGAACAAATGAATAAAGGAATGGATAAAAACAGAGAATCAAACTGAGTGTATATCAAATGTATATTCTGAAGTTTTATCAATATTTAGAAATGCTCAAAAATGAGAAATATTAAACTACATTTTGATGAATATTAAAGAATCCCTAGGTTTTGTCCAAACTATCTAAATATAAAAAACATTTGAGATGTTTTCAAACAGATGTAATTTGTTTTGAAATTGTCTTTATAATTTTACCCAAGATTTGCTTTTCACTTGACTAGGTGGCAAGCACAATATGAGATTTGTAAAGTTTCTTAGATAAGCTGTTCTTAAGAATTGCAAAGTGTGAATGTTTCATTCATATCTAATGATCTAGTGATGAGATATAACTGAAATGAAACAACTATACAGAGTTTAAACTTGTAATATCAGATCTCAAAGGCTTAGTGATGGTAGTGGTAAAGAGATGATAAAGAGAACATGAAGAAACAAAAGTTCTTAAACAGATAAAGCATAGATTTCAATAATTTAACATTTTTGATTAAGTAGTCGTGATCAGAGCGTCAACCTAATTTTTAAAATAAAGTATTATAATTTCAGCTGAATTCCATAATCTGGAATATTTCATCTAAACAATATTTTCAAGAATAAAATGTTTTGCTAGAAATTGAACTAAAGATTAATGACTCTCATATTTTATGTAGATGTATTCCTAAGCATTTTATTGCTAAACTACAGTCTTGTTTGTTAAGTCAATGCACACAGTGAACATCTCTGTAGAAATCAGTTCTCCGACCTTAAACTCTGATGTTTTTCTGAAGGATGAAGAAGATGGAGAGGAAGCCCTTCCATGTCGGAACAGTGACCCTATGCTTGGGACCCACACAGAGACCACCCTCAAAGCCAGTGACTCCATGGACAGTCTCTACAGTGGGCAGAGCTCATCAAGTAAGCCTGTGGAAGAAGGAACAAGGTCCTAGATGGGAGGTCTGGGTTAAGTTAATGAAAAATAACACATTTCTTTCTCTGGGACTTGTTTGTCAAATTAGCAACAAAGTTATAGCTACCTGATAAAAGAAATAGTGAAAAATGTAGGATGTGTAGAACCTCAGAATTGCTATTGTTTAAAATGATACATAATATATTAAATAGAATTATGTATTCTTTTGAAACTTTTAACACTGGTCAGCAGGGCTCCTGGGGATATGCCTCAAAAAAAAATCATGTTAGGTGATTAAACCTGCATCCCTAAAATAAAAATATGTGCTGGGGAGAACAAACATTATCTTGAGTCAAAAATTTTAAAATAACTTAAAGTATGCAGATAAATAATAAAATCCTGTTCTCTGTCTCTTCTTCCCTCACTCTCTTCTCTTCTTTTTCTCTTTCCTTCCTTCCTTCCTTCCTTCCTTCTTCCTTCCTTCCTTCCTTCCTTCCTTCTTCCTTCCTTCCATTTTCCTCCCTCCTGCTAGCTCTCTTTCTTTCTCTTTCTTTCTTTCTTTCTTTCTTTCTTTCTTTCTTTCTTAACAACAACTCTTTCTTTCTTTCTTTCTTTCTTTCTTTCTTTCTTTCTTCTCTCTCTCTCTCTCTTCTCTCTCTCTCTCTCTCTCTCTCTCCTCCTCCTCTCTTCCTTCCTTCCTACCTCCTTCTTCCTTCCTTCCTTCCTTTTCTTCCTTCCTTCCTTCTTCCTTTCCTTCCTTCCTTTCTTTTTTCTCTTTTCTCTATCTCTCTCTCTTTCTCTCTCTCTCTGTCTGCTCTCTCTCTCCTCCTCTCTCCTCACTCCCACGCCCTCCCTCTACTCTTCTCTCCAAGCCTGCTCTTACTTTTTTCTTCCTTTCCTTTTGTAATTCAATATTCTCAAAAAAAGCAGGACATTTACATCAATTCTGACATTATGTTTTAGGTTTCCATCCAGCATTAGTGAATAAAGAATGAAGCAATATATAATATTAAATAAGAGGAATATCATCAGTACATGTTCAACAAGGATTTTCTAAAAGCATTGATATTTTCTAAGAAGGATATCACTCAGAGTTCAATCACATTTCATGTTACAATATTTGGATGAAACTACTGATATTGTAGGGTGCCTTATAACTTTTTTATATGCACACTGTTATACATCCCTCTAATCTTTTAAGGGCTTTAAATTTTTTTTTACAAAGTTTATTTTTCATTTCCTATTAAATTAACTGCTTCTGTTATTTGGAGATGGATAGCAAAGACCAGATGTTTCAAATATTCTAAATTTTATTCTTATTTTCCTATTGGCTATGGAACAGTGATTTTGTGGGGGAAAAAAGTTACTGCACAAACATTTGAAGGATATATTTTTGCATGTGTGAAATTCAGATATTATTAGTATTCATTTCTGCTGGAAGTTTTAAAATTCTAAATTGTGATGTTGAATGTGGGAAGAATTTTATTAACTAGAATGTACTATGGAAAGCTAGTGCCTGATGGAGAGTGACTGGGAAGCAAAAACAGGATGGGTCCCTTAGAACCCCCTCTGGAGACTGCCATCCAATGTTTCAGCATTATCTCTGCCTAGTTGTGTCCAGATGATGCTTATGAACCTTCGATGAGAAATGTCAACCTCCACTTTGCCTTCATCAGGTGGAATAACAAGCTGTTCAGATGGTACAAGTAACCGGGACAGCTTTCGACTTGATGATGATGGCCCCTACTCAGGCCCATTCTGTGGCCGTGCCAGAGTGCATACTGATTTCACACCAAGCCCCTATGACACTGACTCCCTCAAAATCAAGGTGCGTGCACATCATATCTGCTTTCTGTATGGTTTGTCTAATGCTGGTTATATGATCTGTTTTAGAAGCACAAGCAGTGGGAACTGGGTGTTCTTCCCAGTAGTAAAACTGGGGACCGGTTTAGTGAGGCAAGAATTAGAACAAAACACACTAGGTACGGGGGAAGAATCAGTCTGTTGAAGCTATTAGTGTAAGTTGCTGTTATGTATATAATGTGCAGGATCAGAGCCTATCGGGGAGAAGGAATTATCTACATTTTTCTGAAAGCAGTTGAGTAGCTCTGCCTGATACTTGCTCGAGTAAAAATAATAAAGCCAGGAGAGAGAGGAAAGAGAGATAGCAGGCAAGAGTCCAGCAGAGCAAAGGCCTTGGGAACCACACTTAGCTGGGCAACTTCGGTATTTAAATTGGTTACCAGGAGTAAATAGACATCTTTCTCTCGATGATATTCCCTCTTGAGTTCCCTCTTCTTACTCTTGTTCTCAGTATTCATTTCCTATTGCTGTGAAACAAATTACCACAAACTCAGGAGCTTCGACCAACACAAATGTGTCATTAATTATCTCACAGTTCTGTAGTCATACATTTGGGCATGGCTTATCTACTTAAGGTCTCACTGGGCTGAAATCAAGGTGTCAGCTGGAACTATGATCTCATCTAAATCTCTGGATCTTCTTCCAAGTTCACTGGCTGTTACCAGAATTTGGTTCCTTATGGTTGTAGGAGTGAGGCTCCTGCTTTCTTGCTAAACATCAGCTGGGAGCCATTCTCAGTTCCTTGAGGCTGCCAGCCATGGTCCTCTCTATGACATGGAAATTTGCTCCTTCAAGGCCTGTGGGAGAAAAGCTCGCTCATGCCTCAAATTTCTATTTTTAAGAGCTCCTACCTGATTAAGTCAGAAACATCTAGATAGTCTCCCTTTTAATTACAAAATTGACTAATTTGGAACATTAATTACATCTGCATAGTCCCTTCTGTCGTATAACACAACATGGTCATGTGTGAGAAATTCATCATTTTCATAGCCCTGCTTTCACTCAAGGGGAGGAGATGGTTACAACAGCACGAATAGAAGAAGGTTTAATGCTAAAATATTTCATAGATGTTAAATTATTCCTTTCAGGAACATAAAATGCTATGTAGCTAAAAGGACAGAATTTATGAATTTTTTATACTGTCAACACCATGGCAATGTTAACCAATAACTATGATAAGTTATGAAGTATTGATATTATTATTTCACATTCAAGGCACTAAGCACTTCTTTTTATCCCTTCTGTGGTATCAAATCAGAGTGAGCTTGGCTGGAGATTGAGGAAAACATTTTTCCCCACAATTAGCTCCTTCGTCATTTCTTAGTCCAAGTCTTGGGATGCTAGTAGCTTAGTTACCATTGTCGGGGGAGGGCAATGAAAGGGAATGAATTAAATACATTTTGACTCAGGATAGCTTTCACCTTCCCTACAGTATTATGCCAGCATACCTCCACTGGTGCTGCCTAAGGCATGTTTGTGGAGCTCTCCTAAGACACAAAAAGAACCATGCAGTTACCACTGAAGATTGAATACTATTGTTTCCAAAAAGCATCTTATACAAAATTAAATTGGGTCTCTGTTTGCTGAGCTTTCCTGGAATGTATACCCTTTTACAAGTTTAAACAATAATAGAAGGATGCAACAGAGAGCTGCCATGCTTAGAAACTTCGTCTAGAGCTTTGGGAAACTTTCTGGGTCTGCTTAGCTGATCTCATCTAGCCCTATAGCTAAAGGTGAGAAGACCTGGATGAACAGCTCATAGGGTCAGATTAGCAATCACAAATCAGAAAGACCAGATCTTTTAATCACATTGAATTCTACTATTACAAATACAATTTGTGTTTTAGGTGGAAGAATATGGATTCATGGAGCAGCAGAAAAAACATATTTTTAGTAGCAGACTTAATACTTTGTTTGCAGGTAGACTCCTAGAATAGCAAAAATATCGGAAACTATAATGTCCTCCCTGGAGTAGAAAGTTATGTCTTAAGGGAATAACTATGTCTTTTAAATTTTGTTAACCAATGTCACCATAATAAAAATAAAAATAAATGTAGACACTGTATTTGCATAAAAGTCAATTTTCTTTGCAAGGAAATACCCCTGTGAGGTTTTATACTCCTGTCAATAACTGGCAGTCTGTAGCCAGTTAGACTCAGACATGAATAAAGAAAAAGACCAACTGGTTTGTCCATTCCAGTATGCTTCATTCATACTTCAATTCAAACTGTTGTGGAGCTCAAGCTAAGTATTATCTCCTTTAGAATGATGAAGTAGCATAATTTATCCTTAATGCACACATAATTTTGTTACATATTTGGTTTGTACAAAGTTCTGAACAGTTTCATTAGGTTAGATAGATGCAATACTTTAGATGGGTTTATTTTATACTGTAGATGAATTTTTCAGATGAACTAGAAGCATCGGTATAGTCACAGACTTCTCTTTCTTCTCCTTCCCCAATATGGGAGCTCCTCTAGGAATGATGGCTTGAGCTTTGCTACATATATATTGCTTTGACAGAACTAATAAAAAGTGCATCATTTCTGAATTCAGACAGCTTAGGCTTGAATTCTGCTTCTGTCATTAACTTCCTGAAATCTTGGAAAATTATTTAAGTCCGCGTTTCTTTTTTTAGTAATATTTAGAGTAATAATGACACCTCACGTATGTACCTAAGTGGTGTGTTCTGGACATAAGATGACTTTATGTGTACAAAAGTGTTTTGTAAATTACATTGTGCTCTACAAATAAAAGTTGAAAAGTTGATATGATATAAAAAACACAAACGTCATCAAATGCACGTAGAAGCTTTTCTTCAAGAACATTTCCTTCATTATTACTAGTAAATAGTTTCCTTGGACTTTTAAAGGAAATTTCCTCTATGATTTCTTTTATTTTAGAATCCCCTTAGCACAATGCCCTCATTATTCTAACTTTCTATGATCCATTATTTTTTTCTACCAATCGTCATAGCACCAGAGTTCTCTAGTCTGATTTGTATATTTCTTTGTCCTTAGAAAGGAGACATCATAGACATTATCTGCAAAACACCAATGGGGATGTGGACAGGAATGTTGAACAATAAGGTGGGAAACTTCAAATTTATTTATGTGGATGTCATCTCAGAAGAAGAAACAGCTCCCAAGAAAATAAAGGCACAACGAAGGAGTGGAAGAGAGAAACTCAAGACTCTGCAGGAGTTCTTAGAGAAGATTCACCTTCAGGTTAGCAAACCTGTGCCTATTTGACTTTCGTTGCATATGGAAGGAATAATTGAGGGAAATGGATCAGTGTTTGTACAGAATTGTTAAAAAATAGATGACTTAGAACAAAGGAAAATCTGTTTTCCAAGAACAGTTCTTGTTTCTCCTTTATTACTTTTATTATGCAAGGACAGGTCTCGATATAACATCCTTTGAACTAAACTCTAATGGTACTTAGCAATGACAATAGAGATTAATGTTGAGAAAGTGCAGTGTAAAATGAAAAAATACCTAGGAGAATAAAAGGCTCTGAGAAAATATGTAAATGAGAATGATAGAGAGTATAAAGAGTAAAAATAAAAATCCAGAAAATTAAAAGAAAAAAGTAAAAATGAAATTGTATTTTCTATAGAGCAGAGATCAAAAGCAAGTTAAGATAACTAAATATAATTGTTTTAAAAGTAATTTGTTAGGAAACAGTGATCATTAAGCCCAAATAATTGTGTTAAGGAAATTGTTCTCTATATTTATAATCCAATTATTTTCTCGTTATATTAGCAAAATTTTTACGAAATATTTACCTTGTTAAATGGTGTGTACATACAGTACACCTAGCTTTACTCAACTTACTGTTTTGCAATCCATTTTTAAAATTAACATAGTAGTACTTTGCTAGTTTTCAAAATTCATTAAGGCAATAGCCAATTTAACCTTCCTTGTTTGTCCTCAATTATCAATATTTTTGTCTGTAGACACACTCTCCAGGCCTTCCTATATTACTACTAGTGCTCTCAAACTGGGCACCCCTTGCAGGAAGTACAAGTTTGAATCTTGCCTCTACTACTCATTTGTTGTATGAGAAAACTAAGGTCTAAGGAAGTTAAATAACTTACTCAAGAACCCACAGTTAGATGGTTATGTCAGAATGGGAATTTTGGTGTTCTCTTTTCTAATACAGTGTCCCTTCAAGGATGCATTAATTTTAAAAGAACTGCTACTTTTTCCTTTTCTTTTGTCCATAAAGGGCTGGTAATAAGTTCTTCATGATTACTTAAAATTTTAACACATTCTCTTATTCAATTTTAATAACTAAAATAAGGATATTAAAATAATAATCAAGTATAATGGGAAGAATTTTTGAGGAAGCTGGAAAACATTCAACTTCACTTTGAATTTGTTAGCATAGAGATTACATAAATAGCATACAGACTTTGAAATCAGAAGCCTATGAACTAATAGATCTTGATGTAAATGATGGGCAAGACATACATTCTGAGAAAAGGAAACAATACTTTTCCCAGTCGCAGTGCTTTTGTAAAAGCTTAATAAAAGCTTTTAATTAAATAGAAAGTCTTGGATTCCTTAGATTTATAACCAAAATGCTAAGTCCACTTTTTTATATAAATTGTATCTATTTCAAATTCATTTTTTAATCTACTCCAAGAAGTTAATGAGGATAGCTGTTTTTGCAATCGAGCAAATAAGAAGAGATGCAGATTCAAAAGTAGTACTATAATATACTCTATTAGAGGCACTTTATTGATAGATTTAAGGACACTCTAGCTTTGTCAATACAGCTATTTGAGAAGTGAAAAAATGCCCAAAGGGATGAATGATCCAGCTATTTAACTGATCCGTGATTTAGCTTTGTCCAGCTTAAGGTAATATTTTCTTCTTTATATTTGTCCTTCCAGAAGGTTGGAATTGTATAGCATACAATTTTAAATGCCCTAGAGTTCATATGTGGAAAACTAGTACAACTATAATAAAGTTCAGCAAAAGTTCTATTTGCACCTTTGATTTCCATATGTATTTCTATACTTTCTTTAAATCTAAAGAGAACTAAAAATAAAATATTTGAATCTGACTACCTTATATTATTCATATTTTTTCTCCCACACAGGACTACACATCAACACTTTTACTCAATGGTTATGAGGCCATAGAAGATTTAAAGGATATAAAAGAGAGTCATCTCATTGAATTAAACATTAAAAACCCAGAAGACAGGATGAGGTTACTATCAGCTGCTGAAAATCTCCTTGATGAAGAAAGTAAGTTTACTCTTCTCCCTAGCTGATAATCATAGTTTAATGTAAATAGTAAAATCGTTAAAAACAAAGCCCCCATTTTATTTACTGAGAATCATATAAAGCATTCTTTCTCACAAAATAAATATTTTCTTATATATTTGGAAACAACTCTGGTCAAATATATAATTAGGAAGAGGACCTTTTTTTCCTTACTGGTCTCAGAAAATGAAAAGACTTTTTTGAGCAACTCATTCAGATTCTGCAGAGCCATTAACTTACACACAAGTGGATGTCTGCATTCCCAAAGACTGAGGGAATCAGAAACAAATACTTAGTGACAGCATGAGCCATTATGAGAAATGTCATATGCAACTTCTGTAGAACAGCACTGAGCATGGCTCTAAGCTAATGAGCTTTTGTGCCACACAAGAAAATTCATTTCATTACCATATAGTCACATCTCGTATGTGTTTTTAATATTCTTTCAAAATGTTATAGTAGCTTGCAAAAATATTCAACACTCAATTTTATTATCTGAGATGGTTCTATGTATTTGTAAGTATAAACTTAAGATAGAGTAATACATGAAGATTCACTCGTGGCAGAATACTGGCTACACCAACTGGGTTTGTGATGAGAGGACAGCTTTTGTTTTTACAGTTGCCCAATCTGAACACTCTTCTTACTGAATCTGGTCAGGCTCCCAGAACCTTGAGTTTAGGCCATGCCAAGATCTGCAAGGAGTATTTTGTTAGGAAAAAAAAGGGGGGAGAGGCGGAAGTGTCTAATTTTAAAGATGAAAAAGAACTTAGATCATCTAATCCAATCTTCTCTTTCTAAAGTAATATTAAATGCTAACTACTTTTTTTGAACATGTTCTCTGAGTAAAACTTTGAGCCAAGGTCTTCACATTTATTACCTTCTTTAATGCTCTCTGAAACTCTGTGAGCTAAATTGTACATTCCCTATTTTTATAATGAGAAATCAAAAAGATAAATAACTTGTCTAAGCTCATGTACCTGAATTGAAGAGCTAAGACCAGTATTTGAGATGTTATGCTATACTTCCTAACACTACAAATAACAGGTCAGATAGAAACTAAGGAAGAAAGTTGTACTTAAGACCCAGGCTTCCTGACTGATCCTTTGTGGCCTTCCCTATATTCTCTTTCATATGCCACACAAAATGGGCATAGTTGCACAGCACATGTTTATTAGGCACTGGCCTTTTATCTAATAGGTATTAGTTTATTTTTTAGAAACTGTACCTCATATTCTTCTTGTTCACTGTCTTGAGTTTGCACAGATCTTCATCCTCTTCAAAGAATGTTCACATGGATGACTAATTTGACATCTTCAGAATGATTTTATTCTTGGGCCTAGGTATTTATATGCATTCTTTAAAGTTGCAAAGGCTAGAAGATGCAGAGAGAAGAGTCACAGAAGCAGACAAAGGTCAAACTTAAGTAGTCAATGTACTCAACAGTACAAGCGCAAACAAACCTGATCACTGTAAACTGAGGTAGCAATATCTTTCAGGTAAAGAGAGTGTCCCCACCACATTTTTCACATTTTGTCATTTTCAAAACATATCTCCTCACTAAGCAC
Organism: Pteropus medius; assembly: GCF_902729225.1. Taxonomy (NCBI): domain Eukaryota; kingdom Metazoa; phylum Chordata; class Mammalia; order Chiroptera; family Pteropodidae; genus Pteropus; species Pteropus medius. Next base: position 3,590,797 of record NW_024354550.1, read on the forward strand.
TCTGAGGCTAAAAAATAGATTCTGTAGATTTCTCGTAATTGATAATGGTCAGTATCATTGTCAATTCTCTCCCAAATAATTTGATGCTGAAGTACAGGGAGGAAGAAGACTGAGTAGTTTTTGAAGACTTGTATATAATTACTTTTCTTCTACAATACCAGCCAGGTAGGAATTTGGCCCATTCTGCAGATAAGAAAGCATTTTAGAGATAAATTTCAAAGAGGCCAAACAGATAAGTAGCAGAAATGGAGTTTTAACCCAAGGCAGTCTGCTATAAAAACACAAGTTCTTTCTTCCACACATGCGAACTAGTAAATATGAAAAGAACAATGAATATTTGAAAATTGAAATTTTCTACTACTTTGCCAATTTACACAAGAGCTTCAGTTCAGTTTTCCAACTCAGAAAGTGGAAGTTAACATTTAAGTGGAACAGAAAGCTTGCAACAGCCTGATTCCCTGAAAAGTGGAAGGCTATTATGGTTGCATTACAACAGGACTGTAAGTGGAAGGGGACTTCGGCAAGCAGGGCTTTCAGCTATACAACAGTTTTCAACAGGGACCCATGGAGGGAAGATCAGTTCAGTGCCAAAGGATTGGGCCACTTTTGGCATCCACTCATTTTCTTCATTCCAATTTCCTCATCACCCATCTACTCTTTATGTTAACAAAGAAATAATTTGTAGATGATACCAAATTAGAGCTAAGTGTAATTTTAAAAAACCATCTGACCCAAATTTTTTCTTTGCAAGGTAGGGAAACTAAAACTAGAGGAGGTAAGAAGTTTTCTCAAGGTCACTTATTTAGAAACCAGACTCCTAAATGCAAATATTAGAAATACAGTCTACTGTACCCTGCTCTCTGAAAACAAAAAACATCTCCAAAGCATGATGTGACATTCAGTGTTTGATATAAAAAAGTACAAACCCCCCAAATTATTTCACTTATAAAACTTTAGAAAACTATACTTGAAGGTCACTAGAAGTCGATCCTTTAATAATAGATAGTAATGTACAAAGATATACACACTGAGCCAAATTCTGGGAGACGAAAAATGGAAAAAATGCAGATTCAACTAGTGTTTGTTGTCAACATACAACTCAGAGATTTTTCTTATTTTAATCTTATAGTCTAGAGTACTATTAGAATATACATGTCAAAAAGATGCATATTGCATGCTAGGCTATTCTGACTGAAAGCTATTTATCTTCTATGCAACTGCTTTGCTCAAGAAATAAAGAAGAATGACTTTTATTTGTTGATAAGATATAGAGTTCTGATGATTCAGTATCATGCTGTTGCATGGTTATTTTTATCTAGTCTCTACTCTGTGAATCGTACCTTCTACAACCATGCCAAAATTTAATGTACAACCTTCATGTACCTTGAATGATAAAGAACTATATGGTTAGGTAAAAATATGGTTATATAAAACTAAGACATTATTAAAAACAAATGGATGTACCAGTCATAGGTTAAAAATAGTTAGCTTTTTGTGTGTATGTGGAAGAATAGGGTATGCAAATTGGCCAGGATTTAATGTACACATTTTATTTTGATCATTAAATAATGTCAGTTTGGGAATGTCAATAGATTCCTAGTTTAGAGCTTCACTGCTTCTTAGGTTGGGAACTGCAAAGTTTTGCTTTGCCAATCATTCAGTATAAAAATTGAGCAGAGTGGGCACCTGTTTTGAGGACAAGTGTAAATTTTTGAAATAATGTAGAAGGGACCATAAGCTCCATGTGATCCTTTAATTATACTTCTGGAGGGACCATGAGAATGGGGATGGGACAGAGACAAAAACAGAAGCCTAAGACTTAGAGCAAGCAAGTTTCCTTTTCTCTTAGGGAAGAATAGATAACATTGCACCCACTTAGACCTTGAAAATGTAAATCAGATTAAACTTTTTAGGTCACTGCTTGACAAGAGGTAAAGATGTTTCTCCAACAAGCTGATAGAAGGGCTGGCAGGTGGTGTTAGAGCTGATCACAGGATTACCTATGGAGGTGGAGAATGACTTTGGGGTTCTGCAATCCTAGCAAGACCAGTACGGAGATATTCTGAATTTGCTCCTGTGTTGCATTAAAACTGAGCAGAATTAGGTCACTAGCTCCCTCAGCTAGGAATCTAGATGAAGTAAGAAGGAGAAGGAAGATTAGGGTGCGACTTGGTTCTTAAAGGAGCAAAAGAGCAGAATCTGTTTATTTTGTGCACTTTAGGATTTCTCTATCATCTGAATTTTAAAATGGACTATTTAGTTAGAATAAACATTCTCAGCAAGTAAAAAAAAAAAAAAAAGAGTAGAGAATGTGTGTGTGTTTGTGTGTGTTGTTCCATAAACATAACCTTCAAGACCCCTTTGCTTTATGAGAAATATCTCTTTAGAGTAAGTTAACTGCTGTTAATAGTTAATGTTTTTTCTCTTTGTTTTGCACTTGTTCCTTTTTTCCACATTTAGAAACACTTTGATGTGTTTTAAAAGTGTGTCCATAAGGATGTGTACTATTGTCCTTGGGGAAAATGGGTGATGGAAATATCTTGTTTTCCCTTTAGCACAGGAATAATTAAATTTTAAACTGGAAAAAAAAAAAACTCAGTAAATAAGCAAACTGTACTAGAATCTGTATACATTTTAAGTACCTGAAACCTTTGCAGTGCTCAGTGAGGAGGAAGGGGGAAGGGTGGGTTGTGTGCCAGGCTGTTGGCACCAGCTGTGGTCACAGCAGCTCCTCATTGCTCAACTATCCCCAGTTGTGCTTTCCTACCTGCCTATCTGCCCAAAACGATGCAGGGCAAATGGCAAGGCCCAGTCAGGAGTCTGGAACACAAGCTGCCAGCAGGGGAGATTTATAGTTATGCCAAGCAGCAGTCCAGCAGTTGGCCTGAAAATGTGCCAGGGTAGCCTGGTGCCCTAGTCCCTGACATGCGTACCTGGTGTTTCCAAACCACTTGCCATATGATTTGAATCTGGATTAAAGAAACATACATACAGCTTTTAAGAAAAGATATGCTAACCATCTACATACACAGAGTAGAGAAGGCACTTAGGCATTTTACTTTTCTGTATTTATAAATATGCATTTAATATCTATTTCTAGTCATAGCTATTTGTCCTTATGCAACATAGTTTCTTCAGATTTCTTTTTTGGTTTTACCCTTAAGATTTAATCACAATAGGTGCCATAGTTTATGTAATTAAAAAAAAAAACAATAAAATGAAATATAAACATTTTTCTCTTCTACCAGAGAACAATTCCGAGAGAAAGGAGTTCATAGAATTTTCACCTCAGCCACCTAAGGGACTGGTAGCACTTGTGCATGCAGGGCACTCCTGTGCTTTTTGTATTGCATTGTGTACTAGGCGTGGCTTTGTAATTACCCTGGCTGAACAAGACTGAATCCTTTATTACCATGAGTCTTCCCAAAGCCTCTAGTTCTCTGCTTTACATTAAAAGAATTGTTAATAAATGCTTGTAAAATGAATAAATGTTGAGTGAGGGAGTAAAGAAATTTTCAAATAGTAAGCCAGACTTTTTTTCTGCTTATAATACTTAAAATCCTCTGCAACCCCACCTCCTGCATTAAAGTTTTTGTAACATGCAAATGGCTGTTGATGTGAGCTGCTAAGATTTATTTAATGCATGTATAAACTACATATGCATGTGTGTATGCTAGAATATAAATGAGTACATTTCTAGAGGGCAATAATGTAAAAACTGTCAAAGATTAAATGTGCATATTTTTATATCCAGAAATTCCAGTGCTAAGAATTTGCTTAACTTCTACATACAAATGTATAAAAATACTAGTTAAAATACTAATAATTTTAGTAAAAAACTAAAACCAATATGAACTTTCATCATTAATTAATTTGTCAAATAAATTGATATATACAAACAAAGTAGGATGAAGATGTTAAGAGAATGAAATGCATACTGATGTGAAAAGATGTCCAAAACATATTAAATGGTAAAAGCAAATTGTAGATCAGGGTAATCCCATTTTTGTCAAATAATCGTAATTTTTAAAATAATACAATTAGGTTAATTTTTTGCTATCTCAAGAAAATAGGATTAATAAAATTGATTTCCCAAGGTTCTTAATTAAGCAATATAAAATGATCGTTTTTCATCTTATTTGGTCACTATCAAAATAGTCCAATAGGACAACAATTCAACTAAGGGTAAATATTTCCTGGGACCAAAGCTGTTCATGGGATGTGTGATTGGGCAGAGTGGCAGCCTAACAGTGCTCTCTGTGTTGTTGCTGAGTGATTGTAATCTTGAGCGAGTGTGCCTCTACTCTTACTGAAGCAGCCAGCATAGTACAAGTGGAGGTTGCTGTATGTATGAGTGAAAAGATTTACTCCCTAGCACCCATCTCATTAGAGGGTAGACTAACTATAATGGTGAGATACAAAGAGAGGTGTATAAAAAGGGGGACAGTCATTTTAACTCCATATTCTCTAAGGGCCTAAGGAAAACAACAGTGACTCACTGATTTTCCATGAGGGGATTCCTGTTTATCATTTTTTTTTCCCAAAGGGTGGGTTAACATTCAAATGAAATTTATACCAAATATTCACTATAATTAGGAAATTAAAGTTTTCATGTGATTTAAGGATGTGCTTAAGACGAAACTAGAAATAACCAAGAGTTGTACCATATTGTCTACCAAATATTCCTCCATGAACAATGCTGCCTCTGGACAAATAAATACAGCCACAGTTACCTGAAGAATGCCTGAGTTTTGGTTAAGGTGACTCAAATGTAGCTACAGCATGAGGCTGAAGTTTTGAGCCTTCCTAAGAGGTATATCCCTGGTTTTTCCTCTTTAAAGACGGCACCAGGATAGAGAAAAATAGGAGGATAATTCCAAGAGCTGCGAGGTATTTTCATTTTAATTCCCACAAAATTCCATATTTAATATTCTTTAGTTCATATTTCCTTTAGTTAATCTAAATATCATATTCTTTTAATATAAAAATATTAATTGTTTACTGGGTACTTTGAATGACCAGGCATTTTTCTATGCACTTCAGAGTGCATTATTTTATCATACTTGGCCCAAAGCAACAGATGCTTCATACCTAAGGCAATCAAGACAGTAAAGTCAGAATCTGGAATATGGGTATAGAAACTTGGGAAAGTGAAGCAAAACTAGTAGTTTATATTTTTTATCAAATCCTTAACTTTCTAATATGTGAATATAGGACAGATTTCTCTTCTTAGAGTATGAGAACTTTTTCACACAATTGGGATCTAATTTGATTTCCTTAAAGCTTTCTTCACTTCTAGTATAATTGAGATTGCCTATACTTAATTAAATGTCACAATTCCAATATAATTATTTTATAATCACCATGACACTTTTTATCTCCACAGTTAACTATCTTGAAATGTTGAACCATGGACTTTATATAATTACATAAAAAATCTGATATGAATAAAATATTTTAATATTTAAATTAGTTCTTTATGACAAAATATTTCCTAAATAATTTCTCTTAGCATAATTATTTTATTTTCATTATATAGAGTACAGAATGATTTGAAAATGCTTTCTGGACTTATTATGCCTGCTTTTTGCTGGCGGCAAAAGGAAACATCCTTATTCAAATTATTTAATAATCCTCCAATATATTCAGATTTGAAAATGTACAGCCTTTGGGATATTTGCAAACTATTCAGGACTTTATTGAAAAATTGTAGCATTTTAATTTTTGATTTTTCTTATAATCAATTATAAAACATTATAGATGATCTGTGAACTACAGAAGAAACCTATCAAAATTTTAATACTTTCATTTGTGAATTATATGCACATATATGTTTTTACATAATATTAATAATGGAATATACAAATATACATATGGAATTTTTAAGTTAACATATTATCAGAAACTTTTTGGTATAAAGATGCACTCAGCTATATTATGACAAGTCTGTAATTTTGGAAGCAAACTATTTTTTATTTCAATGTCACTTGCGTAGTTAGCTCAGATGATTGGACCATGGGATAAAGGTTACAGTCTTGAGATTTCTGGGTAGGTCAGTTAGCTTTACTGTTTCATGGTCACGTGAAGGGACTAAATAACTTAGAAAGAAAATATGGATGCATTACTGTGAACTCATCCCCTCTGCTAGAAAAACTATCCATAGCACAAATACTAGGTTTATGCCAATCTCTAAGTCATTAGTGTCAGAATGAAAAATAAGACAAAACGTAGAAAATAAAATAAAAAAAATCTTGACCCACCACATACAAAAACTGAATGCTATATAGCTTTCATTTCCATAATATAACATAATGACCTGCCTTTTCTTTTTATAGTTACAGTTGAGGGACTCCAGCTGATCACCTGCCTGAAATTATTGCAAGCCTGGTGGGAAGCATTTGAGGAGGCACAGTCATGTTTTCATTCCACTAGGAAATCATTTAGCAAATTACTGCTGTTCTGTAAATTACAGTGCTGCATAACTTTCATACTGAGAAACTATTTCCTTTTTCCATAAAAATTGCAGATGAAAGGTTTCTGCAACAAGTAACCTGTATTTAAAACAAACCAATTCCTAGAATTTAGAGAATGTGATATAATGTTTCTCAAAAATAAAAACAAATAGATTTTATTACTAATATTAAAAAATTTACATTCTCTATTAAAGTCAAATTTTTATTTATTGTTTGTTTACTCATTGCCCTTTGAGATGAATGTATAAAACCTTCTGAGGATAAAATAACAAGCTAAGTAATTACTTTTTTGAAAGGAAAAGAGCTAATTTTGGAAATCAGAGTTCTTTAAGCCTAAATTTTATATACTGAAGACAGCACCACAATCAGTAATCAACCTAAATAGAACATGGTATTGGGAGCAGTTTTAATTATGCCAAATCCTGTTTAGATGTCAGTCAGAAGGGAAGTAGCTCAGTAATTTTAATTTTGTGTTCAGGTGATAGGCTCAAATATAATTTGGAGAAACATGGCTTTATCCCCACAACCATTCTAAGAGGATTGCACTCCATATAGGATGGTCACTGCTGATGTCACAGGAAGCAAACAAAAGGGCTTTTTACTCTGCCCTTTTCCAGAAACACTTGGATAATGGAACATAGAGCTGGCTCACTTCATTTCAGTGGCAATAAGATAGACAGGCAGAGGCAGGGGAGAAAGCTTCTGCTCAGAGAATGAAGTCCCATTTCAGAGCTGCCTTCTCTCTCTCTCTCTCTCTCTCTCTCTCTCACACACACACACACTTGGAAACAAAAGTGAAGAGATGGATGCTCACAAAGACTAATGAATATCAAGTAGGTTAAGAGATTCCCCCAACATAAATGTTGTTATGACTAATAAATAGAAAATCCTTCATGTAGCTTAAATTTTAAAATAACAATCATAATAGATGCATATTAAAATTAAAGCTCCTTATACCTAGAACTAGTTATAACATTACTAGTTTTAAATATTTGATAGTTGAATCCATAGTTAAAAGCAGTTGTACAAATGTAGAGAAGATTTGGAAAATGGTATAAATGTGTTTTCATTGTTGCAAATAAAAGCTTTGAGGAAAAGATTAAAAAGACTGTTATGATTCATTTTGAAGATGAGTAGACTAAAAAATGATTTTTATCATTTTTTCTAACCTTTCTCAACCTGTATTCATTATCTAAACCACAGAAAATAATTTAAGTAACTTTTTTCTCAGCTTCTCCATAGATAGTGCATAACTAGTACCATTCCAGGTACACTAAAGAGAAGTTAATTCGTTAAACATAGGATGCTGTGGGGCACCAGGGCTCAATTCTCTCTAGTTGACAACAATTAGATACACAATGGATCATAAACTATGTTGGCAAGGTAGCTAGAGCCTAGAAAATGCAATTAAAAAGCAGATGTGTAGATAAGATAAAGGGATATTTCCTAAAGATAAATTACTCAGCATTATAAGAGTTTATTGAGGAAAACTACACCATTTTTTTTCTCTCATGGATTTTGAAGTTGATACTTACTTTGTTCCGACTGGAATGGGATGAAGTATGTAGCCACTGAAGGCAGAGGTCTTGTTCCACCCTGAAATGCATATATTTGGTTTTTGCAATGTGGGGCTATTCAAATGTCCAAAGTGAGGTAAGTTCCAAGGTTAGAAGGGAAAAGAATAAAACATGTTGATATAGCTGAGAACTAAGGTCCATCTCATAATGCAGAGAAATACTCATTTGCTGGTGTCAGGGAAGGCAAAGAAAGAAATATCACGTTAACAAAAAGAAAGCTGATGCTAAAGAATTCTTGAGAAGAGTAAAACTTAACAGGGCTACTTAGGTTCTTTAGAAAAATCTTTTGTTACATCACTAATAATATTTTTTTTTCAAAAAGATAATACCAATTGAATCTAAAATACTGCTTTTATGACACAATTACCAATCTGAATATAAATGACTGTTAGAACTACAAACAGATATACGAAACAAACTAAATAAGATTCGATGAAATGGTGGTATTTTACTACCCAAAAGAAACCTGGTTTCTATGTCTATTTTTCTGATAAATGCAAACGTAGGGAAATCCTGAATATTCCAAGCTTTATTATTTAAACTCCAAGTAAGTGAAATCCTGTTATACATTGTTGTCCACAGTGATCCTTTATTCACTAATCCACATTTTCATGATTCTAGATTTGTTCACTACGGACTATGGACTGTACGGATAATCTACAAATTACTTTTTCTAATGTTTCTTTAAGGAGTATTTGGACAAGGCATCAGTCACACTGTGGATACAATCTGCTTTCTTTGGCAACTCATCACTAATGTAAAATGAGAGTCCATATTGATCTTTGCTTATGCAAGCAGTTAACATGAATTCCATGAAACTGCAAGCGAGCAACAAAGGGGAAACTTTGTCTTCTAAGAAAACAGTGGTTTGAATAGTTGAGTGTAAATATCTCTTTTATAATAAAAAAATATGTTATTTACTTATAGAAGTTTCAATTATAAGAAGTCAAAGTTAGAACAGTTGAAAGAGCTTGAAGATAAATGAGTGCATGAATAAAACTTTTTTTGGCTTTGCCTAACTGCTGCCTTCTTTTCCATTTACAGATGTTCAAGAGCAAGAAAATGAATGTGTGCCCCTATCCTTAAGCCCAGACATCTCCTTAAATAAGTCACAACTAGATGACTGCCCAAGGGACTCTGGTTGTTACATCTCATCAGAAAATTCAGATAATGGCAAAGAAGATCTGGAGTCTGAAAATCTTTCCAACATGGTACAGAAGATAACTATCACAGAAACAAGTGACTGAACACACATTCTGAACTCTATATCTACAGATGTACTCCATTTTAACTTTCCTTGAGCTAAAAGATCAAATCGGAGAGAAAGAGAAGTATTTGCAGATACAACCTAAAGTTAAAATGTTTTAATCTGAATAATTGTACATAAAAGTTCATATCTTTAACATTCCCAATTATTATAAACGATATGTATATTTATTATTTTAAATTCTACATGTTAATATTTCACATGTCTGTATTAGAAATGTACAGTATAAATCTTTGGTATGTGTGACATAAGCTTTTATTTGACTTCATAAGTGATAAATTCTGCAAAAAGAAACAAACACCTTTTTCATACCTGCCAGGTTTGAATTTGTATATATTATTGAATGAATAGCAGTGGAACATGTGTGTGATTGCCAATTGTCTAAGAAGCATTTACACTCATCTTTATACTTACTGGGAAAGTACAGGTTAATATTGGAGACTTTTATACTGATCCACAGTGGAGTTTCAGTAATTATTTTTTGTTGATTTCTTCACTTATTTGGTATAAAAGTATAGATAAGATATTGTCAATTCTAATTAGTAAAACTAATTTTAATAATGTACAGATGTTTCACGTTTAAATGTAAATACTTTTAATTTTGAAATGCCCTAATTTTAATAATAAAAAGAACTGTGTGCATTTGATATTTTTCAGACTAGTTTTACTTAAAGTATTTTCATATTAGACCTTTAGACAGAATATCTCCTACAAGACAAGGTCTTATGGTCAGTCCTTACTTTTATAAATAGATATATATATATTATTCCCAAATCATATGCTTCACCTAAGTCTGTCTCCTGAGCCCCAGATCTGTGTCAACCAATTTCCTGAATACTTCTATGCATCAGTCCGTTCAGGCTGCCACAACAAAATACAATAAACTGGGTGCCTTACAACAGAAATTCATCTTCTCAGTCCTGGAGGTTAAAAGTTCAAGATTAGGTTGCCAGTGTGGTTGGGTTCTGCTGAGATCTCACTTCCTGACTTGCAGAAAGCCATCTTCTTACTGTGTCCTCACATGGCACAGAGAGATTGCAAGCTTTCTGGTGTTTCTTCTGAGAAGGCCACTAATCTCATCATGAAGCCTCACCCTCATGACCTCATGTAAATCAAATTATCTTCCAAAGTCCCCATCTCTAAATTACATACACTGGGGGTTAGAGCTTAAACATATAAATTGGGGTGGGGGGTACATAGTTCAGTCCATAGCACTTTAGGAAGCTTCGACTCAATATGCCGAAATCCTTGATTTCCTCTACAAATTTGTCTCTCCTTTTTTATTCCCAGCCTACCTCTCTTTAGTAGTACCAACACCCAGCTAGTTACCTAAAGCAGAAAATCTCACTTCATCTGACATATATACACTTCATATAGATTCAAAAAGTAATCAAGCCCTATAGATCTTACATTTAGAAACGCTTTCATATTTATGGCTTTCTAGCCATTCCCAAGGTTGCTGTCTTGATTTGCAACCTCATGTTTCGTGTGTAAAATATAGTAATAGCTTTCCAACTGACCTCTGTTCTTCCAGTGCCCTCCTTCTTGGTCCATTCTCCACACAGCCTCCAGAAAGATCTTTCCAATGTGCAAATCAAATCATGTACTTCTCGGATTGAAGTTTTTTGGTGGCTTCTCATCAACTTTAGTATAATATTGAAACTCTCTTCCAGGATACATAAGTCTTTCCCAACCATTTGTTTTTTACCTATGTTGTGAGTATGTATTTCTTCTCACACCTTTCACTTTATACTCTCCAGCCATAACAATCTATTTTCAAATCCCTGAATTCACTATTCCCTTTGTGACTTTTCTTTTGCTATTTATTTTCCTGGAATTGTTCCTGCTATGTTCTACATCCATAAGCTACCCTTTGTTTTCCATCTTAAAGTTCACAAAAGTCACTTACTCTGTGAAGCCCTTTCATGATTTCCTTTGGTGTTCTCCTCTTTGTGTTTCCATAGCAACTTGCATCTCTGTTGATTATAGCACTTATACTTTATCTATCTGTATGACACTTGTCCTTCCATGAGACTGTGACCTCCTTGTGCCAGAGATTATTTTGTTTAGCCTTCTTAATCTCTGATGCGTGGTATTACACTGGGTACAGAGTGGCATTTAGGAAATGTTTGCTGGAATGCATTAAATACAATAATGATTCTCATGTAACATATTCTATATTTATATTTAAATCAATCCACTCAGCCTATAGGTAAATACCTTCTAAAGTGACCGAAAATTTTTTTAAAATACATAAAACATAATACCTTAGGAAAAATCAAGAAACACAAAGTGTTATTTCAAATGCTATGGAACAACTGTTAATCTCTAATGCATTTTTTTTTTTTTTCAGATCCATGAGATTTAATCCCATATGCACTGCCTCTGTCAGGAGTAAAGCACACGCCTACTTCTGTTCTTCCCTTTCCACAGCAGTAAAAGGTGTTTCAAACTTCCAACATGCTGTCTCCATTGTGGCCCCACTCCTGCTATGGCTACTGCTCCAAATAGATTATTCTATTTGGACTCATTGGACACACCATAGCCACTGACCATAATTTTTAAACTTTAATCAACCAGATATTTAAGGGAGGTCAAGAAAGTACAACTACTTTATAATAATATCAGGAAATTGTAGGTTAGGCAGCACCTAAAGAAAGAATTACTTGATTGTAAAGTGGTAGAAATCTCTTGTGAAGCATTCTCAGTCACAACTTCTATCCTTTCAAAATGAATATCTGGTACCCAATCAAGGATTCAGGGAAATGTTTTTAAGTAGAAGTGTTGCAGAGGCCTTGAGGAGACTGAAGTATAAGAAGAGAGATTGTATTACTGCAAAGAGGGAATGAGAGGAAAGTGAAGACACCATGAGGCTCAAATTGATGAAAGGATGGCTCCTTCACAGATCACAGTACTAAAAAGGATACATTTGTAGCAAAAGTATACACCATATTAAGGGGGTGCTGCTGCCTTCACTGTACCTACTACATCTCTTTCTCAGGTTTTTCTCTTAACCATGGAAAGCTGGATAAAGAGGAGTGGAAAGGTAGAAACTAGTCCATCCAAGGTGGTGAAGTAGCTCAGGGGCTTAGACTTTCTGCTGTTTTGGCTGGGAGAGAGACATGAGTCTGAGCCTTTAAAGAGTAGATGTGGAGGTGGTGAGAGGGCTGACATTTTAATGTTTACAGATGATCACATTGGCTTTGTGTTTCTAGGCTGAAACCTGGTAAGAGTCTTAGTCTCATTAGCTTATTTGTTCACTTGACAATAGTTAGACATTAAGCATATATGTTGCCTGAGACTATGTCAATAAAGGGCTTTTGGATTAGGTAATCTGCATTAGAATCTTCCCATATCCTCTTCATTAGAACCGGCTATCTTTCAGCATAGAAAGGTAATATAGTTTGGGGATGAAATGATTATTCCGATCCCAGGGTTATCCTATATTTACAAATTCAAGTATGTTGTGATGGTGTACATGGTTAGAGAAATTTTATTCCAGATAAATGGATAAAATTCTCACAATGTATTTTTGGTAAGAGCAAAATTCAGATCACTTAAATTCTTGCCCCTACCTCCACTCCCATTCTATTGCTGATATAAATACAAATATATCTTTACTCTGAAGCATTTTATCAGAAGTTTTTTTAGCAAAGAAATTGCCAAGACAATTAGTTAAGAAATAAAACAACTTTTAAAACTTTAAAAGTGATAGGCAGCTAAAGATTATCAGGTTTTAGAGAACATACAATTCACTGAGGTTAGAGTCAAGTGCCTTGCAACTTCCTGAGTGGGGCCAAATTGATGACATTTCATGTTGAGAAACTTCCGTTACAAGCATAACTTCTGAGAAAAATAGTATGAAGAAATTTTAGATATTCCATCAGCCCACACATGCACGCACTTCCATCCCCCCATCATGAACAAAGAAAATTGTATAACTAATCAGCATGCAGACTTCATGTGCTACTTTATAAAGTGGGAAGTCATGCTAAAATTATGTAAAAGTTGAGAGCAGAATGAATAGAAACTAAATATAGGCAAGAGAACAAGAGTTTGTAAATCTGACCAGGTTTTTTGGCTATGGAAATAAGATAGACAAAACTCTCACTTTATCTTACCTCCTAGCTTACTGCTGAGTTCATCTGATCACACTCAACGTTGACCTACACACATAGACTGGAGGTCCTGGTTTGAAGACTTATGTGATATTGGGCAGGTCACTATTCTCTGAGCTTGGGCTTTTCTCTCTACAAAATAATTATAGTACTAATATTTCATATTACTGTGTTGATAAATGAGGTAATATGGCAAAGCACTCAGCACAGTGCACGCAGTATGTGCATAAAAACTGGTATCTAAAAATAAAATGGAAGCAGTGCACATGCTACAATAACATAGGCACGAACTTGTAGTAATTTTAAATTCTTCAGACAAATTGTCTGAGGGCTTAGACAACTGTAATGTCCAGCAGCAATGAAAGAAAATCAGCTCATTTAACAGAACTTGGCAGATAAATGACCCTTCTATCATGACAGAACATTTCTTTCTTTACTGCTGACAGTCTAGAAAGAGGCTATGTTGTAATTAGCTTTGATTCCTCATCCTTGGCACATGACAGGGATAACTATTTTTGAAGACTGTGTGATTGAATAAATAAATAAATGCCTATATTAATGAACGAATAAATAAATAAAAGATTTGAGATTATTAGTGCTATTACTACACCATGGGCCCTGGGCTTTACAATATGGAGTCATGGCTGATTGTGCTACTGCCAAAAGAGAAACCCTTAGGAAGACACCCTAAATATAGATATTTATATATTTATGAAGCTTACGGACATTTAGGCAAATGATCTGCCATGGGAAATCAAAGTGCAGGGAGAGGTCACCAGGAAAATGTGATATTTTCATTACTCTCTTTTCCTTTTTCATCATGCAAATCTTTACATTTGAATTACCAACAGAGTATCAATGTGTTTGCGTGATGTATATTACAAATTAAGAAGCCATGATGAAAGAACCTAAAAAATAACATTAGTAAATTCTGTGATCTCTTTTGACCTTCTGGTGTCCCTGGTGGGCCTGAGTGCACAGAACCTTTTCTTCACAGGAAAGGAGTGGAATCCTGATGCATAAAAGTAACAGGATGGTTTTCCTCTCTGAGTTCTTGGGCACCGGGCCAAGTGAATGGGCAGGAATCATTCCATTTGCAGAGTAAAATGGGGTGAAAAGCACTTCTGGCACACTTTGTCCATATAAATTATACTGTTTGCAATTCATCAACTCTTTCTCTCTTTTATATCCATATGTAATGTAAATGATCATCTTTTTCTGAAGCTCCATAATGATGCACAGCTCAAAAATGTGATAGAATCAGCTAAAAAAGAGCAGATGGAAGTTTTTCCCCAGTATGCATATTCATAAAAAAAATAGAGAACTCAACAAAAGGAGATACATAAGTGCTTGTACCCAGGGGCTGCATGAACTTATATATAACAGTAAGTTGGTTTTCCACAACTATTTATTCTTGAAACCTTTACTCATTCATTCCTGCAGCAATCATTAAAAACATTCTGGGAATAAAATCTGTCTCTCTGTATAACAACTGTATTTCCCTTGGGGTTTTTATTGCACCTTAGAATCTATGATTAAGGAAGTATTGGTTAAATATTTTACTAGAGAAATACAATTAGAAGGCAAACCATGTAAAAAAGTGAAGACTTCAGTGCTTCTTTAGTAATACACACTACAGATATTTAAAAGCACACTGTTACACTGAAAAAAGCTACATGGGAGAATAACAAACTGTCTGGACGGCATTTAGCTATGTTTGTTTTTTAATAGCTGATCACTCAGAGGCTAAGGTGGTTCATGCACATGTACTGCAGAAGCAACATAATGAATAGAGCATCAGGCGATAGTGTGAAATAAAATAACCATAAAATATAAGAAATTGTTGAAAAACAAAGGAAGTCATTCAAAGGGTACATATGAATTTTGGTCACATAACCAAAGAAGCAATATTCATGCCAAAATTAGATGTTTCTGACTCCTTGTGTCTTCCTTCAGATCCACTCCCTACGTGAAGCCCTGGTACCGCCTCCAGGACCCAGAGCTGTATGGACTCCATACATTCTTGATCTGTGCCCTCAGGTTTCTGTTGGACCCAATGAATGGAAAGCCTCAGGAGACTGGAGAGAAAGAGAGAAATGAGACCAGGTTATTTATTCTTCCCATGAGATCACCTTGTGCTGGCCATCTCCCATAATCAAAGCTCAATCCCTAAAGGTGACTTTTTGCACATAATTTTCTTTCCTTCAGATTCTGATAATTATTAGTTTCTCTCATCAATTTAGGCCTAGATTTAATAACGGCTCTGTGGCCATTAGCTCTCACTACTTGCACAGCCCTTAATGGTTCCCCTACCCTCCACCCTGCCCACCTCTTTGTAATTTGTCTCTTTATAAATAAACCTTCCTTGGATTATCCCAATTTATGTTATCTGTTTTCTGTTGGGAGCTGGGCTCCACCATTATTCATGATTTCCAGTTACTTGGGTCATGTTCTTGAGTCCAATGAGCACTGTTCTGTGTCTTCAGTATAATTACATTTACATGGTATCAGGTCATTTCTACCTATTTCATGAACAGCCTCCATCCTTGCTGATAATCAAATGGCTTCAGGGTAAAGTATTTCCACTAACACTACAAAACTCATGCCCTTTACCTCTTTCAATCCCTTAGCCATCTGTTTCATGGGGCCCACCCACATATTTCTCATTTTTCCAAGCAGGTAAGATTTCCTAGAACTGGAGTGACTGGCAGCATATAAATGGAGGTTTTCATGATGCAGTTCAGGCCAACCTAACTGTGAGGAACACGTGTTCTATCCTTTACTAACAACTAAGCCCATAGTCCACTTTTCTATAAAACATAGGGCCATTTCTGTTTAGATAATACACCATGTACCAACATTAATATCCATTCACCAACTATATAATAGAATGAAGCAAATGTATATTTTAGCTGCTTACAGCTAATCAGAAGTATCTGACATTAACATCATTAGGGTTGTTTTTTATAAATGTGATAGCCTATAGATATCAGGATTTTACTAACAACTTCTCATGTCTAAATTCTTTAATTTTAAATTATATTTCATCTATAATGTCACTCGCTAACATGGGTTTTTTAAACACAAAGCCTTAGGCCTCTTAATCTCAAAAGAGTTATTGTAGAACATAGATACCCAGATAATTTGCATGATTAATGAAAATATGTTTAGAATATTAAACATTTAAGATGTTAGCATTTAGTAGGCTTTCTGACAGAAGTTAAAAAACTATTAGAATGACTGATGAATTGCTACAGTACATTAGTCCTCAGAACAGGGAATGTGCTAGAGGACATTTAGCATTCTTGTTTTTTTTCCTATTTTCCCCCTCCAACTAAACTGTCCTTTTGTAACCTTGGTTCAGTTGTAAATGACCAAGAACAAAACTTTGCAAAGTTTTGAGGAACTTGAAAATTACACAGAAAGCTACTGACAGGGAGAAATAAAGCAATTGTATTAGCCAGGGATTTGCACACAGGAACTGGTACATAGTAGGAAATGAATAAAAATGTGTTGAAGGAATTGAAACATATTTTTTCATGGTTCAGATGGTCTTCTCTCAGCACAGAAGAAAAATAAAATAGAAAATTATTCCCTAGTCAGTTGCAAGGTCACTGGCAGTTTAGCTGTTCATAACTAGGGAATGTAGACACACTTATTCTTTCCATTTTTAGGAACTGTGTTTCAAAATGGAGCTCCACCTACTGACATCTTTATAGAGCCCTTCGTCTTTGATTGCTGCAGAGCTTATCAGTACCTATTTGGCCATTTATTTCCTCCTGTTGTTATACTTAGAGATAAAATATACCAGAAAGGACTGTCAGAGAGGTGTTTATAGCCCCACTGGGCAAAAAGTAAAATACCATTGAAAATGTAGAACCACAAGAAATGCCAAAATAAATTCTTAAGGTAGGAGCAATAAGCTGCGTAATGGCCATGCTTTGAGGGAGACAATTAACATTACTTTAATTTATGTCAAGTATTATCATGAAGTTATGAGCTCCCTCTCTGACTCCTACTTGCCAAAGCTAGCTTCTTTAGGCAGGATTTCCTTTAGTGTTATTTAGTTTATAGTTCTCCAACACTCACTTACACAGCACCTTATTCCTGTGTCAGTGAGTATTGAGAAAAATAAACTACTATACTTCATCTGGAATCCTACTACTTAGTCATTAATGCAAAAGAGGGCAAGGCAAATATAGCAGGCTGAATAATTGTCTCCAAAGACAGACGATCTTAATCTGTGGAACCTCATAAAAGTTACCTTATTTATGAAAAGTGTCTTTGCAAGTGAGATTAAATTAAGGATCCTAAAATAGGGAAATCATTATGGATTATCTGGGTGAGCCTTAAATGCATCATGAGTGTCCTTACACGAGAGAGGTAGAGAGATATCTGGTACACAGAGAAGACAAGGCAATGCGTGGGCAGAGCAGAGAGAGATTTAAAGATGCTGGCTGGCTTTGATGATTGGGGTGATGTAAACACAGGAATGTTGGAAGCTACCAGAAGCTGGAAAAGGAAAGAAGTGGATTCTCCTCTTGAGCCTCTAGCAAAAGTGTGGCCATGCAGACACGCTTTGGATTTTGGCCCAATGATACTGGTTCTGAACTTCTGGCCTCAAGAACTAGGAGAGAATAAATTTCTGTTGTTTTAAGCCATCAAGTTTGTGATCATTTGTTTTAACAGCCGCAGGAAACTAAGACAGTAAATAAACCATTTCCAGCCTTAAACAAAAGAATAATGACCTCTATTCATGGCCATTACTAGTAGACTATAGAAAAAAATTACATTATTAGTAGCAAGTTTAATACGAAAGTATATTAATATATCTATCCTTTGAAATCTGTGTACGTTGTTCTTCTTTACTTGTACATGTGTTGTGTAACTGAATTTAAGCAACTCAATTTTTTTTTAACAGGACAAAAACTCCTTCAATACAATAATGACCCTCTTAATATGACAGTTAGGTTTGTACTATTTTTATCCTTTAGCTGTTTTAATTTCACTTAATAAAAGTAAGCTTTCTTTAATTGGCACCTGGAATATAGCTGTTATAAGCTAAACAACAAAATGCAAGTTTAAAATGTTCTTGCAAAACAAAAACATCCTGATTTTGTCTTTATTAAGAGCACAAGTTTCCTTTAAGACTTGGACATAGATATTTTGCTGAAAGAAAAAAATATGGTATTTTTATTATAACATATTTATTCCTTCATTCCTTCATCAAATATTTATTGAACATGTTCTAGGTGCCTGGAAACGCTATGAGGCTCTAGAAATATCAAGATAAATGGCAATAGCACCTGTTATCAAGGAGTTAAGAGTTCATGCGTCCCCTTGACAAATGTGCAAATAAATAAATCCTTATGAAATGTGATATGCTAGAATAGCAATATAGGCAAGTTGTGTACAAGCAAGATTTAAAAATAAATCATTTCAGAATCAAATGATTCTATGAGCTTGAGAAGAGTTAAATTGTACCAGGTATTGTAGAAATAGAATTTAATACATTACATTGGAAGTTTCTTATTTCTTTTTCTTATTGATAAATATTTGGGACATTCATAGCCAAAATCACATTCAAGGTTATAATAGACAAGATTCAACATCTTCAGATTCAGGATAACAGAATTAGCAAATCATAGTAGTTTTCTCATAGTTTCTAAAACAACTACTTGTACAATAAAGGTTTCTTAATTAAAACCTACCCAACTGAAACACCTATATATGTGAAACAAATATTTGCACTATCAACATCAACCAACTCTTCACATGAGTAGCTAACAATAAACAATGGAATGATGCTCAATGAATATCAATTAAAATAAATTGCTCCCAATAATCTTTGTCCTAGAAAACATATTCCTGCATGGACATGTTAACGTGTGCATGCATGAACACATCCTCACGCAAACACACATACACGGCTTTCTTATTGTAACTTGTTTTCTTTAAAAGGTCAATTAGAATTAACTGTATCTTAAAGACTGTATCTTCTTTATATCACTGAGCCCAGTTTTAGTCTCTGCTAAGGCATGGGTTTCAGGTAGGACCAGCAACATAATGGGAGATAGCCAGAATTCTTAGAATAATTGCCCAGTGTAAAATGAAAATATGAGTCCCCTTGTTCAAAATCATTAAAAATTCTAAAACAGCAATAACAGAGTATTGGATCAAATGTGGGGCTTTTATGAGAGCAGAGCCCTGTACAAAAACATAAGTACACATCCATTCAGCTAGCCCTGGTTTCAGATATTCTTTATCAACAATCCACATCTGGATCTTCTCAAGGACCATGCTATAGATTACAAAAATGACAATAAGACCTGCCTATAAGTCACATATTCTTTGCACAGGCCCATATTAACTATAAAGACATACTGGACACCCATTAAATTCTATTAGAATCAATATGTTTCATTCTGACTTGAGTTTGCTTTTCTCTGCTCTATCCAGCCTTTACTCATATAAACCATGAGGCAGAGAAAATGCTATGTGTCCACAAAATTGTGTCTATTAGCCTCCTGGGCACATTGTCAGTGCTCGCACATTCTGTTGGGTCCATGTGACCAGTTCTGGTCAAAGTTAGCGCTTGGCCCATAAGATCTTCTTTGAGGCTCAAGTCTTCCCTCTCTAGGTTTTCCTTACTCTTTCCTGTGCTTTCCCACCTTTTAATCTATATAGCTGGAAATAATGGACTCTGAATTGTGGAAGGAGCCCACTGTAGGAAACACCTGAATTATTGAGTCGTTTTTGGAGAACCATTCAGGAATGCTGCTGGACCACATTCGAGAGCCACATAAAATTAAACTTTATGGTCTTACGCCATTTATATTACCCTAATATTCTATGTTTGAGAGTATGATAGTCTGAGGCAGGGACCATAATTCCCAGAGCAGTATCAAGCTCATTGAACAATTCTGATATACCTTTTGAGAAACGTTGCTAAAGTCATCTTTTCAGTGGACTATAAATATATGATATTATCTCATGGGGTTGTTTATATTCTCATAATAGCATGCATTTATAATTTTTGAAGCACTTTTTCCTATGTATTTTTAGAGGATTCTGGAACTTTATAAAGACTTCAAAATCCATAGCAGTGAATTATCAGGGATAGAATAACTAATAGCAACAGTGACACTTTGCCAAGCATCCCCTCAAATCTCACAAATTGTCATACCTATCTGCTTGTAGGGCTTACGGACCTCAACATTTCAAATTATCCAAGGAAATATTTGATAGAAACCTTGGAATCCGAGCTGAGTTTAAGAGTCTGGAGACACTGATCTTAGGAAACTCAGGGCCTGGTATTATTGGGAGGGACAAGAGGAGGTGGCCAGATCGCTTTGAATAATGGCAAGTGTTCTTTTCCCTTTGGCTGCAGAATGTCAGCATTTATGGGAAAAAGTCGATCAAGTACTTACTGGATCTGCTTAATCAAGTATAATTGTCACCATGTGACTGGCAGTTATTGGAAGCTCCTATATGAGATAGTGCCAGAACCAGTATGCAAAAAATTACCTATATTTTGATAGCAAAAAGAAAAATAACTTTTCCTCAGTACAGAAAATCAACACAATGCAATTTAAGAGCATGGATTTTTAGAATGTGAGATATTTAGGATAAGACTTAGTATCAGCACTTATTTGCTTCAAGTTCTTAGGCTTCTATGCTCTAGTTTATTGCAGTGTAAAAGAGACATTGACGACGACATTGTAGAGATTTAGCTTAAACAAGTATAAACAAATAAGGCACCTAGCATGATTTCTGCAACCTCTATAAGGTTCATTATTTGTACTAGTGACATTAATAATAATAATAACAACAACAATAATGATACTTTAAGATTTAAAAATGAAGAAGCATTCCCATCAGACACTTTCAAATTTATACCATAAAAAATCCCACTAAATATCCTTCTGCTCTAAAACTTAGATATTATTTTTCCCAGACTTTTTCAAGACATACTCACAGTGTCAAGCATTTATAATCACTCATTTCCCCACACAGCTAGATATATACTTGTATTCCAAACAAAGCTTCTACTGTTCAAACACTCTTAAGTTGTAGGAAATAATAATTCATTAAATATTTATGAAATATTGAATTATCATATTCACACCAAGGGAGTGTAATGAGAGAAATTACTTCCTTATCCTGAATCTTAAAAAAGACTCCAGGGACTCTGATTTATATACTTTCCTAGAGTGTCTCTTTTATAATGCCTTTATAAATGTTTTATTTACTACACTTTAAGATGTCTAGGATAGTTTTTTCCCAGAAAAAAAGTACCAAAATTCTTTAAAACTTAAGCAAAGGATTATTTACATGTGCGTTTATGAGATATAAATTAGACATAACATAGATTTCTCTTAATAAAATCTACTATCCTTTTCAATAATTAGAAAGCTGCCTCATATTTAATGTGTACTGCAATGTTGATTAAAAAATTCAGATATTCAACAAATTTGTTATTTTAGATGAATTTTTAATGCTTTTAGCATTTTAAATTTTGAACAATCCCACACCTACATAAGACCCTAGACTAAACTCTATGGCAGGATCTAAAGGACCTAAATATATCTTTTTCTTACATGGAAAACAGAATGACAAAAATTTAGAGTGGCTAAATTATCATAAAAGAATTAGAAAGTTTAATAAGTAGACTTATATTCGTTGATTTTATTGTGAGCTTACAATGGGTAATGTGCCTATAGTCCTACTTAGAGAATTCCAGCAAATATTAATTGAGTACTTTCTAGATAAGTAAAACTCTATTACAAACTTAGAATACAGAATCATAAGATATGTGGTCTTTTCTCTCAACCATTTTGCAATCTATCTGGGGTAGAAGGACAAATACCAAAGACTGTAATAGCAACACAATCCTTCAACAAAAGATGTATCGTAGTTGTCAAACCAACAGAACACAGTAATGGCTATAGAGTTCAGAGAAGGAAGACATACTTAAATGTTGTGAGAAACTGAGATATCCTGGTTCTGGTTCGCAATTTATAGTTCTAAGGGTTGAGGGTAAACCAGACAGATACTTAGTATATAATTATATACTAGGTAAGTTATTCATGGAGTAATAACTACTCATCTGCATACAATTTAATTTATGGGAGGTACTGTCAATTAAAAATCAAATAAGCACTAATTACACCAGAGTGGATTTCGGTTTACCACAATAGACCAAATTCTTCATTTCTACATTCCTTTTCATTGAGTTTTGTGAAAAGTTGTTTACACTGCAGTGATTAAGAGGAAATTTTTAGCTTATATAATTTTCCATAAGCTTTGCTTACAAAAAAATCATGTCATATAACATATT
Organism: Pteropus medius; assembly: GCF_902729225.1. NCBI lineage: Eukaryota > Metazoa > Chordata > Mammalia > Chiroptera > Pteropodidae > Pteropus > Pteropus medius. Next base: position 3,613,572 of record NW_024354550.1, read on the forward strand.
AAGTGATTAGTTATGGTGCTAACTGATAAATGGTAGGTGCTAGGGGTATTTAAAGTCCCCCTCCCCCCCAAATACTCTCAGACCTTCAGGGACTTAACATCTAACTGGAAAGTTGGAATATATATATATATATATATATATATATATATATATATATATATATTATATATATATTATATTATATTATATATAATAAGACAAAGTGGGCTGAATAAGTCTATTGGACATAGGTGTCCCGATGGTTATAATATTTCCCAAACCAAAAGAAACCATTCCCATTTTAACCATGAGTCTATGAATAAGAGAATGATGCTGATGTATCCTTTGATTACAACTTTCTCAAGTTTCTATTGCTTGCAATAATACAAGACAGGTAGGGATGAAATCTTATGAAGAAAAAGTTCCTAAAAAAAATTAATAAGTGTCATAAATAACTTTTTTCGAAATGTATACTAAATGTTTGGATGCTTATAGTTAATTCCTCAAGAGGAGGGACTCCTGTCTTCAAAGAATCCTAGATGTCAGAGATGGAGAAGACCTCGAGAGAACCTATTCCAATGTCACCACATTGCAGAAGAGATTTAAGGCCTACGGGACGAGGAGATCTATCCATGTTTACACCTATTCATAAATAAGAGTTCAGATTTGTACTGAGATCTTATGGAATTAAGCCTAGGCCTGTTTCCTTCATACCATGCTGTTGAATTCACCATAAGTGAAACAGAGCATTGGGCAAAGTTGGATATTTAACATAATAGAGTTGATCGAAGTTATGGCTCACCAAGAAAAGTAACTTCTCTCTCCTTTACAAATCCTCCAAAATTTGTGTTTCTTCAATAACTTATTGTCCCTAAGAAGGAAAAAAAGTAGAAACACTAGTCTAGATATCATTGATCTTAAATAACAGCAAAACAAAATATATATATAGATATCAATAATATAATGTTTGCCTTTTAGAAACCTTGTGCGAGTGCTTAGCCAGACTAAGAAAACGTATAAGCTAAAGGAGGCTTTACAAATCTTTCCTATGACTTCATATAAAATATGAGATCTACACCAGCCAAATTAGAGAAAAATCATACCTCTATAAGGTGTCTTAAATACAATCAGAGTCTTGTGAAACAACTTTTTGATTAGCAAAGTGAAAATGAATCACAATTACTGGCAAAGAGTTGTGCTACAGCTTTACACAAACCAAGAACAATTGGTTAAAAAGAGGTAAAACATCAAGAAGAAAGATTCATTTTGCATGCTGCATTTTGATTAGGCTCCAAGATCCTCACATATGAGGCCCATACTTTTCCCAGGATTTATCAATGCCTGATAATAATTACAAAGATATGGTAATCAAGGGCCTTAAATCAAATGTGCATGGTAGAATTGCTGTCACTGCAAGAACCATCTCATTTCAAGCTGGCAGAGAAAGATGTGCTTCCCTTTCAACTGGAAGAGCAGGCCTCTTGGCTGGTACAGCAACTAGCTCTGCCTTAAATCTTCCAGAGCTATGCCCTGTTAGAGTAATTTGGCTAATTGAAAATGTCTGTCTTTGGAGAAATCTTTCATAATGTTAGTGTCATTTGCAGGTTGCTGAGGAAGATCTCTAGGGCTGTAGTGCTGCCTGGCTGCCTACAGAGCCCCCACTGATCAATAATCCCACCCAAAGGGTCCACTTAGACAAAGGGCCATCCAATGACCTTCCAGTCATTCTTTCTTGCCAAAAGTCATATGTGAGCAAAATGTCTTGAACAAATATGGAGTCTCCAGTAAAGTAGACAATGCAGATCAGAATTCCCAGGATACCCTGGACAGTTCCAGTTATCTCAAGAAATAATGTGGAATTGGGGACACCCCCAAAAGAAAATTTGCCAACCATCTTTAATTTTAAAAATAAAGTTATGCTACAGGCCACATGGGAAGAATAAGCGAGGGAGAAAAAGAAGAATTCAAGTAGAAATTCTTTCACAATTCAGGAAGAAACTGTAGTTGAGACACCATGTGTTAAAAGTTGTGTGGAAAGTGGCTTCTAATAAAATTACAATAAATACAATACTATTGTTTCGTATTCTTATTTCCTAGTCATTTTATCTCCATTTAAATTACTGAGCTTATTTTCCTTAAACTTGAAAGCACTTATCTGCTAATGGAAAATGAGCAAGTTTTCAATTCTTGCCTGAAATGAGAGGGTAAATTTCATACTATGTCTACCCAAATAAAATTCTACCAAAATACATAGTAAACTGAACAAAACAAGCTGAGAGCATTGGTGGGGAAAAGTCTCTAAAGAGACAAGTCATTTTTGGTTTGTTCTTCTTGTTCTAGCCCAGCTCAGCCTTAATGGGCCTCCAGCTCCCCTTTTTCCTGTGTCTCTGAGCGCCTGATCTAATCCTGATCTCATTATGCTCTGTTGGTCTCACCAATTCTCACTCAGTCTTGTTTCACCACTTTACTTCTCCCCAGAATACTTAGTTTCAGTTCTGCCCTTCTTTATCATGTGGCTTATTGCTTCAGAGTCTCCTCAACCACCAAAAAAAAAATAGCAGTTATAAACATGCATAAATACAAATATTTCAGGTAGAATAATCAATCCAGGGGCCCTCAAAACACAGACCTAATCTTTAGGATATGACATCATGCCAGATGTGCCACTCCTCAAAGCTCATTTCCAAAGGATATGAAATGTGCCTTGGTGAGTGCTCTCTATATGTCCTAAAATGAGCTCATCTATTTAAAAGTACACCCCAGTTCAGCAGAGCTCTCTTTCATTTGTAAGTAAATCCTTTGGAATTCTAAATGCCTTTCCTAATGGAAACTCTTTACAAAGAACAGTTTAAATCCTAGATCAATTTCAAATATCTATCTAGCCCACAAAGTACATGGAGAATAGTATTGAGGCCCGTTTGGTTAGAATTGGAAAGGAGCATGGAGATTATAATATCCAACTCTTGTATATTATAGATAAGAAGACTAACATTAAAAGGCTAATTTTCCATTGATCATATAGCATCTTCCTCTTTACTGTAAAGCCTAGGCATTATCTCAATTAATCCACATAAGAATTTTGAAAGATTAGTATCATTTTCCATATAAATAAGGTGAAGCTGAGAAACTCAAGTAATTTGGCCAAGGTTATACAGCTAGTAACTGTAGTAAAGGAGCTGTGATTTAATCTCTGTTTTCTCAGATGTTATGTATATTCCAGTCTACTGTCCCTCATAGATCCAGTCATACAGTTTCACTGAGAATCTATTTGAAGGCATAATTTATCTGTCTAGCATCATATTTCTTTTACATATAATGGGAGAAAAGTCACTCTTCTCATCCCCAAATCCAACTACTAGTGATGGCCCTATGGTCTATGGCAGGGGTCCCCAACCCCCGGGCTGTGGACCAGTACTGGTCTGTGGCCTGTTAGGAACCAGGCCACACAGCAGGAGGTGAGTGATGGGTGAACAAGCGAAGCTTCATCTATATTTACAGCCACTCTCCAAAGCTAGCATCACTGCCTCAGCTCCACCCCAGATCATCAGGTATTAGATTTTCATAGGAGCACCGGTCCCTGGTACCAAAAAGTTGGGGACTGTTGGACTAGGTAAAGGCCAAAAAAAAAAATCTGTGAATGAGTAAAGCAGTTAAATTGATGTCTAAGAGAAAGCAACATTTTTGACTTTACATTTTATATAATAGCTACTGGCCTATATTATCTCTCATTTATTCATAGTCCAGTTTCTTCAGAGTAAAACTTGTTCTCTCTTTTTTAACCTCCCATTTATGTCAGAACTTATTGCAGTTAGGATTCTACCCCACCACTTCATTGCAATTGCTCTAACAAAGATCAGTGACCTCTTAGTAGATCATTCCAATCAATATTTTCCGATCCATATTCTGAACTACGTAGGCAGCATTCAACAGCTTTGACTATTCTCTTCCTGAAACTCTTTCCTCTTTTATTTTTTATAAGCCCCATTCATTTCTGAACCATTTCCTATCTGACTCATTCATAAGCTTCTGATTCTATTACTGGTCTTAAATGCTTGTGTTTTCCATAATCTAGCCCTTGTTCTTTTCTCTAAAAACCAATGGGTTTCAACTTTGCCCGAACATTAGAAACTATATATAAGGAGCTTTAAAAATTCTAATAGAAAACACTTCTGAATGGCAGAGTACAGATCTCCATAAATACTCTCATCTATAAAAGCAATGAGAATAATTGCAAAAATGATCAAAATAAACTTTTTGGAACTCTAGAAATTAATGAAAAGTTTGCAAAAATATGAGGATCATTTATTAAAAACAAACAAACAAACAAAACAGCTGAACGTTGGTAAAAACAGCAAGCTTTGTGGCATTTCAACTTGTCCTATATCCACTTCCCACTCTCTAATTTATGTGGTAGCCTTCAATTCAAAAGCTATATAACTATACTAACTGTGAAAACCAGCAGTCTAGGAGTCACTGGAAGGAACAGAATAGGTTTGGAGTTTGCCAAAAATCTCATCCCAAGAGAATCGTCATGATTTCCTGTCTGGCATCTCATACTCAGGACTTGTTTTTACTTGACCTGAGTGACAGCTAAATCAAACATGACCAATCTTGCTCAGTGGTAACAGCCCTGCCCCTAAGGTATTTGTTGAAAACAATAAATGCCATTGTTTAAGAACACAGCTGCCTGAGATAGTAAAACCAGTTGCATTAAGTAAGAGACTTAACAAAAAATTTTAAAGGAAAAACTGAAAAATTAGATCTTCATCCAGGATGTTGAAAATATGCTATATATTCCTGGAAATCTAAAAGGCTACACACATGTGTAGGGATGTGCACATGCTTAGGAAAGACCTGAAAAGGCCCTAATCTCCCACCCATGGATGTCTCTGAGTCTCTGCAAAAGCACGAAGTGAAGGCTAAAGTAGAGTTTTAAACTACCTACTGGAGTGTTGGCATATTTCTCCCAAACACATGCAAAGCCCCTGAGCAAAGTCAGGGAGATGTATTAGGTGATCACTAAGCTGAGAAGAGACATTAAGTGACATACAAAACAAAGAATTCAGGCACTATAAAATTAATTCAGAAACTCAATGAACAAACAAGCATCTATTGTAACCAAATAACAACAGCAAACAGCAACAAGAAAACCCCAGGGGGTGTTTGAGGAAGAAGAGAAAACTGATTTATATAGTTGAAAATGTCTGGTTTTGAGAAAAAGAAAAAAAATAACTATAAGGCATTTAAGAGAACAGAAAATTATGGCCCATACAAAGGGGAAAAATAGCAGTCAAAAGAAACCATCTCTGAGGAGCTCAGATATTAGACTTACTAGACAAAGACATTAAAACAGCTATTATAAACATGTTCAAAGAACTAAATAAGACCATGTCCAAAGAATTAAAGGAAAATTTTAGAACTATGTTTAATCAAATACAAAATATCAATAAACAGAAAAAAATGTTAAAAAAATAGAAATTCTGGATCTGAAAATGTATAAAAACTGAAATAAAAAATTAACTAGATGAATTCAATAGCAAATTTGAAATGACAGAATTTGAACATAGATCAACTTAGATTATCCATGCTGAAGAACAAAAAAAATAATAATAATGAAGAAAAATGAACAGACCATTAGAGACCTATGGAACATCAACAAGAATACCAATACACACATAATTAGGGTTCTGACAAAAGAAGAGAGAGACTATTTGAAGAAATCATGGCCAGAAATTCTCCAAACTGGATGAAAAACATTAATATGCACACCCAAGAAGTTATATAAAATCCAACTAGGATAAACTCAAAGACATCCATTATCTAGACAAATTAGAGCATAACTGTCAAAAGCCAAGGACAAAGAGAATATCTTGAAAGCATCAAAGAAAAAGTATCTCATCACATACAAAGGTTCCTTAAAGATTAATAGATGACTTCACATCAGGAACCATGAATCAGGACATGCTCAAAATATTGAAAGAAAAATACTGTTGACTGCTACTGTCAAAATTTCTATATTCAACAAAACTGTCTAAAAATGAAGGAGAAAGTAAGACATTCTCATTAAACATAAACTGAGAGACTATATTTTAGCATTCCTGCTTCACAAGCAAAAATAATGGGAGTGTTTCAGGCTAAATGAGAGACATTAGACAAAAAGACAAATGTACAAAAAAATAAAAAGCACTGGTAAGATAACCACATAGGCTAATATAAAAACAGTCAAAATGTATTTTGGTTTCTAACTCTTTGTATTATTTAATTTAAATGATAATTGCATAAAATAATAATTATAAAACTGTTGATTGGTTTATAACACAAAAAGATGTACTTTGCATGACGATAATAAGATGAAGAAGTGGAAGAGAATAGAGCTATATTAGAATAAGCTTTACACTGTTTAAATTGTTTCTATTAATAAAAGTTAGATTTTTTTAAAACTTAGACAATAATTGTAATCTTTGAAGCAATCATTAAGAAAAAAATTAAATTAGTAAAATAAACATGGAATTATAATGCGATAATTTAAAATATCTCTACAACAAAAAAGAAAGAAGAAATGGAGAAATAAAGGAACACAAAAACAATAACATATAGAAATCTTATCTTACTAGTAATTAAATTAAATATAAATGGTGTAAATACTCTAATTAAAAATTAGATTAAAAAAAAATACATGATTCAAAATTAGCAGTCTACGAGAGATTCACTTCCAGTTCAAAGATATGAATAGGTGAATGTAAAAAGATGATGAAAGTATGAAGTTAACCGAAAGAGAACTGACTGGCTTTTAAAATCTTAGACCTAATATATTTTAAAATAAAAATCGTTATTAGAAAAAATATACACTTAAACAACTATACAAAAGATCATCAAGTAAAGATTTCAATATCAGTATAAGCCAACTAAATCTAATAGAAATCTATACAACACTCCACATAAACAGCAGAATATATATTCTTCTCAAGTGCAGATAAAACATTCTCCAGTATAAAATTAGATGATAAAATAAGTCTTATTAAATTTAAAGTTTACAATAATAAAAAGTATGCTCTCTGATCATGCTGGAATGAAATTAAAAATCAAGAGAAATAAGTTTGGGAAATTCAAACATATGTGCAAATTAAACAACATACTTCTAAATAACCAATGAGTGAAAAAAGAAATCACGAAGGAAAATAGTAAAAACTTTGATATAAATGAAAATGAAAATAGATACGCCAAAGCTCAGGGTATGCAACAAAAGTCATGTTTAGAGGGACATTTATTGAGTAAAATATCAATATTGAAAAAGAAGAGTGTTCTTAAATCAATAATTTAGCCTTCTACTATAAGCAACTATAAAGAGTAGACTAAGCCCAAAGCAAGGAGAAAAAAGAAAATAATAAAAATTAGAGCAGAAATAAATAAAATATAGAATAAAAAAATAATAGAGAAAAATCGCCAAATCCAAAAGTTGATTTTTTGAAACAATCAACTAAAACAGAAAAGTTGATAAATCTAATTTTTTAGACTGACCAAGTTATTAAGAATCAATTTACTAAAATCAAAAGTGAGAGAGGGGATAAAACTAACAACTTTACAGAAATAAAAAATATATATAAAGAAATAGTATGAACGATTGTGTGCCAGCAAACTAAATAACTGAGATGAAATTGAAAAAATTCCTAGAAAGAAACAAATTATTAAAACTTACTGAAGAAATAAAAATCTGCATATACCTATAATAAAATATGAGACTGGATTCATATCTAAAAACTTCCCACAAAGAAAAACCCACAACCAGATAGCTTCACCAGGGAATTCTATCAAACACTTAAGAAAAAACTAAAACCAATATTTCCCAAATCTTTCCAAATATAGAATAGAATGCTTCACAACTCATTATATAAAGCCAATATAATTCTAATATTGAAAAATGAAAAGGTATCACAGGGAAAAGAATACTACAGATCAATATTCTTTATAAATATAGAGGCAGTAGTCCTCAAGAAAATACTAGAAAAAAATCCAGCAACATATAAAAAGGATTATATACCACAACCCAGCGAGATTTGTCCCAGAGTTCAAGGTTGGCTCAACGTAATAAAATCAATCTATATGATACATCACATTAATTGAATGAAGAAAAAAAAGATCATCTCAACATATGTAGAAAAAGCATTTGACAAAACTCAACACTCTTTCATGATGAAAACATTCATTATATTAGAAATAGAAAAGAACTTTTTCAATATGATAAATAGTATAATAAAAATCCCACGGCTAACATCACACTTAATGGTAAACAGTGAAAGCTTTTCACAAACAAGATAAGGATGTTTGCTCTTGCTATTTCTATTTAACACTGGACTAGAGAGTTGAGCTAAGGTAATTAGTTACAAAAAAAGAAATTAAAGGCATCCAGATTGGAAAGAATGAAATAAAATTATGACTATGTGCTTATGGCATAATCTTATATGTAGAAAATCTTTAAAAAAATACAAACACACACACAAAATTAGAACTAATAAATGAGTTCTGCAAGGTGGGAGAATACAAGATTGATATTAAATAATCAATTGCATTCCTATACCATAGCAATAAACAATGTCAAAATGAAATTAAGAAAATTATTCCATTTGCAAAATGTATGAAAAGTAATAAAATATTAGGAATTAATTTTACTGTAAAAAACAAAGTGTAAGACACGTACACTGAAAATCACCAAAATATCATTGAAAGAAATTGGAGATCTAAATAAATGGAAAGATATCAATATTCATGGACTAGAAGTCTTAACATGGTTAAGATGGCAATATTCCCCCAAATGATCTACACACCCAGTGTAATCCTTGTCAACACTCCTTCTGCCATTTTTGCAGAACTTGACCCACTAATCTTAAAAGTCATGTGAAAATGCAAAAGACACAGAACCAAAATAATCTTGAAAAAGAGCAAATTTGAAGTACTTGCACTCCCTGATTTCAAAATACTAGCATAATGTTATACATACAGATCAGTGGAATAGAAATGAGAGTCCACAATTAAACACTTATATTTATGACCACTTGATTTTCAATATGAGTGCCAAGACAATACGGTGGAGAAAGGATAGTATTTTCAACACATGGTTCTGGGATAAGTAGATATCCACAGGCAAAGAATGAAGTTGGACTTGTACCACAGACAATAAAGAAAAATTAACTCAAAGTAGATCATAGATAAAAATCAAAAGCTAAAACTATAAAACTCTTAGAAGAAAACATAGGGGTATATCTTCTTGATCTTGGATTAGGCAATGGTTTCTTATATGATACAAAAGCACAAGTAACAAAAGAAAAACAATAAATTCGACTTTATCAAAATCAAAAACTTTTATGGTGCATAAGATATCACCAAGAAAATGTAAAGACAATCCACAGATTGAAGAAAAATATTTACAAATTCTATATCTGAAAATGAACTTGTATCCACAAAATATAAGAAAATTCTTATAACTTAACAATTTAAAAAACAAATAACCTAATTAAAAATGGGTGAAGTATTTGAAGAGACATCTCTCCAAAGATATGCAATGGCCAATAAGCACATGAAAACATGCCCAGTATCATTAGTGATCAGGGAATGCAAATTAAAACCACATTGAGATATTACTTCACTCTGACTGAGATGGCTGGAGTCAAAGAGAAAGATGATAACAAATGTGGAAAAATTGGAACCCTCACACACTGCAGTGAGAACATGAAATGATGAACTGCTTTGGAAAACAGTCTGGCAGTTCTCTAAAAGAGAGATCTTCTAGGCTACTGGTAAAGATGAAAGAGTAGGTAAATGCTGTGCTCGCCTCCTCTCATAACCACTTCAAAATTACAACTAAACTACAGAATAGCCATCATTGGGAGTCGTGTAGTCTAGCTGGACAGAAGTCTTAACAACTGGGGACACAGAAGAGAGCACCTCGAAACGGGCAGAGAAGCTAAATGAGCTGGTCCCACACCCATACAGGGCAGTTGAGAATCTTGGCTGCAGAGGTTCTGCTAGAAGAGCAAGGGGTCCTGGCTCCACACCAGGTGCCCCATCCCAGCATTCTAGTGCTGGGAAGAGAAGTCCCCACAACTTCTGGCTGTGAAAACCAGCAGAGATTGTGGCAGAGTGGGACAGAGGGCTGAGGGAATCACAGACTTTCCTTTTAAGGGACCCATGCACTAACTTATTCAGTGAAGGACTCTCTTGCTCTGAGCTCCAGCTCTGGAGCAGCAGCTTAAAAGGTGCCAAAGACATACAAGGAGGAACTGAGTTGCTTGGCTTCAGGGCAAGGGCTGGAGAGGCAGCTTTTTCCCAGACAGAATTGCTGTAGAATCTAATGTTCCTTTGTTGAGCCTAATCTCCCCACCCCACTTGTAGATCCAGGCAGGCACCATATCTGAGTCTCCATTTAACTTAGCTAACACTGGTTGCCCTGCCCTGTTGATTCCCTGAGACCTTGCCTCTCCCAAATGCGGGCTTGCCCAAGCCACTTCCAGTGGGTTTTCCATACAAATGACCTATCTTAGCACATATTGCAGACTTTCCACAAATCTTTCAAAGGTTCACAAAACCTAAATAACCAGCATCTGGACTGAGCGTACCTGCACCTCTTGCTGAGCAGCCTCAAGGCCAGCACTAGCAGCAGCCGGCCTTGGTTTGTGACTTGGCCTCTTGAGGCATTTTCAAGCCCAGCGTAGGTGGCGGCCATCTGCGGATTGTTTGATGGCTCATGCCAGGTGGCCCCAGGCAAGGCACAGACTATAGCCAAACTTGGCCTGTGGCAAAACCCCTCCCAGGAGGCCCTGGTCTGCATGCTCAGTGGCTATCTTTGGTCTGAGCCTGAGTACAACCTGGGGTCACATCTGAGGATGACACAAAGGACAAACAGGACAGGCATCAAAGCTCTGCTAAAGTGAATCCTGCCCTGTAGCGTCAGCCCTTTCTCCACTGGTCGTGGCCAGTCATTACAACCTATCAGCTCCAGGGTTAATTCCTTCCATTTATGGGCAAACAGCAACTAAGGCTCATAGGAAGGACATAGCTGAAGCACCTGGCTCAGGTGACCAGGGAAGACTGTGTCATTGGGACACACAGCATACCTACTATATAAGGCTACTCTACTAAGACCGGTAGACATAGCAGCCCTACCTAATACACAGAAAAAAACACAAGTAGGCAGCCAAATTGGGAAGAACAGAACAAAGCTCCAGAAAAAGAACTCAACAAAATGGAGACAAGCAATCTACCAAATGCACTGTTCAAAACACTTGATATAAGGATGCTCAATGAAATTAAGGGAAGAGTAGATGATCTCAATGAGAACTTTAACAAAGACATAGAAAACATAAAAGCGGAGATGCAAAACGTAAAAATCAAACAAAGAAAAAATAAACAAACAAAACAGAAATGAAGACTACAATAACTGAAATGAAGATTTCCTTAGGAGGAAATAAGTGTAAATTAGATGAAGTGGAGGGTTGACTCAGAAATTTAGAAGATAAGGTAGCAGAAAATACCCAATCAAAACAGCAACAAGAAAAAAGAATGCAAAAAATGAGGATAGTTAAAGGGGTCTCTGGGACAATATCAAGCGTACCAACATAAGGATACCAGAAGAAGAAGAGAGAGAATAAGGGATTGAGAATCTATTTCAAGAAATAATGACTGAAAACTTCCTTAACCTGGGGAAAGAAATAGATATAGAAGCCTAGGAAGCACAGAGAATCCCAAACATGATAAACTCAAAGAGGCTCACACCAAGGCATAGCATAATTAAAACGCCAAAGGTTAAAGACAAAAAGAGAATCTTAAAAGCAGCAAGAAATAAGCAGTTTGTTGCCTAAAGGGTGCTCCCATAAGACTGTCAGCTGATTTCTTAGAAATTTTTCACGCCAGAAAGGATTGGCAGGAAATATTCAAAATAATGAAAAGCAAAAGCCTACAACCAAGATTACTCTACTCAGCAAAGCTATCATTTAGAATCAAAGGACAGATAGAGAGCTTCCCAGACCAGAACAAACTAAAGGAGTTCATCATCACTAAGCCAGTATTACAGGAAATGTTAGAGAGACTTCTTAAAGGAGAAGAAGAAAGGAAGAAAGAAAGAAGAAAGGAAGAAAAGGAAGAAAGGAAAGAAGGAAAGAAGGAGGAGGAGAAGGAAAAAGATAAAAAAATATAAATAATAAAATGGCAAAAACTATATATCTAGCAACAATTACCTTAAATGTAAATAGATTAAATGCTTCAATCAGAAGATAGGGTGGCTGAATGGGTAAGAAAACAAGACCCTTTCATATGCTACCTACAAGAGACTCACTTCAGAGTTACAGACACATACAGACTAAAAGGAAGGGGATGGAAAAAAAATGGTGCATGAAAATGGAAACAAATAAAAAAGCTGGGGTAGCAATATTTATATAAGATAAAATAGACTTTAAATCAAAGGTTATAACAAGAGACAAAGAAAGACCTAGTTACCCCACGCCTGAGTATTTACTTGAAGAAACCCAAAACACCATGTGAAGGGACATGTGAATCCATATATTCACTGCAGCATTATTTACAATAGTCAAGAAATAGAGGCTGTCCATCAATAGATGAATGGATAAAGAGGTAGTACATATAAACAATGGAATATTACTCAACCATAAAAATGAATGAAATCTGTAACAACATGGATGGACACAAGGGTATTGTGTTGAGTGGAGCAAGTCAGACAGAGAAAGACAAATGTCATGTGTAAAATCTAGAAAACAGGATAAACAAATACCAAAGACAAGCTCATAGATACAGAGAGCATTCTGATGATTTTCAGATTAGGGGGTGGAGGGATGGTGAAGGGGAGAGGAATTAAGAGGTACACGTTGGTACTTATAATATAGTCACAAGGATGTAGAGTATAGCATGGGGAATACAGTCAGTAATATTGTAATAACTATGTATGGCATAAAATGGGTACTAGATTTATCAGGGTGATTATAAGTTATATAAATGTCTAATTACTGTATTGTACACCTGAAACTAATACAACATTGTATGCCAACTATAATTGAAAAAGTAAAAATATAAAAATAAAAAAAAAAAAGAATTCCTATAGTTAAAGGTTGAGTTACTATATGACTCAATAGTTCCACTCCTAGGTATGTATCCAAGATAACTGAAAAAATATTTCCATGATCTTGGTGATCTTATCCATTCTAAATTTTCAGGTCAGCCCTTCCACTCAATGACTTATTTTCAGTGTCTCACATAAATCTCCAATTCATCTTGATCAAAATTAATCATCTTCTTTCCAAAACTGTATCCTCTACCAGTGCTCCATTATCCATCCAAATTCCAGTTAGAAATCCAAAAATGGCCCTTAACCCTTCCTGTTCCTTGTATTTCACATTCAATCAGTCATTCAGTCAATATTACTGCCAAAACATAACTCTTCAGAGTTATTTCTTCCCCTTCATCCCCACTGCCTCTTCCTCAGAACGTGTAATCATCTCCTTTCACAGAATCATTATCATTAGAATTCTCAGTAATCTCCATAACTCCATACTCGATCTCCTCCAATCCATTTCCCAGACTTCATTCTGTAATATAAGCCTGATTACACCACTCCCCAGCTGAAAATCTTCCCTGGCTCTCCAGTACTTTTTGAATGAAATTCAAACATTTAGACTAATTTTTAATTATCTGCTCCTACCCAATTCTCCAGCTTTATTGTTTATCACTTTACCACTCCTACCTCATTACCCTATCTTCTGGTGATGGGAAACTGCTTTCAATTTTTCCACTGTACTTTGCTCTCATACCTTTTGAACTGGTCCACACCCACTCCTCATATCAACACCCACTCCTTTTACTGAAATTCCTACTCAGCCTAACTTCCTGCTTAGCTCAGATGTTAACCTTTTCTGAAAGGACATCTTAGATACCTTCAGTATGGATCAAAGTCCCTGCTGTATGATCCCATATAATCCTGGGCATTCCTACACTACGGGATTTATCACTCTTACAAAATTATCTGTTTATTCTATTAATCTTATTGCTCTCCAAAGCAAAACCTACATATTTAGCACTGAGTAGAGAACCAACATAAACAGTAAATGCATAATAACCTAAAATACAGAATGAAGAAATTATTAGCTTGTTTCTTTTGTGTGTTCTTTTTCAGATTGTATATAACAACATTGGAATATATCTACCATTTATTATTAAATTATTAAAATTATAAAACAAAATGTTTAGTTGTATGAATGCATATATGTATATGTACGTGCATATATAGATACAAAATGCACACACATACATTTCATACTGTAAGTATGTATATCTTGGAAGAACCTATACAGACATTTAAAAATATATTAATAGTGGTTCCCTAAGACACGGAATTATAGATATTGCTTTTTTAGACTTCTCTGTGTTTTTCTATGTGAATAGGTATTACTATTACAATAAAAGTGATTTTTAAAAGACAAGCTTGTCTAATTTTTTTCTCATTGACTTTATCTACCATGGTTAATCAGCCAAACAGAGCAGAACTTACTCTCTTATCTTTTATCTGTTTTCTTGTCCTAAATTAGGTGCAAAACCCACAGACTGGCTCGGCACAGCCAAGGAGTTCAGGATTCTAGAGCTGTGGCATCGGCAGAGGTTTTAGAGGCAAGTATGGCTTACAGGATTTCATCATTTTTCCCTCCTCTCTTTTGTAGTCCCTATAGATGATATTAAAATAAAACCTATTTGTGATAAAATAGAAAATGAATTGAGTAGTTTGAAGTTCTCATGTTTTGAATCATGCTCACCATTTTCAAATGTTAACTGCTTTCCTGTACCCTTACAAGGGAGAAGAAGAGTCTAAGGGAGAAAAAAGTTACATAGTTATTTCTTAATTTAGCACTAAATATGAGAAATTCACATTTAATTAGACTAAAAAGACAATGTTAAGACTCAAATGTGTATTTGAGAATAAACACTGCACTTTGGTTTAAACATCATTTACTCAAAAAAATTATAATGGCTTCTTTAGAGCAGCAAAGATTGGAGAAAAAATGTTCCATATTAAAGCAGTTAAAATTATGCTGTGGATAACATAAGGTTCAGGTAATATTTTAGAGTGAAATGTGTTCTTAGTTTGTAGACTATTTTCCTGATTATGTCATTAATCTGACTGAAGCATATGGGCATTAAATCTGAATGTTACAACTTGAATGTTTCCATCGAGAAGTCTTTCATGTTTACAAATTTAGAAAGCAGTCGAAAACTATTAGTTCACTTTTCCTTTACAAAACCACGATTGCCAAACAATTTTAGATGAGGAATGAAACAACGTAAACAAAGCAAAGGAGTGACTACGTGCCCATCTCTCTCTTTTTTTTTTAATAGTCTTAAAGCTTTGCCTAGTTGTCTTCGAGCCCCTCTCTCGAGATTTCCTAGGTTAGACACAAAAAACAGCCTGGAGCTTGAGAAAAGAGGAACTTGAAACAGAAAGAAGAAGGCAATGAGCTTTGCTTTTAGGTATTTTTACAAGTTATTTAAAATATCATGTGGCCTCCCTGCTTCCTCATTTCTATCTGCCCCCTTTCATGTCATCTCCCCAGCATTACCAACCACATCCTAAATTAAGGCATATATTCTCTGTGCCCTCCTTAGCACAACCTACTATCAGCTACTCAAACTTAAATGTCAATCGGAAGATGGTATTTTAAAACCCAAGGATACCTGGGGCAGGATGACCAGCTAGAGCTGCAGGCATCTATATTGAACACCTTTTCACTTCTCTCGCCCTATACTTTGTGCTTTTGGTATGAGAGAGGTCAGGAAACTTTGAGATTTCAGAGCAGTAAACACATTCGTGTGGACATGATTTGTTCCCTTCAAACAAACATGAGTCTACACGTAAGCATAGCTATTAGCTATTATAGTGCAATTAAAGCCACACATCTTAAGATAACATAGCAAAATAACAAAGTATTCTTGTAACCATGCAAAAAAATGTCACTTCTTTGAAACGACTTTTTCTCTTTTCTTTTTCCTTGATTCAAACTGGTCTTTTCCAGTCTCATAGTACCATGACTCACTTGCTTCTTTTCTTTCCTTATCCTTCCACCTTTGCACGTACTGCACACCACTCTCATAATCAGTCAGCCCTTAGGTCAGCATCAAACAGTCTTAAGAACAAAGCCTCAGGCCTGTTGACCACAGAAACAATTTCAGTCAAACTAAAGATAACATCTTGATCTTAGTTGTGTTTCCGCTCCAGACCCATGAAGGTGGAACATCGCCAGTGATCATCACCCCTTGAAGCTAGATATATGACTGACATCAGGATCTGGTGCAGTGATCAACTGCCTGCTACCATAACCCCGACTAATTAGTAGAGCCCATGACCCCAATTCCAATAGTAACCATAACTAATGATCCTTCCTTACATAATCTGTCCCCTAGAGCCCATCGGGGAGCCAGGTCTTTGACTGCTAGCTCACCTTTGTCTCTGGGTTTGGTGCCATTTCCTTAGATCTTTATTTCTTTGCTTCAGCGCCGTTTGTACCTCATTTGCCTTTGATGCATGCAGACAAATGAGACCCCTTTTACTTCAGTAACATTCCCCATAAGTGTGATCAAATTGTCATGGTGCCCAATCTCACTTATGAATGAGAAAATTTTTCTAAGACAGCTCCTTTTAAAACAGTAATTAACTTGTACATTTACTAACAAATTGTCTAGACTAGTTGCTTGGGATACCTATGAGACAGAAAGACTCCTTAGGGAATAAAACAAGAAAAACATCTATCCAAAGTTCTGAGATTACAGGCTGAAGCCCAGTAAGTATAGTGAAAAGCTATATGACGAGTCATCAGCCTTGGGTTCCATTACCAACTTTTACTTGCTATAAATGGCAAAGGACAACTCTCTGAGTTATTTTACTTGTCAACAAATTTAAAATTACTTGCAGAATATTTCATTATAATGAATGCTATGAAGCTAAGTGAGAAAATTTACTTGAGAGTTGTCTGAAAATTACTGAATAGAATGCAAATAAAGAGCATCAATATTATCTCTACAGAAATATAATAATTTAGAGATTAGTTTGGTTCATGTATAGTGGACATAATGAGATTTCTTTATTTCAAGCAGTTCTGTTTCTTTTGAAACTTTTAAGTATTTTATATATATATATATATTCAGAAAAGTGTGAAAATCAGTGTATAACTTGATGAATCATCAAAAAGTTAACACGCCCATGAAATCCCCAACCAGGTCAAAAAATAGAACATAGCTAGTACCTGAAGTCTCACTTTGTATCCATTCCAGTTACCCACTCTCCTTCTTCCTCCCCAAAGGTAATCTCTGTCCTGACACTTAATGCCATAGATTAGTTTTATCTCCTTTTAATTTACTCTAAATGAAATCATACAATATATACTCTTTTCTATTTGATTCCCTTTTTCACTGTAACTTTTGTGAGATTGGTCTCTACCATACGTAACAGTATTTTGCCACTTTCATTGCTGTAGTCACATGCTGTATAATAATGTATGAGTGTTTACAAAATATTCATACATTTACAGTTTGGACTACTAAAAATAATGCCAATATTAACATTTTGGTATACATGCAGATGCATTTCCATTAGATAAATACCTAGAAGTGAATTTCCAGGTCATAGGTCTCGTGTTCTCAAATTTGGTAGATAATGCCAGTTTCCCCAATAGTTTTATCAGTTTTTAATCCCACTCTCTGGTAAAGGAGTTCTAGCAACTCTGCATCTTTGCCAACACTTGATAATATCAGTCCTGTTCATTTTTAGCCATTCTGGCAAGTATGTAGTAGTAACTCATAACTATTTTTACTTTCATTTTCCTGAATCACATCAGTTTTATCTGTCTTGCCAGGAATAGAACGCTATTGTCCTGATAGATCTGCTCCTCATAACCATAAAGGATTAAATCCATTTCTATGGAGAAGTAAAAAAGGCATAGAGGCTCTCACTCAAGATGGCTTACCAAATACTATTGAGTTTAGCTTCCCTCCTTCCTCAAGTCCCTTTTCTAATGACATAAGAAATAGAATGATAAAAATAAGTCCATAAAAGCACTTGAAAACTGGGTAGTATGATACCACAAACCAGAAAAGCAAAGAAATCCTGGAAGATATAAAGCAAGTAAGAAGAGATTGACAATGAAACCTAACAAAAGCTGGAGAACTATAAATCCCATACAACCAAAAAGGAGCTCAAAATAGTTTTTCAAGCACCAAATCACAAAAAACAAAAGGAGCAAGGCTTAGAAGACAGTTCTGGCCACGGGGAGGTGTCCAGGTAATTAATTAAGGAATGATAAAATGGCCATGCTAGGAATCCTCTCCACCCCAAAGTTACTGAATCTCACATCGCCCCCAAGTACAGGGATGTAAAATGAGAATTACACACCCAGAATGAATTTCTGGGCTGAAAAAGTTGAGCAATACCTTGAAGAACAATCTACACTCAGTATAAAGGGGAGTCACCTGGCTGTGCAATTTCCCAACCAAATCTGGAGGAAGACCAGCAGAAGTAGTGATCTTTCTCAGCCTTTTTTTTTTTTTTTTTTTTTTTTTACAAGTAAAACCTTCTGAGGACCTTAGATTTGTAGAGAAAATAATTAAAGGACTGCACTGCTTATGGGCTCCTCCCTTGCTGGTTGACCACATACTTTCTTGTTAAACTAAGACATTTATGACCATGACTGGGGGCACTGTTAATAATTTTTCTTGGACAAAAGGCTTAAACCAAAGCTGTCTACAATGATCTTGAATATATGGTCTTGACTACCTATGCTATTCCTCCACAGAAATGAGAAGGAACTCATTTTTCCTAATGTTTGATAACTAGATCAACTATGCCAGCTTGCTGCTCAACAAGACAATATGAGGACTGTGATCAAAAGAAAAAAAGAAAAAAGAAAGTAAAAAGACAACATTTTGTGATAATCAGAGAGAACTTAACATATATTTGGGCATTAAATTATATTAAGTAATTATGGTTTGGTTGGGTGTGACAACTGTTTAGCAATTATGTTTTTAAGTCCTCATCTGTTAGATTAACATGAGGAATATTTATAAATGAAATAATGTAAATCAAGATTTGTTTTAATATATTCCAGTGGGGACTTAGAGTAATGAGAAAAGGGAGTAGCATAAAGAAATAAAATTGGCGCTATCTTGGTATTTGTTGAAGCTGAGTGATAAGTAAATGGAGGTTTATTGTACTATTATATCTGCTTTTGTACATGTTTTAACATTTCATAATAATAATCCTGAGTCAAATAAACATTTTAAGCTTAAATTCACAAGAAAAACAATACATAAGGAAAATTATAGCCACAAAATTTGGAAAAGCATAATGAGTAATGAATGATTTAAAGACTTCAGGAAGCTAAATCCTAAAGTAGCAGTGAGCAAATCTGAAAAATAATTCAATTTGTTCCAAACACTCTCAAATCATGTAAATTGGGAGACCATTTACATGAGGCAGTAGTTCACAGCAACGTGGACTAAGAATAGGTGGATTAGTTGAGTCTATTTGAGAAGCAATTAGACTTCCAATTTCCTCTTCCATGCTGCTGAGCCGAAGATCTGTGTCAGCTTCACCCTCTGCAGAAAACCATTTTATTGGGAGATTCCAATACCAGGCTTCTGAATATGATAGTCTATACTAAAAACAGAGAAAGTAAGTAAACACTTATACATTTATATTGAAATCCCCACTTCTTTCTTCCTATCCCTGAGGATGCGAGTATCAACCAGTCAGGAGAAGGTTTTTAACTGGAGAATTCTAAACTAATCACAATAAAAAAGATCTAAACATATTGACTTGCAACCTCCAATTGGAATAGTCTAATAAGAACAATTTACGATTAAATCTCCAATCAACAAGTCATAAACACACACATACATATATATATATGTATATATGTATATATGTATATACACACACACACACACACACACACACACACAAACATTTGTTTTTTATATGCCCAACCTTTATATATGTACATCCGAAAATCACCAGACATTTGAAGAAAGTCTCTAAAGTAAAAGACAAGCCAAAACAAGCCAACATAAAAGGTAACTTAAAGGAAACAGAATCTATGCATGGAGGGGGATGGGAAAACATTATTAACATTATTAACAGAGAAAACAGAGGAGCCATTTCATTCATGAAATAAGACCTGCTAACTCTAAAAAAGGAATAATCAGAAAACAAGAAAGAGGCCTTTGAAATTTAAAATGTTACTGTACAAATTAAAAAATCAAATAAAAATGTTAAAAGATAATATTTTAAAAGTAAATATAAAATGTAAAATATAAGAAAATTATAAGACCAGAATAGGAGGTACAATATCCACCAAATAAGAGATATGAAAAGCATAACAGAAAAAAAAAATAATTACAATTTATTTTCAAGAATATTTCTTAAATTGTAAGATCTCAGATTATACTTGAAGAAACTCACTGAGTGGCCAACACAATGGATGAACAACACACACATATATCAATAAAATAAAGACATTTTTAGGCATGTAAGTTATTAAACAATTTACCTCCAATGTACTCTTTCTCAGGTAATCCGAAGACGTGTTCCTCTAGAATGAGTACGTAAACCAAAAATTAATAATATTTGGGATCAAGTTAAGTGAGAGGTAGAAAAAATTTAAAAAAATATATATAATCTGATATCTAGAAAACCAGTATAGATTGGGGCTGGTCAAAATGCTAAAGAAGAGAGTGTGGGAAAACAGCATAGATGATAGAGGCTCTGTTCATCCCTCTGGTGACCAAATCAAAGTGGTGATTGAAACAAGGAGTAAGCAGCAAGGAATAATTGCCTGGGATCTTGATGAACAAGCCATACAACTAGGGAGAAGTCCAAGAAAGCACCCTGAAATGGCAGAAGGTAAGATGGGGCGAGGATGCGGGGCTGCCTGGTCTCGAGTGGCTGAGTGAGAGTGAGATGGAGGCTGTGGCAGAAGCAGACGCCTCTTAAAGGGGCCGAGTCTGTGAGGTGACGGATCTGCTCACTCTGAGCACCAGTGCTGATTCAGCTGCATGCAGCGGGCACCAGGGACTTACAGAGGGACACTGAGTTGTTGGAGTGAGGGCTGTAGGCGAGACTCTATACAGAAGTGCTGGCAGTATCCATTGTTCCCTGTTGAGCCCTCCCCCTTCCTAGTGCACGGCCACAGAGCTGCCATAGCCGTCATGTCATCAAACTGGATAACAGAGGTCGCTCCGCCCAGAGGATTCCTCAAAACCTCCCCTCCTCCAACTCGTGGCCCCACTCAAGCCATGTCCAGGTATCTCCCCAGTGAGTCAGGTGTTCCTTGCTGAGCAGCGCCTAGACTCACAGTGGAGGTAGCTGGCCACAGTTTCTGGTGTGGCCTTTTGAGACAACTGTAAGCACAGCATCTGTGTATTGCTTGCTGAATCTTAACAGGTGGCCTTGGAGGGGTACAAGCTTGGGCTAAATTTGGCCTGCAGCTGAACCCCTCTCAGGACTGTGCCACTGGACACACTCATAAGACCAGGAGACTTAGGAGCTTTGTTTATTACATAGAAACAGACATGGAAAGGCAGCCAAAATGGGAAGACAAAGAAACAGAAATCATATGAGAGAACAGAACAGAGATCCAGATATAATAGAGTCAAGTAATCTAACAGATGCAGAGTTCAAAATACTGGTTATAAAGATGCTCGATGAACTTTTGGGAAGTGTAGAGCAATTCAGTGAGAACTTCAACCAAGAGATAAAAAGCATAAAAATGGAAATGGAAATTATAACAGGGAACCAGTCCAAAATAAAGAACACATTATCTAAGATGAGAAGTATATTAAATGGAATAAACAAAGGACTAAACAAAATGAATGAAGAAAAAGATCAAATGCCCTATCTAGAGGATGGGAAAGCCAAGGACACTCAATCAGAATGGCAAGAGGTAAGATGCCAAGACTATAAAAATAATTTAAGGAGCATATGGGATACTATTAAGGGTCCAAATATCCATCTGATCAGCATAACTGAAGAAAATCAAGATGTGAACAGCTATTTGAAGAAATAATGATGGAAAACTTCCCTAACCTGGTGAAGGAAATGGACATAAAACCCCAGGAAGCTCAGAGAATCCCAAACCAGGAATCCAAAGAGGCCCACACCAAGATACATCATAATTAAAATGCCAAAGATTAAATACAAAGAAAAATTATTAAAAGCAGCAAGAGAAAAACAGGTAGTTACCTATAAGGGAACACCCATAAAACTGGCAGCTGATTTCTCAAAAGACACTATGCAGAACAGAAGGGCTTGGCAAAAAAATATTCAACAGGATGAAGACCCAAGATCTACAACCAAGAATATTTTATCCAGCAAAGCTATCATTTAGAGTTGAAGAACAGATAAAGAGCTTCCCGGACAAAAATAAGCTAAAGGAATTTATCACCACCAAGCCAGTATTAGAGGAAATGTTGGAGGGACTTCTTTAAAAGGAAAAAAAACATGTATCAAAAACAGGAATAAATAATGGTAACAACTATATTCCTATCAATAAGTACCTTAAATGGAAAAGAATTAAGTGCTCCAACCTAAAGACAGGGTGGCTAAATTGATAAGAAAATAAGACTCCTACATATGTTGCCTATAGGAGACACTTCAGATTAAAAGACACACAGACTAAAAGGAAGAGGATGGAAAAAGATATTGCTTTGATGACCTACAAGGTATTTGAGTCAGACAGAGAAAGATAAAAACTACATGATTTCACGTATGTGCAGAATCTAAAGAATAAAAAGAACAAACTAATCAAAAAGAGACTCACAAATATAGTGGACAATTTGGTGATGGACAGAGGGAAGGGGAGGTTGAGGGGCTGGGAGAATGGGGTGAAGTACAAATTCGTAGCTGATAGATGGGGAGCATGGTATAGGGAATGCATTAAGCATTAATACGCTGGTTAGGTGGAGGGTTGGGAAGGAGGAAGCAATTGGGGGATCGTTTTATGAACTATATAGATGTCTAACCAATGTACTGTATACTTAAAACTAATTAAAATAAAGATTTTTTTTAAAATGCTAAAGAAGAGCTATTGTCAAGACGAAATGGTGTATGTAAGCATACAAAATAAGAAAACAAGTATAACAAACTTCAGGAAGTTTAAAAAAATTTAAAATCATCTCATATGTAGTAAACATCACCAATAATCCCATTCTCCCATTTTCTTTTCTTTTCTTGAGAATTCCACATCCTAATACCCTTGCAGTTAGACAAAGCCAGGTGACTAGTCTGGGTAAATGAAATGTGAACAAGAGTGGTATATAGTCACTTCTGGTCTGAAGCAATGAAAAGCCCCGAGATTTCTACTACATTCTCTGTCCTTTGCCTTAGAAATTATTTAGCTGGTACACCACAAAATGAGAACACCCTGGATTGCTAGGTTAATGCATGAAGGACAACTCCCTGGGACAGTACCTTGATCCTGGAGTGAACTTTGAGCAAAACCACTGAGATTCTGGCATTGTTCATTATGTGACATGGATTATCCTCTTCTGGCTGACACAATATTCTATATGGTTCTACTGTAAATAACATTTACATGTTTATAATAATAAAAACAGTAATTAGTGTTCTATGTAAAATTATGATATGACTATATGATGGGCATAGGAAATGTGTTTTGTGAGAGTGCTGTATGGGGAGGAGGAGCTAAGCGTGTTTTGTTGGTATAGTTGAGATATTGGGTGTCGAAGAGCACAAAGTCCCCCTCTTCCACAGTGGAAAGTCACTAAACAGTGCCTAAAATGCAAAGAAATAGTAATAGAAGTAAATCTCGTCCTCAGGTTTAGACCTTCCTATTTTTGCATAAAGGAAAAATCTCTCTTGACAAGCACATAAAAAAAAGGCAGATCAATTAAGAACATATATTGGGTTTTACTTGCATAGGTGTGACCATGAAAATTCAGGTCTTTGACAAAGGCCAAAAGTCTTCAGGTAATTGTGCTTGAATGGCTTCCCTGGTTCACAGTAGTGGAGAAGAAAGTGAAGAGGTGGTGGGGAGACCTTCCCAGGACCCAGCTATGTGTTTCCTTACCAAACCCCTAGTGCAAGGACGAGTACTCATCTGACATGAGCTAAGACAATAAACTCCTCTCTCCTTAATTTGGAGTTGAGACTAAAAATCCTCAGTTTAGTATGATCTGTTTTTTTGAAATAAGACAGTATGGTCCTAGGGGCTGTGAGGCACCTCTCCCTCCCATAGTGTTGACTGAATAATAAAAGCCAGTGTGCAACATGAGAAGAAAACAGCAAACTAACTCAATTCTTTTCATACTTGGAGCCAGAGTTTGGACTGCTAAAACTATGCTTATCAACTGAGATCTAAAAAGGCAGCTTAAATCTCTCCTTTGCAACTAAAAATACACACTCTTTAAGGAGTTAGAGGGAAATATCTCGTGTGGATTCTCTTCTTTGCCTAGACACTTATATTACTCTGACAACTGTGCACATCTTAGAATTGGCCTCTGGTCCTTCTTTAAAGGGCACAGAAAACTTTTAGGCAGCAGTGTGGAACTAACAGAAGGATTAGAATCTTCAGATTCTAACCCCAGTGTCTTCCACCTCACTACAGCACGTTTCATAAGCATGAAAACAGAAAACACCACTGCTCTCTAACATTTATATTTTTTATTAGAGGAGACTAACATTATATTATCTGTTTCTTCAACTCTAGAAACTGCTGGAATCCATTTGCTGACAGTATCAGCCTCAGTTTATAGCATCCCACTCTCCTAGAAGACAGAAGGAAAGTCAAATGCATTATACTACCAAGGGGCATAAGCTAATAAAGAAAAATGATTAATCGATATTTGTGGGCAACACATTGAAGCAAAGACAGAGTCTGCATTAGCTCCAGAGCGTAAACCATTTTGTAGAGAGAACACTTCTGAATCCACTTTGTCATTCTTGATTTAGTAAATGTGAGCTTTTCTTCTTTCTCAGCTAACGGCCAAAATAATTAACATAGAGTTTACATGAACTGGGAAAGTGCTGTGTTGAGGAAAAAAGAGAACTGATACGAACCCTGTGGCCAAGTAGTTTGCTGCCAAGGAGAACTGTGAACATCAGTTTGCTTGGAAATGCTGCCGTGCAGAGTGAAGGTGACTGCAGCTCGGAAATCAGCCGGACACTTTCCATGGTCACACCCTGTGTGAGGTTCTTGGAGTGTCTCATTGGGAGAATCAAGGAGAATAGGAGCAGCCTTTGATTAAAAAATTTAGATGAAAGAAATTATTTAAATCAACATCAAAGAGTACATTAAAACAAACAGAAAAAAAAAAAGTGTAACATTTGACACTACCCATTCTAAATTCATACCAAAGCTAAATATTTTAAGCTTGTTATATCTTTGTCTTTTGAAATAAAAGGGACCCATAAGATCATGTAGTTCCTCATTCTTGCTTTAAATGACAGAGAAAGAGGAGGATCAGAAAGGTTAAGTACAGGTCCAATTTAAGCAGCCAGTGAAGAGCAGAAGAGAATACCAAAGCTAGTCCTCTTGGCTCTAAATTAGAACTCTTCCCACCACACTGTGCTTCAGGTAAAGTCTGTAGGAGTACCGGTATGATAACGGAAATAATGTCACACATGAGAAGACCGATGGTCTAGGGGGAATATCACCTTCCTAGTTGTTAGAAGGCAATTTTTTCTTTTGCAAAGAGGGAATGAGGGCCTTCTTTTTGAAAGCTATTCAAAGGTGCAAATGTGTGAACTTTGAGCAAACTGTTAAGGCAAGTTTATTACCTAAGCAGTAAAAAGAAAATCAGGTGATTTCATGTACAAATTTTATCCTCTGGAGTCTAAATAGCTTCATGATCCTTAAAGAAAAAAAAAAAAAAATCAGTCCTCTTGTCACCACAATTGAACTGCAACTCCATTATTGAATCGATAATTCTGCTAGCAAATATCCCTTCCGAAGTAGCCTTGCTACACAAATTAAAACAGTTTTGGGATGGAGGAGTGGTAATTCTGGGAAACTTGGGGAAAATAATGACCTCAAAACAGAATTTACTTAATAAACAGTTGGGACTGGGTAAGTAGGGGTGTGGTTGAAGGGGATGGGTATGACTTACATTATGATAATTTTTTTTAATAAAAGCAGGACAGAGACATTTCGGTTTCAAGACATAAGATAAAATGATAAAATGTATCTTTTCTTAAAAAAAAATAATTACGCTACATTTTAATGGTCAATAGTACTCCATTTGTAGGTGCCCCTTGTCTCAAAAACCAATTTGGCTTATCTGTTTTATCCTTCTTACATATATCTCAAAAGCTGTAACAAATTCAGGGAAATAGATGACCCAGTCACAAATGCTCACTGCTCCAGGGACCTGCCTTAAACTGACATTGAGTTTCATGAACAAAAAAAAAGCACTTGTGTACCTCTGGCAGTATTAAATCTGGAAAAATTAAATAAAAAGGAAAGTGGGATAGGCAGAGTTGGCCAAAGCAAATAAATAACTCAGTTAGACAGCTAATCCAATAGATAAGAATGCAGAACCCCTATTAAGCTGCTGATTCGTTATTGGGAGTAAGTGGTTACAGGAAATGTCTGTTTAGAGTAATGCCACACAATCATCACGCTTTTACAAGAAATTTTACAATGTGAACTTGTTTAACTTTTCATGTGTATTTTTATTTCTGCTCTTTCCATTTGGAAGATTTCATTGGGGTTGGGATAGAAAGAAGAGCCCAGAGTTCAGTCGAGTAGTGTATGCATCCAGGAAAATTTGATTGTTTACTAATAAATTTTAATGTACTAAGGTATCACCTTTTTTCTAGGTCCTTGGCCTCTAGAGAAGAAACACACACAATTGTGTGGTAGTATTAGCGGGATTATGGGCTACCAATGAATAAACTGAAACCAAGTTCTGTATGACTTGTGGCACAAATAAAACCTGTTGCTATCATGGGAGGGAAAGTCACACAGTTAATGCTCAGTGGCCTGCATTGGGTATGCCAGTTTTTAAATCTCCAACTGCCACCTACTGATGAGGGCTAATGTAAGAAGTATAAAAAGCAAAGAGAAAGTAAAGAAAAAACAAGGTCGAAATTTGATTTTGCTATAACAATCTGAAATAAATGTATAACCAGAATTTTTAAAAGGTATAACATAACAAATTACAAACTTCAATTTATCTAGTACTTTCTAGGTACTGTGCATTGTGTGGCAGTTTAAAGAAGGCTACAGATTCTTTGATATTTGTTCCATGGAAAGGTAGGGTCCATAACTCCTTGAATCGGGGTTGGTTCTGTGATAGCTTTAACCAGTTGAATATAGCAGAAGTGTCTCTGTGTTAATTTCTGGACCCAGCCTCTAGGAAGCCATCGCTTCTTATTTCCTCTTACTTAGAACACTATTTCAGGAAGTCCTGAGCCTCCACTTAAGAAATCTGATTATTCTGAGAGAACCTGCTGAAGACGTCACATGCAGGAGCTCTGTTCTACAGTCCAGCCTTCCAGTCAGATCTACCGCACGACAGACATATGAATAAAGACACTTGGAAACACCCCCAAACACACACACACACACCTCCCCAGAACAGCTCATCTGCCAGCTAAAACTACTGAGTAACTTCAGCTGATGAAGCAGAAAAAGAATGAAATAGAACAACTTCTCCATTGAGATCTGCCCATGTTCTTGACCCACAAATTGTGGGATGTAAAATGGTGGTTTTTCAAAACCACTGACTCCTGGAATGGATATCAGAAAATGGAATGTGCAAGCAAGGTCTTTACATTTATTAACCTGTTTAATACTCGTAACAGTCTAATTTGTCCAGTTTTAGAGATAAGCCTGAAGAAACTGAAGCTTAATGAGATTAAGTAACTTGCCCACAACCACATTGCTAGAAAAGGGCAGAGCAAAGATTCAAGCTCAGTCTGATGCCAGAATCTATACTCTTAAACATATTTTCTCCATCTATCCTGAAAAAATTAAAGAAAATTACCAATCAATAAATATTCATAAAGTGCTTTGAAATATTGTAAAATACTCGATAGGTATAATGCGCTAAGGGTGGCATGACCACAGATATTAGTATAGCAATCCAAGCTAATAAAAGAATACATTCTGTGACCCCAAGCCCAAATAAACTGCCTTCCTTAACCTATCCCACCTCCTTTCCAATTTTTTCTATCGCCTCACTCCAATTATCTCCTTCATAACACTTAAACTTATCAGAAATCATCTCATTTAGTTGCTTATTGCCTTTCTCTGCTTTTAGAACTTAAGCTCAATGGAGCTAGTGTAGTATTCGTTTGAACACTATTGCATCCCCAGTTTTATTTTATTCAGTAAAAAGTTATTAACAAAACATTGAATAAATTCTCTCTTCTTCTTTAGGCTAAGCTCTTAACTTGAAATGCCAAAGGTATTCGGGCTAAAATAGGAACATGTTGAAGAAAAGGAACCAGAAGAAATTTCTAGGGCCATTTCTCTCCTTTCCAGAAAATATGCCATTTTAACTCAAGCAAGTGTTGCTAACTTGAGACCAGCAGGTGACATTCATATGGTCAATAAGACTTTCAAAACTGTACCAAAAACATAGATGTGTAAAATTGTGTGTATTTTTCTTGGGAGGGAGACTTAACTTTTATCATATTATCAAAAGAATACTCAATACAAAAGTGTAAAGAGCTGTCAAAAAAAAAAAAAAGATTGTTTCTCAACCTTTTTTCCACTATCACTGATCAAGAAATACATCTTCCATAAGGATTCAGTATGTGGGCACTCACATACAGAGAGAAAAAAATGGCAACAGGAGTTTCATAAAGCAATATTTCTTCTAATTTCAAACAGTACACTCTGATGTTTTCTATTTTATTTTATTCTAATTCATATTTGAAATGCTGGTCATGACCCACAAAATTGATTTCACAACTCACTAGTGAAAAACAGGTTTATAGTGACAGTTAAGCCACTTAAAAAAAAAAAAAATTCTAGCTCTCCTTATAGGTGAGGTTTTGTAATCAGTTAAGAGGAGGAAGTATGGGTACCTTGGCAGTCAGGTGAAGATATATCTGAAAGAGGATGTGCACTTGTGAACTTCTCAGTCATACTGTGTAGAAGTTAGTTGCACACATCCCTCTAAGTAATTCCATCTTCAGAAAATGCATTCCCATAAGTGTAATATAAGATAGGACTTTGTGAATGTGGATATGCATATCCATTGGTGTGTCCACAGGCTTCAGGGAGTACAGAGTGGAGATGGTGAGGAGTATGATAGTTTGATCTTTCACAAAGGAAGTTCTTTGAGTGCATATCCTGTGGCGAATCTACAAATTACCTACAGAACTTCACACGGCATCCTGTGGGTACACTGAATAGGGAGGCAGCCAGTATAAGCAAAAGATCACTGCACTCTGAATCAAAAGAAGTGGGTTGGAGTCCTAGTTCTACCACTTGAGCAAGTTATACAAACTCTTTGAGCTTCAACTCCTTATTCTCTAAAATGATAAAAATAAAGGGACTCTGTTCACTTAACAGGGTTATGGTGAAGAACAAATGAAATAAGGACTAGATAAGCCTAAGGATTCTCTGTTATTTTCTCCTTAAACTAATTCTCACCAGTTGAGAATAATTCCAATAGTCTAATAGTTATTTGCAAATAATCTATATACATTCAATAAATGCCTATTTTTTTTTTTTGGTCTAATAATTGTACAACCTCCTTAATCTATATTTCAAGCATTTCACAACATGACTGCTGCCTCTTTTCCTTAGGCTTACCCACTCTATCTTCTTAAGAGAAGGATTTTAATTTTTGTAAAACCTTACTAGCAAGTAGTAGCATCCTGGGATGATGGAAGGTAGAGTTGCTTAATGAGATAGAATAAAAACAGAGGAGAAGAGAATTAGTGACACAGAGGCAGCTTTGCTATAGTAGAAATATTTGGACTTTGTAGTCATAAGCCCTACTGTTTAAACCTCAGAATCTTAATTTACTACATACGTGTTATAGGCTGAATTATGGCCTTTCCTCACCCAAATTCACATGTTGAACTCAAATGTGACTCTATTTGAAATAAGAAGTAAATTAATGAGCCCATTAGAGTGGATTCTAATCTAATATGACTGGTGTCCTTATGAGAATAGATTAGGACACAGACATGTACAAAGGGGAGACCATGTAAGGACAGAGGAAGCACATAGCCATCTACAAGTGAAAAAGAAAGGCCTCAGAAGAAACCAATCCTATTAATACCTTAATCTTAGACTTCTAGCCTCCAGGACTGTGACAAAGTTAATTTCTGTTGTTTAAGACACACTGTCTGTGATATTTTGCTATTATAGCCCAAGCAAACTGATATACTATGTAACCTTAGGTATTACATAAGAATTAAATTTGATAAAATGTTTTTCATAAATTATGGATACTTATTTTATTTTTGCTTTCTCAAGATAGAAGGAAGAGGAGTCTGTCATAAGAAAAATTAGGGCGAAGCAATTACAGATTTTTGGAAATATAAGCTGCATCCCCATACTGAGAAAATGAGTAGTGTCTTCATATCACTTCCTTAAATCCCCTTTGTTTGCAAATCCTTCTTGTTTGCTCAGTTTGGTAAGTATATATCTTTGAATAAATAGAGAGACTCTTATAACTGCAAAATAATGGCAAGAATGAATTATTACTTGATTTCATAAATGAGCTAACGATCTTGACCCCGGGGAAAGTAATAAAGAACTGTAACAGCCTCTCTCCTTACTGGACCCTAGCCTGGTAGACCCCAGGAGCTCAACTATAAGCAAGATCCCTCAGATATCCCTTCCATCCCCAGATGAATACAGCCAGCCTTGGGCTGAGCACCACTCCAACCAATGAAAATTCCATCCGTCCAATGGAGGACAGAAGATTCCAGGTTATTTTTTGCATAGAGATTGAGCATTGCACTTGACATAGAATAAAAGGCATGTAAAACTATATTGGTATCCTAAAATTTCTTTCTATGTTCTGCAGAAGAGGGCAGCCTCAGTTTTTTTTTTCCATAACTTATACTAGAATTATGTGTAAGCAATGAAATGCATGTATCATTATGCACAAATACACACCAAAATAGTAATTGTGGATATCCATAGGTTTGGAGATTTTTAAAAAATACCTTTTTCCAGTACTTTCCAAATATTCTAAAATATCATATACTAAATTTATAACCCAAAACATAAATTGGTAGGCAAATATTCTGCAGAAATATATTACTTGTAAATGATGATGAGAATCATCATGAATAAATAAATAAATGAATGAATTATCATTTATGACTTGAGAATAAGTTAATTTAAAAAATGATTCTGCTTCCTCTTATGTATGATGAATGGATTAGGCCATTCAGAAGCCGTAGAGCCTTCTAGGGTGCCCTTCTTTACAATGACTAGGCCAGGGCATTGCCACATGCTATCATGGCTGCTTCACAGAACCTTCTGATAATATAATTGAATGCAAACCTTGTAGGTTATGTAACAGCTTCCTAAAGAGTATGCATAAGTTCATGTCTTTCAATCTTTTCTTTCTTGCTATGGCAGGAAATTGCCATTCAATTCTTTGAAGAGAAACTTTACTGGGCATTATTACGTCTTATGATGCCAAGGATTTCTTTCCACACTCTAGATTTTGAAAATGAGATAAGAAGAGGCAGATGGTAGGACGGTAAATGATTAGTAGTCCCTTTTAGGAAAAATACAAGTTAGAACCACATCTAAAAATTCTCATAATGGCCTCTAGTGTTCACATCTCTCAGATATCAATGAATTTAAAGCCATGCCACAAAGTACAACACCCACAAAAATATATTATGCAGACTCTTGACTGAAAAGGACAATTCAAGTACATACGTGGCCATAATACACCCATCTGAATACACTTGCACAATAATCGCATCAGCCATGGCTTTTGTAGATTTAAAAAAAAAAAAAAGCATGGCCTTTGAAGTCAGATGCACATCTGGATTAAATTTTGCTCCACTACTAACTTCTGTGTGACTTCATGCAAGTTATTCCACTTATTCAAGAGCTATTTATTTATTAATTTTCATGATCTAGGCAATGTGTTAGATGCAGGACATGTAACCATGAACATAATGACCATGCTCTCTGCTATCATGGAGATTAGTCTAGTGAGGAGGCAGCATTAAAAAAATGATCACAGAAATAAAATGTAACAAAACAAAAACCTGGTAAGTTATATTTATCCCCCAAAGCTTTTTGAACAGTTCTGGTGGCTGGATTGTCTGTATAGACCAAGGAATAATGGGTGGAGGTTTGTGGGTAGAAATTAGACCAGAGAGAATTGTTATGCATTTGAAAGGTGGGGAAAAGGTAAGAAGTGTTATTGCCTCAGGGAGTCAGGGGTGGGAATTTTAGTGCACCTGTACTAGCTAGATCCTGCCTGGTGGGAGAGCCAAGGTGTGGAGGGACAATGTGAGGTTTCAAGAAAAGTTCCCACAGAACTTTGCAACCTAGGATTTTAGAATGAAATATTATGGCACAATGGTACGTTGTTCTTTTTTTGGTCTCCATATCATAAGAAGTGGCTCCAAAATGTTTTCTTTTGTATTTAATAAATGTTAAGGATCTTGGACTTACAGTGAAAAATTATGACAGAACTAGGCCTACATAAGAATCAGCAAGGGCCTGAGACAATATCTACCCACGTAGGCAAAAGAACAGAGGATATGACATAGATATAGATACAGATATAGATATAGATAATGTGACGAGAGCAGAGAGCAAAAGAACTGAGTCTAGATGCGTGAGTTGAGGAAACTTTGAGAAGCAATGTTTTAGCAGAGACTTAAATAAGGAGTAGTAGTTTCGCAGCCTGGTGGAAACAACACATGTGAAGGTGAGACAAGTATGCACATTCTAGAAGGGAAAGACCAACACAGCATAATCCAGGAGTAGCATGAGCAAGGAGAAGGTGGTAAAACATGAGGCTGAAAAAGCAGGCAGGGTCAGAGCAGACAGGGTGTGGTGGGTCAGCTTCTACTGAACTTCGTAGACCAAGATTTTATGGAGATAAGCAATGTGAATCAATTTGCATTTTTAAAGGATAATTCTGGCTACTTTGTAGATTGGATGGGAGCCATAATAGAAAGGAGAACCCGTACTGCAAGAGGCTAAGTGAAGGATGACTGTGCCTTGAACTAGCATGTTGACCCTAGATATGAAGCTAAATTGACTGCTGAGTTGTATCCTGGGGTAGAATTAATAGGGGTGGTGATGATGTGAGTATGAGATAAAAGGATGGCCAACTTATTAATAAAATAAGCGATAAAAAAAGATCTACCACACCAGATCACAGGGAACATTAAATAAGATAGTACATATCAGGTGCACATAGGAAGCATTCAATGCATGTAAGCTGTTATTATGACAAAGATAGATACAACGATAAGCATTTGAAAATGATTTGCAGTCTTTTTAAATTACTCAGAAAGTGAATATCTTTACCCTTGTTAGGAGCTGAAGAAAATTGAAGGGTGGTAATTGGCTAATTTTGAATCATCATCTTTCCTTAGATGTACATGTCTTTGAAGGCACTGTCATTTTCATTTGTTTGAAATGGCTATCTGATAACTTCACTGAGTCCTGAAAATAACTTCAAGCAGGAGGAGAATAGCTTAGGCTTCTGAATGGCCACTAAGGAATCAAAAGGATTACAGAATAAAGAAGAATGAAAACTTTCATTTGAGATTTGCCTCAACATAAGTAATTCAAAGCATCCATAAAGTGGATTCATTTTTTATGGCTCACACAAATAAACTCGACTGAAAAATTTGGTCACCTAACTTTTTGCCTCTGTATCTTGAGATCATAATTCTGAGAAATATTAATGTAGTTTTCTTACATGACAAATACTTGACCTTTTGTAAAGATGTCATTTTCTCAACTGACGACAGGAATGACAAGAGAGATGAAGGTCAGAGAATAAGTGCTCTGTGCATCTCGAGAAAAGTAAAATGCAAATTGTGAAAGTGTTATCCAGGAGACAGAAAAACAGGTCTCTCCTGGTCACTCTTCTAAAGACAACCCCCACCCCCGCCCCAACCTCAATTACTGAGACCTCTGGTTGTTTCCTAAAACAAAATAAATATTAAAGGGTAATTTTTCTCCTCTGAGGTTGCTACAGGTGTCTATTTGACAGCCTTGTTTTTAAAGTTTCAATAATGAGCAAAGAAGGAAGCATAGGTGTTACAGAAAAGTCTACACTCAGGTCACAATAGCGCAACAAATAAGTGCCTTGTTTTTCAAGGCTCCTGGCAGAGGCAGAACTGTAAATGTACCTTTAACCATGACCACAGAGGACACAGGAGCACTTTCTAAAAACCTGAACAGACTCATTTAGTCAACCAGATCTGTCTCCCTGATTTTCACTGATTTGTTTTCAAAGTTTCTGCAATAATTAATTGTCATTATTTATACTATCTTTCTGGGGTGAATCAATGCTATTATCCCTGGTATAGTTCAATATTATCTCAATAACTTCTCAGTCTACTTACTGTGTTCCCTGGTCTGCAAGGATATCTTATTGCCATGACAGCTTTTAATTCAGGTTTGCTACTGATCTATCTATATCTAATCTATATCTGTATCTATCTATATTTAAATGTCTTTGTGCTAGTGAGTTTTTGTACTGACTAGTAAAATGGCCTCCTGCCAATCCACAACTTTGTGCTAGTGAATTTTTGTACTGACTAGTAAAATGGCCTCCTGCCAATCCACAACTTAAGAGGGTTAGACCTTTAATACCTTTAATGCCATTGGCTGTCAGCCACTCCAAGAATGCAAGACTGTTAGAACAGTGCACCAATTCCCACAGATTATCCTAGTGCCTCCTGTGAAGCTGTGAAGAACACTTGAAGTCCCATGCCACTTTCTGACATAGGAAAAGAGCTGAGAGGCTTAAAGCAAGTAGATGAGTGATCCTTTCATTAGAGTGATAGATGCCTCCTCTGCACTACTGCTTATTTGTACATACAACTGAAAGTCCTCTTAACACAATATGTTGTAAGCATCTGCCTCATTTGAAGCAAACTCCTATTCATTTCTATGTGCAGTGTGCCAGTCACAGAGTGTGCTTTCAAAAATATGTGATGGATCAAACTGAATGCAGTTTAAATCAGGAATACTATGCCCATTTGGCTTTCTCCTTTTCCCCAAGTCAATAAAATGGCAGCTACCCTGGTTGTTATTTTTTAGGTGCTCTCAATGAGAGTGGCAAAAAGCCAGGTAGGTGTGATGAGAACTGATAGTGTATTTCTTCTGTTCCTGGGCTTCTGGGTCTTTGCCACAAAAGAGATGGCAGTGAGCCAGAAACGGAAGCCAGAACAGCACGGGGAGAGTGAGTCTCTGCTTTATACTACAGAGACCCATAATTATAATTTATTCAAAGCTAGAATGCTAGCACTAAAGGAATGGATTAGATGCATCGACAATTCTGGAATATTCCCATAGAATCATCATAGGATCAAAAGTCAAATAGAAATAAGAGAAAAGTTAAATCATCTGAAGTTTCTGTTATTGCATTTTACCACTTATCTCCAGGAAAGCTCTGTATTTGACTTTTTTGATTCAAATCAGTAGATACTTTTAAAAATCATAATGATACCTCATATGAGTTGTGAGGTATCATTATGATTTCCTTTTGATCCCAAGTTTGCAACAAAACTGTAATGAAATAGGTAAGTCAAAAGACTATGGGGTAGGGTCGGGGAAGAGGCTGGTGCTGCTTATCATACATTAATGAAGCCACATGGAAAGAGCTCAGTTGCAGAACAGTGCCCGCGCTGGTCCTACAGGAAGAAACAGTTCCATGGAGGCAGCCAGGAACTGTTTGTGAGGTCTCTAAGAAAGGAAGAGATGTGATTTCTGGGGTCTAGGGATTAGAGTGAAATATTTATTATAGCAGCGGTTAATTTTGTTATTATTGCAAACATAAGCACAAATCTCACACATACACAAACTGGGAATATTAGTTATACAACTAACAGATAGTCATAGATGCCCTCATTGGCATAATTTAAATAATTTGTACTAAATGATGCAGATTTAAAAATCAAATTTGGATTGGTGACCTATGATAATGGTATCATTGAGTGCCCACAGAAAATTTGCATCATACTACTCTCTCTGTCTCCTTCCTTGACTTACTTTATTCCTTCCTTTTTAACTTCTGTGACCCATATTCATTTCATCTGCATTTGAATACTGTCACTGATATGTTGTGAACATAGTCTACACTCGGTAATAAAACAGAGTTAAAATAATAGCTAAACTTTTCTTATAGTTGAATACTTGAATAAGCAATCCGTTAACCAGAAGTCACAAGACCTGTACATTAGCCTAAGTTCTACTAATGAGTATCCACATGATTGGTCACATTTGCTACTCATTAAGACAACTTCTTAAATAATTTGAGCCTTGATTTTTCTCATGTAAAATGAAGATTCGTTTTCTGTCCACGAATAAGACTGTAGGATCAAGTGAGGTCCTACTTGAAAGCTTTTTACAAATGAGAAAGCGCTATAATAGATCCTTGAATTCATATTTATGATCAGGAAGTATAGACTTTAATATAGAATAAAAGTAAAATGAAACACGAGGTGATTAGTTGGAAGTGTAAAGACAAAAGCTAGAAAACTGCACAAACTAAATCAAAATTATGATAACATCAGCAACAAGAATATTTAATGTGAGTCTACTTATATCACTGCTAAAGTCTGGTAGAGGCAGGGTGGCATTTGAATTTTGTATAATTGTCAATATATGTTGATTTAATACCGAAAGTTTGCATAGCAAATATCACAAATGTTAAGCTAGTTTTGAGACAGCATGATACCAACTTTTGTGATCTCTCCATCAAAAAAAATCTATCTCATGCTTTAAGTTTCATTTTCTGTTTTTATGTAATGCCCTCAAGATTATTATGAAACTAATAGAAAGAATGAGTCGATAATGAACATTCTTTCCAGAAAAATAAACACTGAATCGAACTGTTTTTAAGAATATCACATGTAAAAACACATGAGGTAATTTTTCTACCCTACTTGGCATTTAAAAACCCTCAGCATTCAGATTCTGAGTTTTCTTTGTTAAACTACAGCGAAAAACTGGAAGAAATTCAGAGAACGACAACCAAATTTAAAAGTTTAGTAAATAAAAAAAGGGTTGAGAGAATGAAGTACGCTTAATTATGAGAAAAACAAAACAAAAAGCATGATAAAAGTTCAAAGGGAAGATAGTAAATTTAGAAAAATTTTACAAAGCAAGCAAAGGATAAAATATTATTAACTAAAGTTCTTACTGGTAGGACATATTGTTACAAAAGGAAATACATGATGACATGTCACTTATCCAGTTTCATTTGAGTGAAAAAGGTCCCATTTTAAAGAATTAACCTGAGCATCATAACTGTAATCTTCTACAGTGTTAACTTCTTTAACATGCCTAAGTCACTTATATTCTTCCTTTTTTTCCACGAATGGCAAAATAAAGATGCAAATAAAACACTATCCCTCAATGCTAACAAATACTAAAGTGTAAACAGTAAAAAATAAAGATAGACATACAGAATAAACAATTTGCATTTTATTGCTAAATTATTCAAAATCTCATGGAAATGTAACCCCTATGGTATTGAAAACCTAACACTCAATGACGGCCCAGAGACTATTAAAAGATGTTTCATCAGGAACATCATGACTTCCATGTTTCTGCATGGATAATTTATTTTCATTGTAGACATCAGGCAGGAAGTATTTTTTCCTGTCAAAGAAGATGTAAAATTTCACCCTATCCTGTTGCCACTGAGAGTGCTGCTACCACAGAGAGAACAGAGTTGCCAAAGAGAACATAGATCCAAGTGGAAGACTGAGACATGAGAGAGGAGAATCACATCACATGGCAACAGAGAGCATGTGGTGAGATTTTAGACAAAAATTATGTCTTATAAAAGATATCAATTGAGAAAGATTCAGTACATTGCGTACTCTGATTAAATAAATATGCATAAAATAAAAGGTAATGGTAAAAATGTAAGCAGATGTTCTACTGAAGATCACATGGGACAAGAAAAATACAAGGCATACAGAAAAAGAATCCAGATCAGGCCAGATGTATTTCTTCAGCTAATGTAAAATTATATTACTAGTCCCTTAAAGAGAAAACCTGATAAAATGTGGTAAATATTTCTCATTTAAAAAAATGTTTCTAATATAAAAAGAGAAAGACAATTTCCTAAACATCATTAGTATTTATTAGAAACCAACAGAAAATATTAAAAGATGAGTAATAGAGAAAATATAAAAAGGATACTAAAAGCATTCCTAATAAAGCCAGGAGCAAGATAGGTATGACTGAGATTCACCAATACTTTGGAGACTTTAGCTCATGCAACAAAGTTCAGAAAAGAGTTTGTTAGTTGATTAAATTTTAGGAAAAAGAGACAAAACTATTATTTGCAGATGATGTAATTTTATGCCTAGGGAATACAAATGATTAAAATGTCATTTGTTATTATTACTATTTTAGAAATATGGTGAGAAAGTCTAAAAGTCGAAACCTAGACTTCATGATTGATTGCATGATAGTAGCAAAAGGAAAAGAGATACTGAAGTGCAAAGTTCTACCTTGGATTGTGAGTCTGCTTCTATCCCCCTATACAACCACTTTGCTGCAGGCCAAAATCACCTCTGGCCTGGGTTACTGCAATGACTCCATTCTTTCCCCTCCAGTCCATTATCCTCACAGCTGCTGGACTGATTTTTTTTAATTGAGATATAATTGACATAACATTATATTAGTTTCAGGTATATGACATAATGATTTGATCACTATAGTAAGTTTAGTTAACATCCATCACTACACATAATTTTTTTTTCTTGTGATGAGATCTTTTAAGACCTACTCTCTTAGCAACTTTCAAATATTCTATACATGTTATTAACTATAGTCGCCATGCTGTACCGTATATCCCCAGGACTTATTTTATAACTGGAAGTTTATACCTTTTGACCTCTTCATCCATTTCACCCACTCTCCACCTGCCACCATTGGCAACTACCAATCTGTTTCCTGTATCTTTGGGTTTGATTTCATGTGGTTTTTATTTTTAGATTTCACATATAAGAGTTATCATATGGTATTTGTCTTTCTTTGCCTGACTTATTTCACTTAGCATAAAGCCCTCAAGGTCCATACATATTGTCGCAAATAGCAAGATTTCACTCTTTTTTTATGCCTGAATAACATTCCATTTTATATATATATATATATATATATATATATATATATATATGTATACATATCACATTTTCTTTATCCATTCATCCATTGATGGACATTTAGGTTTTTTGGAATGCTGCAATGGACATGAGTGTGCATATATCTTTTCAGGTTAGTGTTTGTTTCCTTCAAATAAATATTCAGAAGTGGAACTGCTGGATCATATGATAGTTCTGTTTTAATTTTTTTAGAAAATTCCATACTGTTTTCCATAGCGGCTGAACCAATTTAGATTCTCATCAATAGTGTACAAGTGTTTCCTCTTCTCCACATCCTCACCAGCACTTGTTATTTCTTATCTTTTTGATAATGGCCATTCTAACAGGTATGACGCAATATTTCATTGTGGTTTTGATTTGCATTTCCCTGATGACCAGTGATATTGAGTATCTTTTCATGTACCTATTGGCCATCTGTATATCTTCTTTGGGAAAACGTCTACTCAGATCTTTTGCTCATTTTTTAATTGGATTGTTTGTGAGAGTTTTTTGGTATTGAGTTGCACAAGTTCTATATATATTTTGGATACTAACCCCTCACCAGATATATGGTTTGTAACTATTTTCTATTTAGTAGATTACTTTTTTTATTTTGTTGACGGTTTCCTTTGCTGTTGTAAAACAAATCTAGAACTAATAAGTAATAAAGTGTTTCCATATAAGAAAATACACAAAAATCAATAGACTTCCTTTATGAATAAAATAATTTTTAAGTTGGAAAATAAATTAGGGAAAAAAATCAAATTTATATTAGCACCAAAATTTGGTAACTCCTAAGTACAAACTTAACAGGAGAAGAATAAAAAGTACAAGACGAAATCTACATGGCTTTACTAAAGGACATACGGGAAGAAACATACCATTTTCCCAGATGGGAAGACTTGACCCTATTCAAATATAAAAGATTTATATTATTAGATAAATTTAATGATATTCCAAACAGAAGCATGACTTTTTTTTCTTTTCAAAATCTGACACATGGATACAAAAGCTAAGAACATTTTGAAAAAATGTGAGAAATGATGTGGCCCACAAGATATTAAAATATATGTCCTCATTGTAATAAAGTCTAATACAGATCCAAGAATAGAGAAATAAATTAGTGGACTAAAACAGAGTTAATAAATAATGCAAATATATATTATAATCTATATATGAAAAATTTGGCATTTCGCATCAGTGGGGAAAGAATGTTTTATTTAATAAGTAGTATCAAGACAATTAGTTGTCACATGATGTAAATGAAAACAACAAAACTGTTTTCATACTAGAAAAAATATAGGAATACATTTTATAATGGAAGCAACAAATCAAAATAAGGCAGATGCCATTCTTCATGTATCAGCTTAGAAAACTTTAAAAGAATAGAGTTGATTTAAAAGTTGAAAAATAGACGCTCTGTTATATTGTTGATGGGAGTATAAATTGTTAAAAAGGTAAATACACTATCCCAGCAGTCATACTTCTAAGAATTGATTCTTTGAAAATAATGGCAAGAATGTCCAGTCAAAAATTTGTTTACAAAAGCAAACCACTAGAAACAACTTTAAAATCTACTAGGGAGTAATTAAACAAATCATGTCTATAGAACACTGTGCACTCATTAATAAGAATGACGTGGATAACCTGGAACTATGTTCTGAATATATTATTAAATGCTAAAAGCAATCTTTTAACTACTATGTTCAGCATGGTTCTACTGACAGAATTAGCTGGTTACTGCAAGGAGAGCATGAAGACTGGCTGACTCTGCAACCTTCTACCCCTGTGTATAGAGCCCCTGAGCTTAAAGTAGGGTTTGTCTCCAGAAATGAACAATCTTTGGGTCAAAGAGACATGATAGTAGCCCAAATAGGTGACGATAACCATGAACAACTAGGTCAGTGCTAGTGCTGGAAAACCAGTTGCTGAGACGTTATTCCCATCTCTTCATTCAGGCTGAAAACAGGTAAAGTATAAGCCCTTGGCAGATGATTCCACTCTTCTTCCCAGTCTGGCTACTGACAGTTTAGTTGGAATTTTCAACCATACTGATGAGTTTTGATGAAAATTAATGCCATGAGGAAAAAAAAAAAAGGAATTGATATGTGAGAAAAATAATTAATTATACTATCAGAAAAGTTATTTAAAATAAAATTACTATCCTTAAAGTAATGCAGGCAGCTATTTCATCTAGGAATTATGAATAGATTAGGAAAAAAGAAGCAATGTACTATATTGTTGAAATTAAACAAAAACAAACCTTGATATATAGCTTGAATAGCCATAACTGAAGAAAAAAATCAGTGGCCCAGAAGAGAAGATGGAAGAATTTTCCCAGAACACATCACAAATGCATAAAGTTTAAAAACAGAAAAAGAATAAACAGAAAAAGACAGGGAGGAAAATTCCCAGGAAGGCAACATCCATCTAGTATGCTTTCCAGAAGAAAAGATTGGAGAGAATAAAAAGGACCTATTGAATAAAAATCTGGGAAGATATAATCACAAAATAATTTGCAATTATAGTGAAGTGAAGTTAAAGCGGGATGGGAATAGGTAGAGAAAAAATATTTAATAATCAAAAGTGCTGAGTGATCTTAAAATTTTATGTGTAACAAAAAGCTGTATGTATAGAAAGCGTGAGCTGTTATTCACAAAAAACATATTTTTATTATCTAATAAAAACTGAAATTAAAGAATCTCTACAATTATCTTTCTAGGTAGCTACACAGATCACACAGACCTTAGAATCACCATTCTATTGTCCAATGGAAGCAAAAACCAAGTAAGCAAATGCCTTACAAAATTCTATCTTAATGACTTACTCTATCTTATATACTATCAGCTAAATAAACTCATCACCATAATTCTACCCCTACTGCTTTTAGTAAAACAGGTGACAACTGTAACACAAAGAATTTGCTCCACTCTATTTTAATTATTCTTGTGCTTGTGTTGTTTAGTTTGATGACTGTCTCAAATATATGTAATGTGAGAGGCCATGTCATCATAACGAGAAGTGGAATCTTGAAGAGATTATCTGAATGAGAATCCCTACTTATCATCTTGGGCATTTATTCCAAATCATCAATTTATCCTTATGCTATAACAATTTCTTAGTTCTTTTCAATTCTTATAGTTGTAGTCTTACCTTAAATAACAG
Source organism: Pteropus medius (assembly GCF_902729225.1). Classification (NCBI taxonomy): domain Eukaryota; kingdom Metazoa; phylum Chordata; class Mammalia; order Chiroptera; family Pteropodidae; genus Pteropus; species Pteropus medius. The sequence continues at coordinate 3,656,068 of NW_024354550.1, forward strand.
ATGAAAATCTCATCATCTTTTTAGATAACCACAAGTCACATACAGACAAGGAAATAGTGAAGAGAATTCCCTCCCGATCTGACTAATAAGAGGATGAAGATTTTTACGGCGTATTTGTTGAAAAGGGCATCAGGTAGAGCTCTGCGAAATTTTACCTGCCACTTTCACTACTATCGCTCTTTGCTTTAAAATTGTATTTCAGGGTCACCAAAACCAAACATAAACATTCTCATCTCATGTCAAAGTATAGGAATACCATCATTTTCCATACCTATTTAATGAGCAGGGGCAAAAAAAAAGATACTTGAGAATGGCACCAAGATAGAATTAGTGCCAGAGCAGATGGAGGCAATGGAGTCACCGAAAGCAGTGCTGTCAAGAGAGGCGAATGAGCACAAAAGAAAAACAATGTCCCTTAAATTGTGTCTAGTGATAAAGTTCAGCTTTTCTATGAAGTAAATAAATATTAAAAGAGGCCTGTCTCAAAGCTGAAAACAGTTAAAAGTTTAAATGAGCTGTAACATTTATAATTTTTAAAATTCTTTTATGAAATGACAAATAATAGGGTAGCCAATAACTGTGGAACTTCTGGAGGTGAAATATTCCAAGGTAAAGAATGAGTGTTTTCAACTAAGAATCTGTTTCTGAAAAGTTACTTCAGAAACAGATTCTTAGTACTTGGCAGTTTCTTAGCAGCTTCTTGAAAGACATGCCTATGTTAAGGTATGTATGAACAGCAGGGTATCCCTGAATTTTCCACACAGTTGTCTCATGGCTCTTCTTCCCTTCCCTTATGAAGATTTGATTCCCCAAGTGACATTCATTTACCAACATCACAAAAACTAAATAAAAAAACAAATAATAGCAAGTAATGTCAATCCTGAAGTGATGCGAACTATGACAGGATAATTTTTATTGTGTTTCCTTAAAACAACACCCAAGTCTCAGTTCTGTCATTATTAAGTTCTAGAGGTTTAGCCCTTTTGGAGGGAAAACCAACTCTCCGTCCTGCTGTTCCCCTGCAGGTGATGAAACGCAGCAAAGCTCTATTATCTCAAAAGCACTTTGGTAATTCTCGAGAGTTCATTTCTGAATCCAGAATTGTTGAGCAACTGCATGTGTTCTTCAGAATCAGAATTACTGTCCACGGGGAATCTGGCTGCTACTGCCCCTTTTAAGTTATTTTCCTGTGTACTTTGAGACAGAACATTTAGGACATGGCCCATTCAAAATATCATATATTTCAGAAAATGCTTTTACTTATCCAAAGGCCGATGGGGTAAAAAGAGCCAGTCTTGGACCCCAAAACATCTTTGTGCCATTTTCCAATCTAATATTAGGTGTTGTCCCTTACTACCCATCAGAAGTCCAATGGTCTTTATCCCCTTCTACTATTATTTCAAAGACTGATTTTATATTAAACATTTATATTTTGGTATAAATGACTTTAATCATTGTAATTGTTCCTGGGAAATTTGCATTTAAGCCTTGTTTCTAACTGAGCAAAAAAGTATTTTGTAGCCCATTAAATTAAGTATCATGTAAAGCTTGGCAATTATAAATTCTCATTGTATTCCATGATCTTTTCTCTTCCGTCAAAGAGAAAACAAGCAAAAGGCTGATTGGACTATGGCAGCAGCTTTAGGAGTCCAGAGCTACTGAGAGCAGACTATGGCAGGTTTGGGCAGTGTGTGAAGCTTTAGCACCCTGTGCCCACTTGCTCAAGCTTCACTCTTCTTGCCCATTGTTTCCTTTCCTCCAGTCTTATCCCTTGGCTCTCCTGATCTTTTATCATTCTCTTTCTCAAGAACCTACTATCGCGGTGATTAAACCCATTTGCCCTGTGCTTTCTTTTCTCCCTCAGGTTTGCCTAAACTCCCAGGTGCTTAGAAGGCACCATGTCCACATGGCCTGGAAGTTCTACTTCCTTAAATCCTTCATTTTACAAATTACTAAAGCTGGGATTTCTAAGTGTGGAAAAGGGCCAGGAAGATTTGAGAATGAGAACAATGAAATGAATAGGAGGAGGAAGATAAGAACACTAATGTCCTCAAATCTGAAAAGTGAAATGTCCCCATATATTCCTCCTCCCTTCCTTCCTTCCTACCTCTAAACCTTGACAAGCCAGAGACAACCTGGAGCAGGAAGCAGCAAAGCTCGAAGCAGAGAAAGAGAGAAAAATCCAATGACTATGCCCTCACCTCTTCCAGGGGTTAGCAGGCCAAAGCTGAGAGTGGTTATTTAGCTATAAATGAAGTAAGAATTCAAATTAAATACACTGGATTGAATCTATTACTAAAACAAGACTATTTCAGAATTTGAAAGTGATCAGAGTTCTTTTTATAATCAGAACAAATAATCAGAAAGAATAAAAAAGGTCTGAGATAAATCAAAGATATCAGATAGGGTTAAAAATAGAATCACTTCATTGAGCAGTCTAAAGGGGGAGTAGGAGAAACAGAAATAGTGTCTTCAGCCTACACCCTCAGGACAGTTGCACCCCACAATACTTTAACATAAGCTGTACTTAGTTTGTTTCCATTTAGGAGGCCGAATGGTCTATGAAGTGAGATGACAATGGCACTGGTAGTTATGCTCTTCAGTTTGTCACTGGTTTTGGAGATAGCAAACGCAACTAACGTGTCCAGTATGCTGAATAACAAGAAGTCAAAAAGTGCTCAGTACAATAATTAGTGATACCAGTAATGTATGTTAAAACTTAATGAAAAAAACAAAATACAAAAACCAATATCAGCAGCTTTCATTGTAAAACTTTTCCCCAGTCCAGAGTGAAGACAGCTTTAGGCTGATGGGGAAAGTCCCTGGGATGCTGCTGTTGGCTTAGACGAGGAGAGAGAGTTTTGAAGAGTCTGAGAATGAGCACCTTTCCTCTTTAACAAATGACAGAAAAGAAGAGTATCAGCAGAATTATTTGTGAGAATGGCTACAATAAGGCAGCTATCAGAAGTACAGGGTACTACTTGTTTTTTCTCCAAACCAATGGATTCTTAGGTAAAGATTTTACCTCATAAAATAATATTACCAGAGTTCAGACTCTGGTTTTGGTGATTTTAAAGCATGTCAGCAAGTTTTTTACCTCTCTTCAAGAGGTAAAAGCTAAGTACTATCTCCTTGGATATGCACTGACCTGGTGACTCTGTAAATAACAGAATCAACATGCTTCTTGGTCATAAAAAGAGATTAGAACTTCCACCTGGCTCTCTCTTAGAACATAGCCTTGGAGCTCTGAACTACCACTTAAGAATTCCAACTACTCTAAAGCCACTGTGCTAAAGAGAAACAGAGATAGAACACAGAGACAGGGATGCATGAGGAGTTAACAGCTGTTCAAGTCTTCTCAGGTAAATGAGTAGGCCGTCAGATGAGTCTGGTCCCAGTCGCTATCTGACTGCGCCCATGATAGAAGCCCCGCGTGAGAACCGCCCAGCTGAGCCCACTCAACCCCAGAAACATAAAAAGTAATTAATAAAATATCAGTGTCTTTAAGCCATAAACTGTTGTTTTGAGACGGTTTGTTACACAGCAATAAATAATTGGAAAAATGGTATTTAGCAGTACTTTATAAACAAAGCTGTACAAACTGTCACCTGGTATGTAGAAAAAATTATAGAAGTTCAATATATTGTTATTGAATCATCTTAATGATTAGTTTGGAGTATGCTTTATAATTTACCCAAAATTAATTTAGCAGTATATGCATACAACTTATAAACATATGAATAAACCTATACTTTGGGGTGATTCTCAAAATACTTTACTAATAAATATGTGCCATAAAAATATTTGGAGACCACTGGTACAGTGGACCAGACCTTCAGCCAGGAGCCTAAAAATTGGGTACATGTCTCCATTTTGTCCTGCTAGCTTTGTAACACTGAATACATCTCTATACTTGTTTCTCCATCTGCAAGTAAGAATTAATGATAACTATGGCACATTTGTAAAGGCAAATTTCAAAATTGAGAATAGAAAATTAAAATGTCTTACTAAATCAAATTTTATGAAAAGCTTTGCTGTATATCAGGAATCATCATAAGTTTTTTGTTGTTGTTTGTTTTTTTTTTAAAGGCAAAACTCAAATTAATTTCATTCCAGAAAACTAATAAAAATATATTAATATATGCCTATATCTTCCCTCACAAAGTTTTATAGCTACTTTAACTCTTTCTCTAATATTATTATCAGTATTCAGCTCAAAATGTCCATAATCCTTAGGTTTGAAGTCTGATTTTAATGTTTTTAAAATAGACTTTTTAAAATAGATTTATATTCAGAGAAAAATTTAGATAGTACACACGGTTCCTAGATCCAGTTTCTTATTATATTAATAACTTACTTTAGTATGGTACATTTGTTAACAATTAATGGATCAATACCTAATACCCTTTTTCAGTTTGAGGATCCTATCCAGAATGCCACATTACATTTAGCTGTTATGTCTCCTTAGGCTCCTATTGTCTGTGACAGTCTCTTAGACTTTCTTTGTTCTTATCTGACCACCTGGATAGCTTTAAAGAGTACTGGTCATGATTTTATAGGATCCCCCTTACTGGAATCTGTCTGATGTTTCACCATGATTGTATTGGGGTTATGAATTTGGGAGTAAGAATATCACAGAAGTGCATCTTGAAAATATCATTTAACCTATAATAAAACCGAATGCATTGAGATTTTAATAATTTGTCATAATTATGTGAAAAGGGTGAAATGGGAAGGATCTGCTAATAAAGGCAATGAAAACGTGAAGAGTAATTTTAGAAACAAAATGGTGACATTTGAAGAGTTTAATCATACACACATTATCAATATTTTAATAGTGATAATCAGAAAAGATAGAGATTAGAAAAAAATCCATACTTTAATCCTCATGTACTAGTTCAGAGTTGAACCACCAAATATACTAATAAAGAAGTATACACAAAACTCAGTGAGTAAAGTTTTATGATGTATGATATTAGAGTTCTATACTGTAAGCTAGTGGGATTTCTACCAACATGTGGAAAATATCTAGAGGCAGAGCAAGAAAGATAAACAAACAGGACATAAAAAATTATTTAAGGTAACCCCAAAATTATCAACTTTAGGCTATCAAGAGAAAGAAGCCGTCTTTTAAAAACAACAGTAAAATTTTAGGTCTGGAAAGGACATTAGCAGGAATCTCGTCTGCATTAGCTTCCTAGAGTTGCCAAAATAAAATACCACAGCCTAGGTGGTTTACACAACAGAAATTTAATTTCTTACTGTTCTGGAGAATAAAAGTCCAAGATCAAGGTGTTGGCAGGTTTATTTTTTTCTGAGACCTTCCTCCTTGGCTTGCAAACACTTGCCTTCTTATTGTATTCTCATCTGGTCTTTCATCAGTGCTCATGCATCCCCGATGTCTCTGTGTCCAAATTTCCTCTTGTAAAGATACCATAAGACTGGACTAGGGCCCATCCTAACATTGTAATTTTAACTTAATCTTCTCTTTAAAGGCCTATGTCCAAATATAGTCTTACTTTGATGTATTGAGGTTTAGTTTCGACGTATGAGTTTTGGGGAAAAACAATACACCCCATAACATAGTCCAAATTCATTATTTTACATATGAAAAAACCATGAAGTAAACAGGTTCATCTAGCTTTAGAAAATGTCGGAATTAGAAGCCAATTCCTTCTCCCAGGACACAGCTTTTTCTTCATTGTACTGTCTCTAGAAGAAACTATTCTAGGATTATAAGGTCTAAAAACAAATGATAGTGCAGGACATAGAAAATTCCTTATAGAAATATTCTCTCATATTTTATAAAACTGTTAGAATATGTGATCATATCCAAAAGAAGTTAATCCAAGAAAATTCAAGACATGGTCTAGTCTCATTCTTTTTTATTAAAATTTTTAATTACGAAGTAACTCCAAAGTACAGAAATAATACAACATTCTTCATATAAACATAACAGATTGGAATATATGGCTTACGTATTTTAGGTCTATTTTTTAAATAAAAAATAGATATAGTAAAAATCCCAGCACCACCACCTTCCATTCATCATCTATTTTTCTCATATTTTTTGTAATTTTTACTACATATGTATATGTACATTAACAATATATATTATTGCTTGTGTATTTTAAATTTTACATAAGTAGTACTACGCTATAGCTTACTTTTTTACTCATATTTGTATTTGATAAAGGTTGATATAGTTATTTATTTTGAAATTGTATTACATTGTATCAATAGAAAACAAAGTTTTTTAAATATCTCTTTGGGATATAGGTTTTTCTACTTTTTCTTTATTACAAACAGTCTATATTTGAATTTTTTCTTGCGAATATTTATAGAAATGTTTCTAGGTTGTAGACATAGATATAAAATTACGGACTGAATGCTATGTACATCTTTAATTTTCCAATTGTAAAATTGTTCTCCCAAGTATATCGGCAGGTATACCCACTGGCAATCCCTTAGAGCTCCTAGCGATTGGAATCTTGCCAAGACCTGTAGTACCTGACCAATTAATTTTGCCCATCTGATGAGTGTGAAATGATATTTCACTTTGATTTAATTTGCACTTCCCCAATTATTTACTTGAACACATTTTCAACTTATTGGCCACTAGCTAATAATTGCCCAAATGTGTACTTTGCCTATTTGTTCCTGAATTGTTTGTGCTTTTTATTATTAATATTTAGAAGTTCTTTATAGAGTTTGAATGCTAATCCTTTGTTGGGTATATAATTGCAAATATTATCACTCTTTTGTCACTTACAGTTATGATATTTTAGTGAACCCAACTGATAAGTGATTTTGCAGAATATTTCCAACACCCTAGAAGGCTTCTTTGTATGCTCCCCATCGATACTTGCTGTGAAACGTAACCAGTATTCTGACCTCTATCATGACAGATCAGTTCTGCCTGTTCTTAAGTGTCATACAAATAGAAACATACAATGTCTACTTATGTATCTGGTTTCTTTTGCTCGTCATTTTTTTGTGAGATTCATCCATGTTGTGAGTAGCGATGGTTCATTCTTTACCACAATTCATTCTCATGCTAGTGGCCATTTGGGTTATGTCTAGTGATGGGAACACTAGACCTGTGAATAAAAGTGCTGTAAATATTACTAAATATGTGGTTTTGCTTGGTCATAAGATAGGCATTTGTTTAGAATTGGTAGAAACTAACAAAAAGTTTTACAAAGTACCCTAATTATCTCAGTTTACACTCCTATCAGTAGTGTATGAGCATTCCAAATGCTCCATACTAATATCAACGCTTGGTACATCAGTCCTTTTAATTTAATCACTCTGGTGGGATAATAGAGTTATCTCATTATGGTTTTAATGTTTACATTTTCATATTGATGTTAAACACATTTGAATATGTTTACTTGTTACTCCTTTAAAGTTTCTGTTTGTCTTGTTTACAAAAGTATTTCCTACTCGAATAACATAAAGATATCTCCTTTCAAAATGCTTAGTTTTGCTTTCTATATTAGTATATAATCTCCTTGAAGATATTTTTGTATATGATGAGAGATGCGTCTCATTTTATATATTTCCATAGGTATAGCTCCTTATCCCAGTGCCATTTATTGGTCCATCCTTGGTCTACTGATTTGATAATGCCTTTTTTGTCTTGATTACAATCTTTTAAAATAATGTCACAATCAGAACAATGTCAGAGATAGACCAAAAAGAAAAGAAGAGAGAGAGAGAATGAAAAAGAAAACATTAGAACACACAGAAACAAACATGCAAAGATCTGAGAACTTGGTATATCACTTTTGGTAATCTTTATTATTTGTTTCTATTTCATTTCACTAATTTTCTGATCTTTATTATATCACTCTCTTTCCATTTTTATTCTTTCTCTAACTTCTTTAGTTGAATGCCTTAATAATTATTAATCACTATGAATTCTCTTCAAATGAATTTAGGTTTATTTAATTCCTTTAACTACTGTTTGAGCGCATCGGGTAAGTTTTGTTGCATAACATTGTTCATTGTTATCCAGTACTATATATTTTCTAATTCACATTTTGATTTCTACTTTGGCCCATGAATTATTTAGAAATGTAGTGTCTATTTCTTAATGTATAAGGAATTTTGATTATTCTTTTATACTCTAGATATTAATTTTTATTTATTTCATTATTTTTGTTTCCCTGTTGTGCATGTAATATTGATTATTTGCATTTTTGAGACTTTTTTCAGGCTGAGAACATAATTAATTTTGGTATAGTCCATGTGTTGTTAAAAAAACATGCATTTTATAAATATTGGGTATGGAGTCTACAAAAGTTCATGGGTCAAGAAGGTTAACTGAAATGTTCAAGTCTTCTAGAGTCATTAATATTTCATTGGCTTAATATTATTAACTGAAGGTGGCTTAAAATTTCTGACTACATCTAAAACAAAAATGAACATAAATACATGTATTTTGTGACTATAGTCTTAGTGCATACAAGTTTAAGATTGTTATATCCTGGTGAATAATTTCTTTCACCTAGCTATTGTTCTCAGAAACAAGTGAAGCATTTTTTTTCCTAGAAGTTCCATTTAGTTCTTTTTAAAACAGTATTTCCTTCTTATAGTTTCAATTTCTTCTTTTATATCTTCAAAAAATGTATTTCAGTCCTTTCAGATTTTTCTGTTATACACAGCTCCAAAGGTTCTCTTCCTTCTGTTTATCATTGCCTCCTGTGTTTTCTCATTTTTGTGTGGATTCCTGTGTGACCTAGATTATGTGGTTTAATTCTAGTATAATTTTGCAAAGGCAAGAAATTCAAGACAATTCCTAGCCTAGGACCAATTTTTATGTTAATCTCTGTTTGGAGTTTCAAGGTCAACAGTAAAGCATTAATTTGGCTTCCTAACTTGTAAGATATAGTCTAGAGATTTTGATTTGTCAGAAAAGACCACTGTTGTTGTGTTTCACTTTTATTTCTACTTCAGTCCCAGCTAAAGAAAGCTCCCTTATTGCTGGAGATGAATTTTTTCCCCTTTAGTATATTATTACTCTCAATAGCATGCTCCTCCAGATCTTGGCTTCTGTATTGATCTTGGCTCCAAGACCTGTCAGATCCCAGGCCTCATATCCAGTCTCTGCATGAGTCTTAACATGCAAGTCCTTGGTTACTAGGATTGAGACCTCAATAAACTGTGAATTAACGCACTTAGCACTCCAGGGATCAGTTGCTTCTTCATTTTTGGCAGCTTGATATTTCCCTTTCTTCTTTTGAACTCATTCACTCATTTAAAAATTATTACATTTAATCCATGTTTGCAGCAGGAGGATAATCATGTTTGTTCATTGGTTTGTTTTCATCAGGCATCCTGCTGGAAGCATTCTATTTAACTTAACTGCTGTAGGATATTTAAGAGCTATACTTACGAATTTCCCATTTCCACATTGAAATACAGACTATAACAACTTTGGGAAGGGATTTCACATAGAGACAAGGAACAAAAAATTTGGAAATCATTTACAAGATATTTTGCAAATGATGTAAAATAGAAAAGCCTTCAAAATGTGTTTTGTCCTAACATTGCCTTTACACCCAAAGTTATACAAATATTGGACTCATCATTTAATACATACACATATATATTAATTTGTGCACATGAGATAGAAACATTCAGTTACACATTATTGGTTCAGTGCCCTATTTATTTACTTTCAAGTATATAACATGGTATGTGTCCTGTGATTTCATTTTGTTTCTAGAACATACCACTTTTGAAATACAATCAAAATGCTGTAGGAAATATATATGCAAAAAGAAGTGAAAATCATTCTAATTTTCTTTTCAAAACATTAACATGGTCTTATTCCCCTGCAAAGTGTGATTACAGAGGATGTGAAATCAGAACTATAAAGGAGTGAGCAATTTTTCTGGGATGGTTGACTTTTGTCTTGCTTCCAGGCAGACAAAGGAATATATGGCACAAATGATATTCCAGTCAGTCCTAGATTTTTTTTAATTCTTAAATCTTTTCTGATATGCACTAACAATTACTAGATTGCTTGAATTGCCATGTATTAGCCTATACTGCATTTTTCAAGAAAAGTAATTTTTTTTTTCAAAATTAGTTTGTTTCATAAAATGCTCTGAGCTTTACATAAGGAAGATGATGTGAATCTTGATTCCTTTTTCTAGTATAGGTACTAGATTTCCACTAATCATAGGCACACTTTGACCTAGTTCTCCTGCAGTATGTGTCTGACAAATGATTATATGAAGTTAAGGCCCTTGAGCTAGGAACACAACAAAGCTAACAGGCCTATAAAGCCCATTTCCCTGACCTTATTAACATTGTACTTTAACTTCAAAAAATGCTTGGCTGTGATTTCCTGAACAATTTTTGGTGCACTGAAGAAGTTTGTGTGAATTAGATCATTGTCAGCTGACCAGAGAGAGCCAGAAGGCTCAAAATTATATTTAGTCCAAACAAATAATTCTTTACACTAATCAGAAACCTAGACAACTACAAGCCACATGTCACATGTCAGTGCAGGTGAGGGGTGATATTTAGATGATGAGGCGTTACAGTGGTTAATAGTTTAAACTGCCTTAGAAGAACCATTCAACAAATTTCAACATAATTCCACATGCATTATTAGATTTTGTCTCAAGTTCTTTTCAGATGTGTTTGCAAGATGAGATGATAGCTCAAAAAAAAAAAAAAAAAAAAGCAAAAACCTGGCTATAAATTGGTTGTGGGAAAGTTAGCAATATTTATAAATGGAAACTAATCATATCTAATGCTTTTATAATAAAATTTGTCTAAAACACTAACATTTTACAAATGTTCTTACTCATTTTTTAGTGTTCCTATAAATTCAATAGTATAATTGCATCTCCCACATAGAGAAAGTAATGTAAATTCACAAAATAAGCAAGCAGATTAGAACCACCCAAATTTTCTAATTATTTAAAACAACGATCATTCTTGTTCGCTGATTATCAAATTATTTCATGGCACAGTCCCCATGACTTAAATCAGCCTCTGCACCTATTTACATGGGCACATATACACATAAAACAAATGACAAAGGAAAAGGAAACGTTAAAATTCTAGAAGATACACACACACACACACACACACACACACACAATAATAATAATACACACACACAAGCACAATAAGATTCCTATTCCCCAAAGATGAACTGAAACTTGGTAAGGATGGGAAAACCTAGTAAAGAAGTCATAAGAAAATGAAGGGCAAAATGTTAAGGAAAAAAAAAAAACCTATCTGGCAATTTTAGGAAAGTACTTATTTTCACTAAGATTTAGCATTTCCTAACTCCACATATCAGAATGTATATTTGTGTGTATGTGTGTATGTGTTTACAGGATTCGCACATTACATACTGTTATTTTAATTTTGAGTATATCATGATCTTTTGATGTCAAGAAATGGTCTTCTACAACTTCATGTTTACTTGTTCATTTGTCTTCTATTAGATTAACATGCCATAATATGATTAATCTATTAATCCTCCATTGCTGGATATGTCAATTTTAAAGTAGTCTAGTAGTTATTTATCCCTTTTTTATTTTTGGTCTTTCCAGCTTCATTTTCTCTCCCTGTTAGTACATGAATCTGCAACTAGGAAGCTAACTCTTTTACATTGTTTTAAGTCTTAGAGGAGGAATAAAACAAAACAAAAAAAAACGAAACAAAAATAAACAGAAAATTGCCTTCTGTTATGGAAGCCAAAGGAAAAGATTATTTTTCTTGGTTCAACAGCCAGGTGGTGGCATTGGACCTAAATTTGGCCAGTTGGAGGCCCTCTCCTGGGACTTAGAAATTGGAGCTTTAAATTAAGCATAGAGGAAAATGTTAGAAGTTGTTTGTCCCAACGGGGGTAGTCTCTACTAGAGTTGTGGGGACATCCAGGATAGATCTGCTAGCTCCAAGACAGTAACTGTGCTTCTTCCTTCTTCCTTCTTGATAACTTGATCCTTACTGAACCAGCTTCTCATTCTCTAGAGACTTTCAAGGAGCTCCGTAGTAAATAAACTTTTGTGAAAGCCTGAAATTAACTAAGAATTTCAATATTATAAAAGTCTCTAATACAAATCTTGTAGATATATTTTGCATTTATCTATTATTATTTCATTAAATCTTAGAAGTGCTAAGCCAAGGAGTATACAAAATTTTAATTAAAAAAATATAGTGTCAAACTGCCTCTTAAAATATACCATAGAGGTTAAGAATGTTAGCCAATCTCTGAATGTAAACCTTTTGCAACTTATATCTGAGCCTCAGTTTATTCACTTCAGTGTGAGAGAATTCACAGCACTAATTAGGACTATGGTGAGAAAAAAAAAATGAGAGAACACATGCAAAGTTTAGCTCACAATAAACATCGGATTTTTTTTATTGGAAAGAATGTTCAAATTATACTCTCACTGGCAATGTCCAGGTGTACTCATTCACTCCTCCTCTGCTTTCATACAACTCTCCCTTGGACCCCTTTATCTACTCCTGTATGTCTTGGTCTATGATTTACATTCTTGGCAGGGGCATTTTGCATAATTCTGGGTTTCATTTTGGACCTCTCTTTTACACAGTGACAGATGATTCAAAAGGCAAACTAAATTTAGAAATCCCTCAACATAAGTCATCAATTTTTTCCCTTAAACTTTAAAAAAAAATAATTTGCTATATTAAGAAAACATTGCCACATTGTCATAGTTATTAACTTTTAGTTAAATTTAAAAAATACTGCCAAACTTTCTTACTTTACAATTTGCCATATTTTTATTTAATTACATGTATGGAGATGTGTAATCACGATCTTTTCAGTTGCCAAGGACTTCTAAAAATTTTAATCCAGCTATCATTCTAAGGAAGAAGGTAGAAGTTAGGGACTAAAAATAATTTTGTATATAGAATTTTAAGGAAAATAAAAGGCAGAGCCATCATTAACAATATAAGAGGAGTAATGATTTCTTCACATGGTATGGAAGAAGAAAAAATTTAAATGTAAAAATTGAAGAGAATTTTGTTAGATATAAAATAGGGTCGGGGGAAAAACTTCGGAATCTCAACTACATTGTATAACAGAGACACCTGCTGGTCATTATATATCTCACTGTTCTAACTCTCAAAATATATTTGTTTTTTCACTCTATATCCTGTTACCCCAGATCATGTCTAAACCACTGAAAATTCACAGAATGAACATGATGAGAGATGCGTACCAAAAAGATAATTAAATCATTGGAGTATATTTTTCACTTGGAATCTGGGGGGAAATCTGTGCTAGCAAGACAATTTGCTACTGCCATTATAATATAATTACATTAAGCTTCTTTTGTGTGGTGTAAAATGCTGCTAAAAGTTAAAGTATACCATACAACTCTCCTTTACTAGAAAAAAAAAACTAGCGTTTGCTTTTTGGAAGTACATAATAGTAGCTTGGTTAATAAAAAAATATATATAAAACAAATCTATCTAAGACACCAGGTTAGGATTTCGTCTTAGAAAAGGAGTGTAAGCTACGATTATATAGAAATACTAAAAGTTTATATTATAATATTTTAATCCAGTAAAAAGAAAAAAACCTGGTTTATTTTTCTTCACTGCTATACAATTCTCAAGATAGACACGTCCATATCAACTACTGTAATACTTAGAAGACATCAGTCATAAATATTAATCAGCTGATTGTGACTGAAATTAGGACTCCTATCCCTAAGAGAACTTTGACTCAGAGAGAATGTATCCCTCTTTCTTAAATAATTCAGATTAAGATATTATGAATAAATACGCTCTTGGCAAACAAAATATAAATTGCATTTTCTTTAGCACCCTCAAATTTTATGCTTTAAAAACAAAAATTTTAAAAATATTTCAAAAACCAAGAATTTCAATCTGTATCTAAAACTGCACATAGCATCAATTGACTTGATATGTTAAATATTGTTTGTGACTAAATTCACAATGTGGGCAAATATAAAAAGTGCTAATTATAATCAATTAACTCATCAATTGACATTTATTAACCCTCTGCGTTCAATTGAGAGATTTTAAGGGATGTAGAACTGTAAGACAACATATTTTCAAAAACTCCATATTCTAATTGGCTAGCTCACTTTATTTCCCATGAAATGATATTGTACAACAAAGTCAGCTTTTAATTATGAGCTAAATTTAGTGGTATGACCCAAAGTCATGTAAAAGTTCCTGCATGAGTACTGGGACAGTTAGAGACCAGTTAGGAAAATGTTTATCACGGAAATGAGCACTTAATGAGCATATGAATTGATATAGGGCTGGATCTGAGTAGGTGGAAGTCATAGTGAAATTTGTTTCAGGAAAAGAGAACAACATGAGTAATGGGAAGATAAGAATTTGTTCATAGGTAAGAAAGAGGTCTCCCCAGCGGAGAGTGGCGTGAGAGAATATCAAAAAATATTGGGCTTGAAAGTGTGGTGCCAGTGTAGGGAGAATATTAAACTTGGCAGAAAATTTAGATTTAATGTGTCTGGACATAAGAAAGATGAGTTTTGATAAATTGAAAGAGAATGACTTGATAAATTCACTGTATAGGGAAGATTAGTTTGGCAGCAACCTTCACCATAAGTGGTCTAAAATAGATTGGCTCCACTTGAGTTACTTTGCTAATAATATTTGGATTCAAACTTCAGCTACAGGGAAAGCAGTTTATATATAATTTCATACATTCTATATAATGATTATTTTATTTACTTGGTATCTATGCTAACAATAATAAATGAGGAAGAAAATTAAGCAATAAATTGATTCATACTGATGACCAACCTAGTAAATGAGAACCCCATGCCCACCCTCTTCTACCTTCCTTGCTCTACTCTCTGATTGAAGGATAAATACTTCTTAAGAGAAAGGAATAATCATTATTCTCCTTTTCTTATCTAAGCCTCTTTAGGAAAAGGTAGATTTGTCCTGAAATATATAAGACACAAGTAAGCATATACCAATATACACTACTATTCATAAGTGCCTATTATTTGTTATGCATAAAAAATATATATCACTTCATTCTCACACCACCCTGCAAAAAAAGAAATATGATCTCTATTTTTGCAACTGAGCTGTCTAAGGCTCACTGGGTTTGGAAGAACTTCCCTCAGATTGTGTACTGGATGGGAAGTTCAGTCTGTCTGGCTCCAAAGCTTGTACTCTCAGCATGATCCTCTCCAGTCTCTCTAGTAAGGACACTGCTTGAAACATTGAAATGATTCCTGTCCCTGCTTCATCTCCATAAAGCTAAATGTCAAAGTTAAAGGCCACTTCAAACTACACCCAAATTATAGCACGCCAAAATGTTAGTGGACTACTATTGCAGTGATCATAGAAAGCATGAGTATGAAGAGTAAGGTCTGACTAAAAACTCAAATGGCAAACTGCCAATTCATAATTTCAAAATGAATTTTAAGTATCCTACAGTCATAATGACACCTCACATTAAATAATAGGTAACATAATAATCTTCTAGTTTTGTTTATTTCAGATACTTATATTTGAGAATACTGTTCAGGCATATCTACATTCTGGCCTGTTTTTTAAAAGTTCTTAAAATAAATTATTGACATTCAGATTTTCATGACTGCATCTCTCATTTTGCCATGGATTTTCACTATTATTAATTAGTATATCCCTATTTGAAGAGCAAATAACCTCTGGTTTATAGTTTTTTAAAAGAGAGAAAGAATGTTAAGGGCTGTTAGCTATCTAAGTACACATTTCTGTCCAACTTTGGTAATAATGTACAATAAAGAAAGAGAAAATGAGTCTGGGTCAATTGATTTTAATGGCAGAAGCTAAGGTGTTTGGTCACTTTTACTGACCCTAACTGACAAGTAAAAATTGCCATTTCAGAAGTCCTTGGTCAATTCAAAACATGACATTATTGGCTCAGAGTTTTAAGGTTGCAACATAAAAAATCTGGAGAACTTGAACTTCCAGAAGAATTGTACATTAGATACATTAAAGAGTCCTCTACTAGGGGAAAAGAAAGGAGCATCCATAAAACATAGTTTTCATTGCATGCTGGGATCCTGAAATATGAGGAAAATCTCTAAGTGACTAAAAAAATATATATTTCAAAGTTCATATATATATATATATGAACTTTGAAAATATGGCAGAGTGAGAGATGCTCCCAGAACTCTCCCCTTCAAATAATAAGCTGAACATCTAAAATTCAACAAAAAAACACCCAAACTGCACACTAGCATGTCTGAGCATGGGATCTGCACAAAAGAGCTACCACAGGTCAGAACCCCGGATGTTGGGCGGTGGACTCGGAGAAATAAAGAAGCTGCCTCTCACAGTCTCTGGAGCTCCCTGAAGGATGAGGAGAAGGGGAGAAGGAGCAGTGACTTCCCTGAATGGCCCTGCCTGGGAAAGCTGTGAGCTCCCCATGGCCAGCCGGCAGCAAGGCTCAGTCATTAGGGCAGAAGGCAGAGAAGCGGCTGGAAGAGAAACAGCAGTTCATTTTTACTGGCCCCGATTGCAAAACCAAGGCTGAGTCGCAGCCTCCATCCCCCAACCCAGGGGGCTCCTCCCCACCGTACCTCTGATACCGAACACCTCAGAGCCCAAGGTGAATCTAAACAAACACTACCAAAATTGTTGCTAACACTGACAGGAACTGAAACTGAGGGTAGCAAGCATGATTAAATATCTATCAGAAAATAAAAAGGCCTTTTTAAAGCTTTATATAAAGCAGGGATCCAAGAGGCTTAGATGCTACCTACTGGAAACCAAAAGTAAAGCCCGTTCTTTGCAGCAGGCTAA
This sequence comes from Pteropus medius, assembly GCF_902729225.1. Classification (NCBI taxonomy): domain Eukaryota; kingdom Metazoa; phylum Chordata; class Mammalia; order Chiroptera; family Pteropodidae; genus Pteropus; species Pteropus medius. The sequence continues at coordinate 3,672,874 of NW_024354550.1, forward strand.
AGAGACACCTTTATATAATAAATCTTCTTTCTGGAAAAAAAGCAGAATACATTTCCATTAATGCATAGGCAGAGAAATAGTCCATTAACCACCAAGAACAACCAAGGCGACAAGGCAGCTCAGAAAGAAAGAGAAAAATCTCCAGAAAATAAACTTATAGACATAGAAATATGTGACGTAAATGATAAAAAATTCCGGATGGTACTTCTGAAAAAACTGCATGAGATGCGAAACAATTCATATAAACAATTTCAAGAATTGAAAAAAACATCTAGATTAGCAAAGCAAGGAGAGTGAAACCCTCGAAAAGAACCGAATAGAACCTCTGGAGATGAAGAACACACTGCGAGAGTTCAAAAATGAAACGGCTAGCTTAGAAAAAAGAGTTGACATAATGGAGGAAAAGATCAGTGATACTGAAGACAGAAATCTAGAAATAAATCAGAAGGAAGAAGAGAGAAACCGAAGAATGAAAAATAATGAAGGGGAAATTCAAGAACTAGCTAATACTATCAAGAGAGGAAACGAAAGAATAATGGGCATTATTGAAGGTGAGAAAAAGAAACAGGGACTAAAAAGCATTTTCAGACAAATAGTTAATGAGAATTTCCCAAATCTAAGGAATGAGCTGGAGCTTGGAATTCAAGAAGACAACAAAGCACTCAATTATCTCAACTGAAAAAGGCCTTCACCAAGAAACATTGTATAAAATTATAAAAAATCGAAGACAAAGACAGAATTCTCCAGGCAGCCAGAGAAAAGAAGATGGTAACCTATAAGGAAAACCCATTAGATTATGTTTGGAATTCTCAGTGCAAACCTTACAAGCCAGAAAGGAATGGAATCAAATATTTAAACTATTAACTGAAAAGAACTACCAGCCTTGAATAATGTATCTAGCTAAGTTATCTTTTAAATATGAATGAGAAATTAAGACCTTTCCAGACATATGAAAATTAAAGGAATTCTCCATTACGAGGTCTGCACTACAAGAAATACTAAGGCATCATCAGTTCACCTAACACAAAATGAGAAAAAAATAAAAATAAAAATAAAAATTAGGAGTAAAGTGACAATCAGGCAAATAGAAGCAGAGGAGGGTAACCCTTACTAAGAACAGGGCAATATACGCTTAAATAATAATAAGAGAATTGTTATAACAAGATAGTAATGAATGTTCAGCATACATAGGGACAAATTGAGATAACAATGACTGAAAATGGAGGATTCAAAGATCCAAATTTGCAAAGGGGAATGGAGATAAGGTGTGCACAGAAGAAAATGGACAACTGTGTGTGTGTGTGTATATATATATATATATACACACACACGTGTGTGTGTGTGTGTATACATATATACACATATATCCACACATATATACATATATATATATTATACATATATATAAATATATATATGTATATATGTGTGTGTGTGTGTGTGTGTGGTGTGTGTATGTATGTGTATATAACTATATATATATATAGTTATATATATATATATTTATATATATAACTATATATATATATCTATCCTTTACATATTTGTAATGGTAACCACACACCAAAGATTCAGAACTGAAGTATATCCCATAAAACAAGCAGAATCAGAGGGAAAACCCATAAAAGCCAACCAAAATAAAGAAAACAGAAACATAAGGACAAAGAAGCAATGGAAACACCAAGCTATCAGAAAGTAAAAGATAAAATGGCTATAAGAAGACCTCATATTTCATTAATCACCCTAAATGTAAATGGACTGAACTCACAAATAAAAAGGTACAGAGTTGCAGAATGGATCAAAAAACAAAACCCAACCATGTGCTACCTCCAGGAGACACATCTCAGCTCCAAAGACAAATATAGACTCAAAGTAAAAGGGTGGAAAATGATATTGCAAGCAAATGGCATTCAGAGAAAAGTGGGAGTAGCAGTACTAATATCGGATGAAATAGACTTCAAAATAAAAAAGGTACAGGAAGATACTGAGGGACACTTCATAATGATAAAGAGCATCATGCACCAAGAACATAACACTTATGAATATCTAGCTCCCAATCAGGGAGCCTCAAAATATGTAAAGCAATTACTAACAGAACTAAAGGGTGAAACAGTCAAAAACACTGTCGTAGTAGGGGACCTAAATACTCCACTGTCAGATATGGACAGATCATTCGAACAGAAAATCAATAAGGAAATAACATCCTTAAATAACACATTAGACCAACTGGACATAATTGACATATACAGAGCTTTCCATCCCAAAACAGTTGTTTATACATTCTTCTCTAGCACACATGGAACATTCTCAAGAATCGATCACATACTGGGACATGGAGATAGCCTCAACAAATATAAGAGGGTTGAAATCATAACAATCATATTCTCTGATCACAATGTTTTGAAATTAGAGATCAATTGCAAAAAGAAATCAGGAAGAACTACAAATACATGGAGATTAAACAACATGCTACTGAAGAATAACTGAGTCAGAGGAAAAATAAAAAGAAAGATCAAGAGATACATAGAAATGAACGATAATGATGGTACAACATATCAAAACTTTTGGGACGCAGCAAAAGAAGTCATAAGAGGAACTTCAAATCATTATAGGCCTATCTCCAAAAACAAGAACGCGCCCAAATAAACAACCTAACGCTTCATTTTAAAAAACTAGAAAAGGAAGAACAAATGAAGCCTAAAGTCAGCAGAAGGAAAGAAATAATCAAAATTAGAGCAGAAATAAATTAAATTGAAAACAAAACAAAACAAAACAAAACAATAGAAAAAATAAATGCAACGAAGAGCTGGTTCTTTGAAAAGGTTAATAAAATTGACAAACCCCTGGTTAGACTCACTAAAGAAAAAAGAGAAAGGACACAAACAAAATCAGAGATGAAAGAGAGGAAATTATAATAGACACCACAGAAATACAAAGGATCATACAAGAACTATGAAAAAGCATTTAACACCAAATTTAATAACCTTGAAGAAATGGACCAGTAGTTAGAAAAATATGACCTTCTTAGACTGAATCAAGAAGATCTGAGAAATCTAAATAGACCACTCAGCAGTATGGAAATTGGAACAATCATTAAAAACCTAACAAAAAGTAAAAGTCCAGATGGCTTCACCAGTGAATTCTACCAAACGTTCAAAGAAGATTTCATACCTATTCTCTTCAAACTATTCCAAAAAATTGAAGAGGAGGCAATACTTCCCAAGTGATTTTATGAGGCCAATATACCCTGATACCAAAACCTGGTAAAGATAACACAAAAAAAGAAAACTACAGACCAATATCTCTCATGAACACAGGTGCAAAAATCCTAAATAAGATACTAGCGAATCAAATATAGCAACATATTAAAAAGATTATACACCATGATCAAGTGGGCTTATCCCAGAGGCACATACATAAATTGATTAATGTGATACTCCACATAAACAAATTAAAAATTAAGAATGATATGATTATATCAATAGATGCAGAAAAAGCCTTTGACAAAATAAAGCATCCATATATGATCAAAACACTTCACAAAATCGGTATAGAAGTACCTTAACCTCATAAAGGCCATATATGACAAACTCTCAGTCAACATTATACTGAATGGTGAAAAACTAAAAACTTTCCCTCTAAGATCAGGAACAAGGCAAGGCTGTCCACTATAGCCACTCTTATTCAATACAACATTGGAGGTCCTAGCGAGTGCAATCAGACAAAAGAAAGATATAAAAGGCATCCAAATAGGAAACAAAATCAAATTGTCACTATTTGCGGATGACATGTTTCTCTATATAGAAAACCCTAAAGACTCCACAAGAACACTACTAGAAACAAGCAAATACAGTAAAGTCTCTGGGTACAAAATCAAAATTCAAAAATCCATAGTGTTCCTATATTCTAATAATGAAGCATCGGCAAAAAGCAATGGAAAAATACTTCCTTTTGCAATTGCACCAAAAAGAATAAAATACCTAGGAATAAATTTAACGAAACATGTGAAGGAATTATATAATGAAAACTACAAAACCATATTAAAAGAAATCGAAGAAGATACAAAGAAATGGAAAGATATTCCGTGTTCTTGGATTGGAAGAATCAACATAGTTAAAATGCCCACATTATCTAAAGCATTACATAGATTTAATGCAATCCCCATCAAAATCCCAGGGGCATTTTTTAAAAAAACAGAACAAAAAAATCATCAGATTTGTATGGAAGCACAATAGACCCCAAGAAGCCAAAGCCATCCTGAGAAAAAAGAACAAGGCTGGAGGCATCACTCTGCCCTACTTCAAATCATACTACAAAGCGACAGTAATCAAAACGGCCTGGTATTGGCAGCAAAACAGACACATGGACCAGTGGAACAGAATCGAGAATCCAGAAGTAAACCCATATTTATATAGGCAAATAATTTTCGACAAAAAAGCCAAAAACATACAGTGGAGAAAGAAAAGCCTTTTCAATAAATGGTGCTTGGAAAACTGGAAAGCCACTTGCAAAAAAATGAAACGAGACTGTTGTCTATCACCACACACCTAAATTAACTCAAAATGGATTAAGGATCTGAATATAAGACCTGAAACAATAAAATGCATAGAAGAAAACATAGGAACTAAACTCAAGGACCTTGGACTTAAAGAGGATTTTATGAATTTGCCCTCAAAGGTAAGAGAAGTAAAAGCTAAAATAAATGAATGGGACTATATCAAAGTAAAAAGTTTCTGCTCAGCAGAAGAAATCGTCAAGGTAGAGACAACCATCCGAATGGGAAAATATATTTTCAAGTAACACCTCCGATAAGGGCCTAATATCCAAAATATACAAAGAACTCATACGACTCAATAACAAAAAAAAGCAACGATCCTATCAAAAAATGAGCAGAGGACCTGAACAGATACTTCTCCCTAAAGGACATTCAAATGGCCAACAAATATATGAAAAGATGCTCAACATCGCTAGCTATTAGGGAAATGAAAATCAAAACCAAAATGAGATGCCATCTCACACCTGTTGGAGTAGCTATAATCAACAGGATAAGTAGTAACAAATGCTGGAGAGGATGTGGAGAATTAGGAACCCTCATACACTGCTGGTGAGACTGCAAATTGGTACAGCCACTATGGAAAACAGTATGGAGGTTCCTCAAAAAACTAAGAATTGACCTACCATATAATCCAGCAATCCTTCTACTGGGTATTTACCCCAAAGACTTGAAAACTCATATCCAAAAAGATATTTGCACACCGATGTTCATAGCAGCATTATTCACAGTGGCCAGGACATAGAAGCAACTGAAGTGTCCTACGACAGATGACTGGATGAAGAAGCTGTGGTAAATATATACAATGGAACATTACTCAGCCATAAGAAGAAATGAAATACTGCCATTTGCGACAACATGGATGGACCTCGAGATAATCATGCTAAGCGAAATATGCCAGACAGAAAAAGTTGAAAATCACAATATCATGTATATGTGGGATATAAACCTAAAAACAACAAATGAAGAGGACACACAAACAGAGACTCATGGACATGGACTATAGACTAGTGGTTACCAGAGGGAGGGTGGGGAGGAGGGTATGTAGACAGTTAAAGGGGGTCAAATATAGGAGGGTAGGGGAAGGGTGAAGTGGGTAAAGGGAATGAAATATATGGAATATACGGTAGCTTTGGGTGGTAAACACAATAGAATGTACAGATGTCAAATTATAATGTACACCTGAAAATTATATAATTGTATTAACCAATGTTACCCCAATAAACTTAATAATAAAAAGAAATGTTTGCTGAAACTTCAAAGGAAAAGCCAAAAAAAAAAAAATGCATAGGAGGCAGAGATGCTCTGAAGGCAAATGCCAAGATTATCAATCCAAATCGTAAACCAAGACAGAGAAGATGAACCTGCAACTCATGGATTTAGACAGAGGCTTTAGGACTAAAGTGGTCTCACATCAAAGAGTATCATCTCAAAAGTTTTTGTTTTTTAGAAAGACTATTTTTTAGAGAAGTTTTAGGTTCACAGCAAAATTGAGGGAAAGGTACAGAGATTTTCCCGCATATCCCCTGCCCCCACACATGTACAGCCTCCTCCATTATCATCTCCCATCAAAGTGGTACATTTTTTATAATTGATGAACCTACTCTGACATATAAATGATCACCCAAAGTTAATAGTTTACTCACATAGTTTACTCACTCTTGGTGTTTTATAATCTTAGGTCTGGATAAATGTATAATGAAATTCATCCACCACTACAGTATTGTACAGTATTTCCACTGCCCTAAAGGTCTTGTGCTCTGTCTATTCATCCATTCCCTCCACTCCAACCCCTGGCAACCACTGATCTTTTTACTATCCCCAGATTTAGTCTTTTTAAAAATGTCATATAGTTAGAATCATACAGTATTTAGCTTTTTCAGACTGACTGCTTTAACTTAATAATAAGCATTTAAGGTTTCTCCATGTCTTTTCATGGCATACGGCTCCCTTCTTTTTAGCACTAAATAATAGTCCATTGTCTGGTTATTCCACAGTTTATGTACATTCACCTACTGACAAACATCTTGGTTGCTTCCACATTTTGTTAACTATGAATGAAGCTGCTACAAACATCCATGTGCAGGTTTCTGTGTGAACATAAGATTTTGATTCCTATAGGTAAACAAGGAATGGGACTGCTGAATCCTATGGTAAGAGTATGTTTAGTTTTGCTAGAAACCACTAAACTGTCATCCAAAGTTACTGCACCATTTTTCATTCACACTAGCAATGAGTGAGAGTTTCTATTGCTCCACATTCTCACCAGCATTTGGTGCTGCTAGTGTTCCAGATTTTGGCCATTATAATAAGTGTATAATCATATCTCATCATTGTTTAATGTGCATTTCCCTTATGACATAGGATCTAGAGCATCTTTACATGTGATTATTTGGCATCTATACATCTACTTTGTTGAAGTGTCTGTTAAAACTCTTTGGCTCACTTTTTTTTTCACCGTTGTATTGTTGAGTTTCAAGAGTTCTTTGTATATTTTGGATAGCAGTCCTTTATCAGATGTATCATTTGCAAATGTTTTCTCCTACTCTGTGGCTTGTCTTCTCAATCTCTTAATATTGTCTTTTGTAGAACGGTTTTTAATTTTCATGGAGTCCAATTGATCAATTATTTCTTTCAAATATTGTGCCTTTAGTGTTGCATTAAAAAGTTATCACCACATCCAAGCTCATCTAGGTTTTCTTCTATGTTAATTTCTCAGAGTTTTATAGTTTTATGCTTTACATTTAGGTCCATGATCCATTTGGAGTTAATTTTTGTGAAAGTTGTAAGGTCTGTGTCTACATTCAATTTTTTGCAGGTGGATGTACAGTTGTTCCAGAACTTTTGCTGAAAATGCAGTCTTTGCTCCATTGTACTGACTTTGTTCCTTAGACAAAGATCATTTGACTATATTTATTTGGGTCTATTTCTAAGCTATGTAATCTCTTCCACTGATCTATTTGTCTTGTTCTTTCATCAATATCATACTGTTTTCATTTCTGCAATTTTATAGTAAGTCTTGAAGTAGGGCAGCTTCAGTCCTCCCACTTTGTTCTTCTCCATAAAAATTGTGTTGGCTATTCTTGGTCATTTGCCTCTCCATATAAACTTTAGAACTAGTTTATTGAAATTAACAAAATAACTTGGATATTTGTATAAAGAATAAAGAGAATAAAAATAGCCAACACACTCCTGAAGAAAAGGAATAAAGTGAAGTTATCTGCCCTGATAAATAGCACAATCTATTATAAAATTGTAATAATGAAAACAATATTAGATCAATTGACTGATAAAACAGAACATACAGCTCAGCTTCACTTATAAACTTAGGCCTGGTTGACTTTGAGCTGAGGGAAGCAAAAAAAAAAGACCTCCACAGACTACCTTATTGGTTAGATAATTGCCTAAATTCTAATTACTAAGATAAATCTCTTATTTTATATCACTGATATGGGTTCTCCTTCCCTGAGTAAACCCTGATACAAATAGCATGACCACATACTCAAGAGTATGTGGTCAAATGTTTTAGATAGCTTAAAACTAAAACTAAATAATACGTTTTGGTATGTGTCATGTTTATAATTTTTTTTTTTTTAAGAAAGTAAATGGCAAGCAAAATTCACCTCTGGGAGGGAGACAGGTATAGGAAAGTATAGGAAAGAAATACATTGGTGGATTCCATGGTCTCAGGAATGGCATGCATAAAGTTCTTAAGATGGGAGGGGGAATTCACTGGTGTTCATTTTATTATCATTTGCTTAATAATTTACAGGTATATTAAATAGTTAAAAAATAAAGTGCTGCGATAAGACAGTATGAAAATAAGAGTTAAGATATCAAAAATTCAACAGGAAAAGAATGCAGCATCCAGAGCATAATTTTCTGAACCAGCCCTAGGAAAAATACCCATCCTTAGAGATAGCAGAGGTTTGCAACATGAGCAGATCCAGAAGCAAGCCACAGTGTAACTGGAATAATTTAGGAGTAGAGCGTACCTTTATAGTATGCTGGGTGTATACCTGAATAGCTTATCTGTCCAGTAACTAAGGCTGCAACCAGTGAGGACTCCATTTCAGACAAAGTTGCAGCTGGTTCCTAACAGGGTTCTCACAGCCAAAGAAAAAATGGAATAACATCCCCTACATAATATTGTTCCATACAATACAAATGAAAACAAAAATGCTTCTATATATTTGTAGGAAACCCCTTCATTATTTCCTCATTCCATAACATAAAACAATTATCATTATTTGGAGACAATAGCTACTTAAAAATTAGAAATAAATCAAGTGAGAATCAAAACAGATTAAATATATCAAAAATCAGTAGTTTAAGAATTTTCAATTGACAGTATAATTCCAACAAAGATTAACAATACCAACAAAAGCTACATAATACCTTGAAATAAACTTAACAGGGAATGTGTAAGACCTATATAAGAAAAACTAAAACTACCACTGGACATAGAAGCCCTCATTAAATGTGGAAAAATATCACCTTACTAGTATGGCGTTCTCATTGTTGTAAAGATGTCAATTCTCCTCAAACTATTACATAAAATTAAATTTTTAATCACAATTCCTAATAGGATTTTTAAGAGGAAAGGAAACTAAGTTGATTCTTAAGTCTATGTGGAAAAGTAAGTCAATGAAAAGAGGTAACAAACTGTTAAAATGAAGAATAATAAGTATACATTTGTCTAACCAGATATAAATACTTATGACAAAGCTTCAGTGATGAAAACTGACCCTGATAATCCGATTAATGAAACACAAGAGTCAAGCAAAAGACCCAAGTGTATATGGAAATTTGTATATGGTAAATGAAGCATTTCAAACCAGTTAAGAAAGAAAAGCTTGCTTGGTAAATATTTTAACAATTTCTTGTCTATTTAGAGATAGAGTAGGAAATCAATCTCACAACATACATTACAATAAATTTCTGTTAACTTTAAGATATGGATACTAAAAAATCAAATATGTAAGAAAAAATGTGGGAACATTGTTTTAAATCTTAAATTAGGAAGGTCTTTCAATGCATGACACCAACCTTAGAAGCCATAAAAGAAAAGATTTAACTTTGTAAAAATTTTAAACTTCAACGTGACAAAAGATAACAAAAACAAAATAAAAAACAAGTGACATACTGGGAAAAACCACTATAACGTATTTTGATATGAATATTGATAATAAATATCTATAAAATAATAAATTAAAATGACCAACTAATGAGTTAAGAATATGAATAAAATAAGTATAAATAAATTTAAGCATTAACAAAGATTTCTAACATCACTAACAAACATATAAATGCAAAAAGAAAGCAACTGTAATGTAATCTTCCCTATGAGATTAGTAAATGTTTATAATATGAAGCACTGGCCAGAAAGCAGGAAGGAGTAGGGACACACACTTTTATATACAGGAGTAAAAGTTGGTACAGGTTTTTATAGAGGAAATTAGCAATACTTATCAAAATTCTGAGTATGTGTAGTTTTTAATTTTTAATATACACAGAAATAATTATGAAAAATAGGACAGATGCAGAAGAATTTCATTGCAGAATATTAACAGCAAAATGCTAGAAATAACATGTTTCCAACAGTACCCAAGTACCCAATTGTTTAAATAAATTACAGTACATTAGTGTCCTGGAAAATTATATAACTATTAGACTGGAACAGAATCACATATAACAACATGGAAAGATATCTACTATAGATTGTTAAGGGAGATATGCAGATTACAGAACAATATATATCATATGTTATACATGTCTATGCAGAAAAAAAATTCAAGAAAACATACCATATATGAGGAAGTCTGATTGTTTGAAGGGGAAAAATTTTCTTTCTAATTTTACATACTACTGCATTGTTTAAATATTTTACAAACTATATAAAGAAAATGTTTTCAGCTGGTCTAAAATTTAGAAAAAATTTTTCACATAATAAAAGTAGAAATCTAGGGCACAGTATATTATATCTAGTCCTCTGAGGTTATCATCTTTACTATCTTCATAAATAAAAATACTCATCTCTAGCATTTGAACTTCTTAAAGTAAATGACACTAACATAAGCTTAAACCTATCTCCTAGAATAGTGTAAAAGATAATTTTTAGGAAAATGGACAGCTAATTTTGTTAAAAACATATTTAGAAGAGTCCTAAGTAGACTACATTACAAGTATTTTCTTTATAGAAAATTTAGCCCATTACCATTAGTAAAAAAAAAAGGCTGTGAATACTTCTCTTTAATACATGGAAGTATATATAAAGATAAAATATCAAAAAAGCCCACTCTCCACCAAGATAAATCTTTCTTTAAAGTAGTTATGACACCTAAAATTATATGACTACCTCAGCAACTAGTTATTAAATGAATGGGATCCTCATCAGAGCTCAGGAATTCTTTCATTCTGGTCCCTTACCGAATGCACAGTGACTAGGAATCAATTGATGTAAAATAAATATTTGTGAAAGAGAGGAAGGAAGAGAGAGAGGAGGGCATGGAGGGAGGGAAGAAGGAAAGAAGTGGGTCACAATATTTCAGAATGATAATAAATGAAACAAAAATTTTTAAAGTAAAATGGTAGACAAACTCATGTGTAGATCTAAATCTATAACTATACTTAGTATACTTAGTATAGTTATGGACTAAACATTTCAATAAAAGACTAATATTGTCAAACTTGATTAAAACAAAAGTCCAACAAATATCATTTATAAGAGACATTTTAAGATATAAGGACAAAAAAGGTGAAGAGATAAAAGATGGGGAAAAAATGTACTAAGCAAATACTAACCAAAAGAATGCTAGAGTTGCTGTATTAATATTAGACAAAGCAGGGCTAGAACCAGAGTAAGGCAATCAAGTGCAAGAGCATCAGGGACTTGCAAGAGTGAGTGAGTCAGTGCCTCCTGAAAAGTGAGGCATCTAGGGGGAAAAATTTAAGGAGGCACTTACTCTTAGGGTCAGGCAACTGCAGTCAGCACGAGAGAGTGTCTCCCTCAATTCTGCACTCCAGTTCTGGCCCTGAAACAAAGTAGACACCAAAGCATAAAAAGGGATATTTCATGATAATAAAGGATAACAATATTAAATTTGAATGTGCCTAAAATAAGAGCTTCATAATATATAAAGCAATGACTGATATATTTAAAAAAAACACATGCAAAACAATAAAACTCACCATCACAGATGAACGTTTTAACAAACCACTCTCAGAGATTAGAACATGCCTTTGTCATCAAATGGCATTCTCTGCGTCATTGTGTCTTCAGTCATTGTTTTTTTTTTTCTTTTTAGGTGAGGCAACCCTTGGTTGACCTCACAGATTGCAAGGACCTTGTCAGTTTACAATCCCTTATTTTTTATTTTATTTATGCCTACAGCACCTGGTCTTCCTAGGTGGTCTCCCAGCCAAGTACTAACCAGGCCCGACCCTGCGTAGCTTCTGAGATCAGATGGGATCAGGCTTGTTCAGGGTAGCATGGCCTTAGACTTTAGTCATTTTCTTATAAGGAGAATAGTAATACTGGTTGAAGAGAACGCTTTACTTCAGTATGACCTCATATTACCTAATTACATGCGCAACAACCCTACTTCCAAACAAAGTCACATTCTGAGGTCCTGGAGGTTAGGACTTCAACACAACTTTTTCGGGGGGAACACAATTCAACTTTCAACAGATGTCTAAAAATGACATGTTATTATTTTGATTTATATTTATTAAATATGATTAGGGTTTATTTTCATGTTTACTGGGCATTTTTATTTTCTTTCTGTTAATTATCTATTTGTATCTTGTTTGATTTTTCAATCGGTCTGTAAATATTTATACTTTGAGGAACTCTCTGAAAAGTAAGGAAATTAATGTCTTGTACATCATATTTAATATTTCCTCAGTTTGTCATGTCTTTTGACCTCACATATATATTATGTGAATAATTTAAAATTCTATATAATCAAATTTCTCTTTGATTAGTTTAGTTATGCTTTACAGCTTCCAGATTTTAGGTTTTAATTTGAAATGCCTCTTCCACTCCTAAGTTAACAAATAAAACCACTTATACTTTTTGAATTAAATCTTCATCCATCTAGAATTTATTTTGGTATTAAGGTGTGATATCCCTTTGTACAGTTAATAATTTAAATAGCCAACTGTCCCAATAACAATTATTGAATGATCTATCTCTCCCTTTCCCGTCATTTTGAAAGGAATGCCACTTTCTTCCTTGGTTTATTTTTTATTTCCTCTGTAGTAGAAACTTGTTTTTATTTTTGTAGTTTTGTCACTTGTTTTAAAATGTAAAAAAGCTATTCTCTTGTTAAATTCTTTTCTCAAATATTCCAAATGAATTTTGTCATTTTTTAAACTATAAATTATCTTGCTGGCATTTTATTTGATATTGCATTGAATTTTAAAAAAAAAAGAACTGGTGTATCTAAAATAATAATCCCTTAGCACACAAATTATGGTCTCTAAATATCTCATCCTAATAAAACAAAGTAGGTCGCAGGTCTCCTTGGAGGAATGGCTAATTATGAGGTTAAATAAATAAATAAATAAATAAATAAGAGTATCCTAAGGCATCTTTTCAGAACAAGCAGCAAGGAAATAAGTAAAGCCTACTAGGGTTGTGTCAAAAGCACTGGAGAATGGATTTGAGGAAGCTGCCACTGGCCGAAGTTAAGAAAATCTAAATACCAAAAGGATAACAATTACAATAGATTGGCACATATAATACCATAAAACAACAATATTTGTAAAAACAACAACAAATTAATTGGTCACCATAGGAGGATACTAGCAAGCTAACTGATTATTTTTAAAAGTAGAAAGTAAAGAGAATGAATCAAGAATTACTCTTGTCTTTCTACATAATCTATACCATTGGGTAATCAAATAGCAAATGAGAGAAGTTTCTCTTTATAAATATATTCCAGCGAACAACAACAAAAAAGAATGGAAATCAGAATATCATTGTTTTTCAATGCTTAATAAATTAATGAACTTGGGTATTAATCATTAACAAAAAGAGAGGCAACTGTACATTATTTGCCTTCCTAATGGAAAAACACATGAACAAAGACAAAATAATTTTGTGAGGAAAAAAAAGAACCTAAATTAGATGAAACCTTCATATTCAACTAGCAATTCACACTAACTATAGACACAAACATGTTTATACCATGGAGATATCATCATAAAATTCAGACTGTAGGAAACGTTAAAAGACAAATAATTTATTTTTTAAAAACTGCAAGTTGAAGACCTTATTTGAATTCTAATTCAAAGGAGTAAACTGGAAAACTATATGACATTTAGGAAGCAATTGGACATTTGAGCACTGACTGGATTCTTAATAGAAGAAAATTATTTTTATTATTTCGGTTTTATAATATTGTGTGTGTTGAAAAATTATTTTCAGAAATACTTATATTTAAGAATAAAACAATAAATCTATTTGTGGCAAAGTAGTATGAGATGGGAAATGCATAGAGATGAATATAAAACGTGATTAGTCACTGGTGGATAATTACTGAATCTGGATGAGGTATTTCGTAATTCTCTCTACTACATTTAAACTTTTCTATAATAAGTTTATTGAGTTTTCCTATGCAAGAATGTTGCCTTTTCATTTACTTATATATGTTGTTCTACTCTTAGAAGAATTCGAAAGCTTTCCTCTTTTATCCTTAAATGTATTTCTATAAATTTTATCTTTTTGTTTGGTACCGTATACTGTAAATGGGATCTTTCCTGCTATATTTGTTCTAACTGGTTGTTTGCATAAAAGAAAGCTATTTTTGTACAATTAAATAAACCCCGTATTCAATTCTTATTGTTTCTCAGATATTTTTATTATGCTGATTTTTCTATGTATATAATTGCTACAGACCGAATGTTTGTATCCACTTCACCCACTACTTGTCACCCTCGCCCCGTTCATATGCTGAAACCTAATCCCCAATGTGATGGTATTAGGAGGCTGGACCTTTGGGAGGTGGCTAGATGGTGAGGGTTGAGCCCTCATGAATGGAACTGGTGCCCTTAAAAAGAGATCCCAGAGAGTTCTCTTGTCCCTTCTACCTTTCTTTCTGTGAAGACACAGAGAGAAGACAGCTGTCTATGAAACAGGAAGCATGCTCTCACCAGACACCACATCTGCCAGTACCTTGATCTTGGAATTCCCAGCCTCCAGTACTGTGAGGAATAAATTTTTGTTGTTTATGAGCCACCCAGTCTATATTTTTTATAGCAGCCTGAACTAAGACAATAATCATATAATTAGAAAACAAAGATAAATATGCCTCTTTATTCTTTCCGCAAATTTATACCTTTTATTTTATTCTTTTTCACTGGCTGTTAATTCCAGAGCAATTTTATAAAATAGTTGTAAATGGGTATTATCATCTCATTCTCAATTTTACCAGTAATACTTCTAAGTTTGGTACTGGTTTGTTGTTTGGGATATATATTTTTGATCATGTAAGAAGATACTTCTTATATGTTCATATGCCTTTAAATTTTTGTTATATTTTGCTTTAATCAGAAATAAATTTTTAAAAGCAATCTGTTTCTTATTGGAGACATATGTAATATATATTTCCACTTAATTTGAAATTTATAGACAATATCCAGAATAGAAGCTATTTTAAAAATAAAAGGCAAATACATTCACCTTTTAAAAATTCTGAAGTATAAGATTCTTTGAAAAAACAATAACATTGGTACCAGTTTTTTAGTTACAAATCCAATTTATTTTCTACCAATACCTTTACGTGAAAATTTTTCATGTAATAAGTTTTCAGTCCCTAGAAGACAAAAATATATGGAACCATGACAGTCAAGCAGGAAAAACAATGTTTAAATACTCTGGTTCATTAAATGAGATTGTCCAATGAGGGCATAATTTTAACACAGAAGTAACCTTTTATGTTTAAATATTATAGTGTTCCACGGAGTCTAACAATGTAATTCAAACTAAGTTGTAATTCCAATGCCTTTACTCTTTTAATGAATGTGCAGAGAACAGGATCAATTTTCCATTCTTTGAACTTTTCTTATATAGATGAGGGAAGAGAAATACATGTGGATTAAACAAGGATAATTCGTTCCCTGAATTACACTGAAATGTTATAAGAATTTTATTATTTGTCAATGATTTCCTAATGGAGTACTTTTCTGAAATAATAATGAGAATTATTGGGATATATAGTTAGATAATTTTTCGCTCTACTATTTTTAAAGATTAGCTTTAATCATTAAATTGAAGGTTATGTATAATTAAGAGAAGGAACACTAATTGAGATCATAACTTTCTTGACTTCTCTGCGCCTCTATTTTTCTCTAAATAAGGGGGTAGGTCCAGATGCCCTCTAGCATATTTTACAGCTATGAACTTCATTTAGTTATCCACTTAAAGGTCTCTATAACTAGTTGCAACTGTATATTAAAAACAATCTGGCAGTTTTTAATCTATCCCATTTATGTTTATAGATATAAAAAAAATTGGTCCTAAATCTGTTATCTGATGTATTTTTGGTTTTACTTCTTATTTTGTTAATATATTTTGCTACAAGGATTTTTAAAAATTTAACTCTAAATGATGTATATTGACTCCTCTATGGAAAACTGAAAAAAAAATACATGTTTTCATTTTGTCCTACTTATTCTTCTTTATAATCTATTCTTTTTATTATAAGTTTTATCATTTTTTTTGGTCCTTCAGAAAGTTGCCTTCATAACCTTGTATGATCTATTTAAGCTCCTATTTCTTAAATTTTCCATTCTATATAATACCTGTTAACTCCCAGCTAATACAAATAAATTAGTATATCCACATTTCTTTCCATATTCCTGCATTTGTTCTTTTTGCTATCTGGTGTTTTCTGTTCTTTATAACATTATTATAACCCTGAAAAATAACAGAAATAGTCTCACCAGCATTCTTATCTAAGTATTTCATTCTTCTTCTGATTGTAGGCAAACAAGAAGGGAGAATTAACAATAGCTACTACCCAACATAAATGATAGAGATGATATTTAGAACTTCTGAGCTGATGAGATTTATATGAGGTTTTTGAACTTTAAGTTGACCGTGAATTTGAAGGATGTTGCATTTTGCACGTGAATGGATGTAAATCTTTCGAGACCAGGCAGAGAGTTGTGGTAGGCAGAATTACAGCCTCTCAAAGTTGTTCACATTCTAATTCCTGGAACCTGTAAATATATTACCTTACATGGCAAAATGGATTTTGCAGATAATTTGAAAGTTACAGAGTTTGAGATGGGGAGATTATCTTGGATTGTCCGGGTGGATCCAATTTAATCACATGGTGTCCTGAGAGAAAGAATAGGCCCACTGTTGCTGACTTTGAAGAGAAAGGAAGACAGTCTCTGAGCTAAGGAATGTTGGTGGCTTCCAGAAGCTGGAAATGACCCTCAGAAAATGGGAGCCTTTATCCTACAATTGCAAGGAAATGAATTCTGCCAGCAAATCAAATTATCAGGAAACAATTCTTCCCTAAAACCTCCAGAAAGGAATGCAGCCCTGATGCTTTGATTTAGTCCAGTAAAAGACCCATGCCAAATTTGAGAGCTACAGAATTGTAAAATAAAAATTAGTGTTGATTTAAGATACTAAATTGTGGTAATTTGTTAAGGTAGCAACAGAAAACTAATACAATTAAAATTCCATTTTAATTTTTCTCCTAGATTAAGAGCATTCCACTCTGAGATCATGTAATCTCTACCTAATTTCTTGAACAAATCAGGATCTCATTAGCAAGGAGAAAGGGGTCAGTGGCAGGGAGAATGGCAAAAATCATTGCTTGCTACAGATGACTAATCCTCCCAATTTGGTTTACGGCTCTAGTCCTCTCTCTCAGACTTCCACCTCATGCTTTACGATCCAGCAGTTCTAATCTATGGGTTTGTCTTCTGCTTCTATACTCTTGGTAATTCAGTTCCCTCTTCCTGGAACACCTTCAGCCAACAGTTTCATATAATATCTCATTAAATCCATCCTGGCTCCCTTTTACTCCTCAAAGTATAGCTTAGACATATTCTCTTCCACTAAGCCTTGCCTTCAAGATAAAATTATACAGCCTTTATTCAATTATGTTTCTGCCCTCTGTCTACACTGCAATTATATACACTGCAAATATATACCATAATAAAATACATTTATGTGTTTACCTTCTGTCTTTTCTTCTGGTTACCAGTGGTCACCGTTGGGTAGAATGTTTGTTGATACGACGACTGCACCCAATAATATTTATGAATTGAGGGAACTATGCATTCTTTATAATTATACTGAATTGTCAATTTATACTGAATAGTACCCACAATAGACACATATATGCTTTTTATATTTTACATTATGAAAGATAGAAAAATACAAAAAAAAAAAAGGTAGAGAGAGCATTATAATGAATCCCCATTAACCAGAAATCGGCTTAAATAACCATAACATTTTAAATCGACTAGCAAAATAGTTTGTTTATTCTGCCAGCAGGCTGATCTGTTGTCAACAGAGACTGATTTATATCTAAGGTGAGGAAATACATTTCAAGTCTCCAGGATCATAGTTCTCGTGAACTTTAATAGCATGCTCAGAAAGAGCCACTAAGTACTACCAGTGACCAAGCAGCAATAAAAATCAGGTCTATTATAGCGTAGAACCTGAAAATACACTTCATATGTGTCCTAAATGGCCATTACATGTTACAAGACTTGTCCATGAAAGCGATTCCTGCCACCTTATGACCTAAGAAAAAATTAAGGTGTTTTGTTTTCAATCGTTTTTAATGGCCCACTTCTGTGTTAGCAATAGAGGATACGTGCCCCTGCTCTCTAGGATAAATCGCATTGGCTGAAAATTGTTTGAATTCATTTAATCCAAATCAAAAGCAGAGGACTGAGGGTCTTATTGGCGTTTCAGGGATGTCCTACTGTACCCGCACCGCGGGGAGTGGGGGCTAGATTCTCTAAGAGAGGCTGGGGAGTGGGGACGGCGTTTGGTGAAACCTCACCTAGAATTTAGATCCCAGGTAATGGCGCACGCTTTAAAAGGAAGACAGAATTAAAGAACAAAGGCTGGAATCAGGGCCTGGTGAGGGACAAGCCCACCCCAAAAGTATTAACCTAACGGTCCTCTCCCCGCCCCCTACCCCAGGGCGAACGGGGGCAGACCGAAACTACACTTCCCAAAATGCAAAGCGGTGAGGTGGTGCTAAAAAGCTGGACTGTTTCTACCTCACGCGGGCTCGAGGCGCTTCTGGTTCGGTTATAAACTCCATTCGCTCTTCTTGGCTCTCTTCCACCTCAGCCTAATTGGCTCGGCAGTCAGTCCGTGGGAGGGCGTCTCAGTCGTCACTGGCAGCGGTTGAATTGAGGTTCTGAGCCTCGCGACCTCACGGTAAATAAAGTCCTTCGCTGGTCGGAGCTGTAGTTTCTCCGACTGCATTGGAGCAAGCGGACTACATTTCCCAGTGGGCCGCGGGACCGCCGGGGGGTTGGGGGCGGAGCCTTACGTCTGGTACAGTCATCCCAAGCTTCTTCGGCGGGACTGTGATGGCCGGAGAGATGACGATCTTAGGTCAGTGAACGTGCGGGGTCCCTGTCGGCGTTGTGGGCGCAGGAACATTTTGGGGAGGCTGGGATAGACAGGGGTGGTTGTCACACCTTTTGGATCCAGTCGGCGCCGCAGCGAGGGCCCTGGGAAGGTGATTTAGAGACAGTTTGGAGCTGTTCGGGGAGCCGGTTTGGGAGTTGCCCTCTAGGATGGCCCAGGCTGAGGTAGGCCCACGTAGGGCCCTTGGCAACCTTCTGCGTACATCCCGGGGACACTGGACCTCGGGAAAAGTTCTTTCCCAAACAACATGTATTTCGAATCGTTGGTTGAATCGGGGCCTTTAAGAGGCTGCAGGAATGTGCATCTCCAGCACTCCTTTGTGGAAGAAGTGGGAGGAGCCCCAGCTGCGTCCTGAGCTGTAGGTTCAAGGGATGCGGGATTTTGAGAGATGCAGGCCTCCAATGTATAGTCCTATGCTCTTTCCGCCAGTCCAGGTTAGGAATTCCCCTCCCCGGACAAGGCGATGAAATGCTTTTGAAATTTTACAGGAGGAAATGGGGTTGGCACTTGATTTCATTTCTTTGAGTTATGTGTATGTGGATGAGCAAACAATTAGTAAAACAGACTCTTTTAGGGTCATACCTAACGGGTTGACACTGGTGTATAACATATAGCCTCCTGAAACCAAACAACAAATTAATCGTAATATTCGAAGTGACATTTTTCTTCGTCACTTCTGTTTACATCTTCATGGCATTTGTTCATATTTATTTTTCTCACCAATTAATATTTATTGAACATCTGCTATTTGTTAGAAACCATTCTTGGTGCAGGGAATACGACAGCGAACAAAACTTGCCTTCAAGGAGCTTCCATTTCTGTTGTCAAGTTTGCACACTTTTATGCTTCTTTCCTAAATATTCTGCAAGAAGTATGTCCTTAATTGATATTTAAATACAGAAAAAGTCAACTATGTTCTGTTATGAAGTGACAGTTTAATATGTAAGCAACTTTCAAAATCATTTTATCCAATTTATCCATTTCATCCTGTTGAAAGAAGAAAGGAGATAAGGGGATAAAGAATTTTAGCCTTACAGTAAGAGTTTTTGCTATGGGAATTTTAATAATGGAGTTTTAAAAATAATAACTAAAGCTAATTGTAAAATCTAAGTATTAATTGATCAAAATTGGATTATATCTAGCTTTCACTGCAAATGAATGGCTTTTCCTGTCAACATCACAATTATTGAAATGTTTTTACTTTTTATTTCTTTATTCACCCATAGCGAAGTACACAAATATATGACTTCAGGGATTTTTGTTTTTGTTATGTCATTTTAATTGCATTGTGGTCAGTTTACATTGTGAAAAACTCCATGTTTAAGTGTGTATTTTTAGTCTTGTTTTAAAGTAGTATTAGACATTGCTATAGTAATTTAGCGAATTGTATGAGTTTGTTAAGACATGTCTTAATTTGCCTGTATTTCAGGATCAGCTGTTTTGACTCTCCTGTTGGCTGGCTATTTGGCACAACAGTATTTACCATTGCCTACTCCTAAAGTGATTGGCATTGACCTTGGCACCACCTACTGTTCCGTTGGGGTGTTTTTTCCTGGAACAGGAAAAGTAAAGGTCATTCCAGACGAAAATGGGCATATCAGCATACCAAGCATGGTGTCCTTTACTGACCATGATGTTTATGTGGGCTATGAAAGCTTGGAGCAGGCAGATTCAAATCCTCAGAACACGATATATGATGCCAAAAGATTCATAGGCAAGATTTTTACCCCAGAAGAGCTAGAAGCTGAAATTGGCAGATATCCATTTAAGGTAAGTAATTAAGCTAAAATCTATTTTAATTTTAGTTCAGCATACTATTTCAATTAATGCTTTGACTTCAAATTAGAAAACTTTTAATTTCAACTGAATCTGCATAGAAGTTATCTCATTTAATGGGCAATCCCAGGGCAGGTCCAGAGTGAGTTAATTCAATGGCTCTACAGTGCTATCAAGGACTTAAGACCTTTTCATATTCTTGCTTTTCCATCCTCAGAATGTCTGCCTAGCTCTTTCATTGTAGCAAGAAGGTTATTGAAGTCCCACATATTCTAGATAGATGGGCGGGTGGGTGGATGGATGGATGGATGGATGGATGGATGGATAAATTCTCTGTATCTCAGTTTATACATAAATGTAGATCAAACTAAGCATGCTTTATGACTCATTTGAAACTCACCAATATGTCATGAACAATTATTCATTAGGTTCACATTATATTTCGTGGTTGCTTGGACTATTCAACTATTTAATTACCCAGTTCCTATATACCATTCCCCTCCCCGGTTTTCCACTAATGTTAGAGTGTTAGTAAATATCCTTCTACATATATCTTTTTACACTTCATTGATAATTTCCTAAATTTGAATTCTAGAAGTAGAATTGAGAGGTCAAGTATGCATGTTTTTAAGGCTTTTGATTTATATTGCCAAATTATGCAACACAAAGTGTATATGCTCTTTACTAGTTTTTACAGTATCAATACATTCAGTAGTTGTTATTTTAATCTCTGCCCATAAGTAAGTAAAAAAATGATATATTAATTTGCATTCCTATGATTTCTAGTGAGGACACACAAATTGGTTTATTACCTTTTTCACTTTCTTCAGTGATCTATTTCTTATCCTTTGTCCTATTTTCATGGGGTTGTTTATCTTTTCTTTGATGACGTATAACACATTTGTGATATATTTTCAGTAGTTTTTCTTCTTTTTTCTGATACGTAATTTTGTTTTTGAGCTGTCAAGACCATCAATTTTTGTGTAGTAAAATCATCTCTTAATATTTTTTATTGGTTTTGGACTCTTACCATGCTTACAGTGACCTTTCCCAACCTATCCACTTCTTTTTTTCTGACACTTTCATATGAGTATTTATGTTTGGAGTTTTCTGGATTTTTTCTTTTAAACATTTAAATGTTTATTTCATGTAGGGTTTTTCTTGTAAATTATGAAGTGGGATTCTAAATAAGTTTTAAAATAGATAGTTATATCAGTGCTGCTTATTGAATAATCCATCTATAAAAATTCTCAAGCTTTTTATCCATTTCAAAGGAGAAAAAAATTCTTCATACATTTCTTAAGTTTTTGTTTTTTTTTTTTAAGCTTCTTAGGATCCTTTAAAATCTTTCTTATGTAATGATAAAGTCATAGAAAGCTAAACATTTTTCTCTAAATTACAGCTTTGGATACATTACTTATTGAACCAAGAGTTAATTTAAGTTTGTTTTTTTTTTTCCTTAAGTTTCTAAGTAATCTGATATTTTTATTGTTTCTGTTTTGTGTGGATTCTGATGGTACTGGTGTCTGGACCTTTTTAAGTGTCTGTAGCTTGTTTTGATTTTCCCATACAAGTGAAATACTTTTTGAGAGGTCAGGTTTTCTTGATTAAAACCTAATTATGCAGTCTAGAATGACTAGGGTAAAGTTTCTTAGAACAGGCTAATTCTCTTTACAATTGTTAATACAGTCTTTTCTGTTGGTGAAACTAGGATAGTATGTTTTAGAATTTGGTTTCTTAAATGGACAACTACATTAGCGGGAATAATGAGCTAATAAATAATACATATTTTCGTGGAAACAAGAATGTAAATGGTATTTGATTTCTTGGATCAGAACATGATGAAGTACTAAAATTATTCTTGCTAATATGTACCAGAACATTTTTTCAGTTTTCTATCACTTTTGAAGAAAAAGATCTTTAGTCATATATATGATTTAACAACTGTTATTTCTTATGTTTTATCAGTCATTTTTTCTTTTATTTAACAAATATATTTTGAGAATTTTTTACATTCCAGTTATATGGTGGTAATGAATGTTACTCTGCTGTTATTGAAAATTATGGTGTGGATTCATTTTATAGATTTTATAGTATAACTTTTAGTAACTTCTAATCTTAATAAAGGTACTTGATAGATTACAAATGAATTTTATGACTGTAAAGATAAAGGTAAGTTTTGATTAAATAAGTCCAATGTATGTGTGTTTGTGTGTGTTCGTGTGTGTGTGTGGATATACACACACATTTTTACACTTTTTTTGCAAATCCTGTCCACAGGTTTTAAACAAAAATGGAATGGTTGAGTTTTCTGTGACAAGTAATGAGACCATCACCGTTTCCCCAGAATATGTGGGCTCTAGACTATTACTGAAATTAAAGGAAATGGCAGAGGAATATCTTGGAATGCCAGTTGTCAATGCTGTTATTTCCGTACCAGCAGAATTTGATCTAAAACAGAGAAATTCTACAATTGAAGCTGCTAACCTTGCAGGTAATATCATCCTTGCTTGAGTTACATTTTTCTCAAAATTTTCTTAGGTAGAAAATCTTCTATAGTAAGGTATATCGCTTTGCAAATCACCTAACTAGGCGTATAAACAAACTACATGTTAAGTAAATTAGATGAATATATAAGTTTGCAAACAATAATTAAGAAAGCCCTATAGCACAGTTTGAAATGTGTATGTTAAGACAGTAACCAGTCAGGCACATGACATGTTTAGAGAGAACATGTTAGCAATGAGGAGTTTTTACTTCTAAACTTTTTTAATGTTAAGATGAATATAATGTTTTTAAAAAATCTGAGGTAGGAAATAATTCATTCAACACCATTCAACAAATACTGAGTGCTTTGGTAAACAAAACAGATAAATCTCTGTTCTCAAGGAATTTAATTTCTAGTGGAGGGGAACAAAATCAACGTTAAAAATAAGTATATTGTGGTGTTTCTCACCTTTAGTAGTATTGACATTTGGGGCCAGATAATTCTTTGTTGTAGGAGACTGTCCTGTATACTATGGGATATTTTGTAGCATCCCCAGCCTCTACTCATCAGATGCTAGCAGAACCCACTTCACTGAAGTGGGACAATCTTATGTCTCTAGACATTGCCAAATTTCCCTGGTGGGGCAAAATAGCCTGTGGTTGAGAATCTCAATATAGTGTATATCAGAAAGTAACATGCTGTGGGGAAAAAATGGATAAGGGGACAGGATTGCTGGGTGGTCAGAGAATAAAGGGTCTTTTAAGTCTTAAAGAGAGTGGCTAAGTAGGCTTCATTGAGGAAGTGACATTTAAATAGATTTAAAAGAAGCAACGTAAATAGCCAAGAAGAAATATAGGGGAATTATGTCGCTGGAAGGAGTACGGCCAGTGCAGCAGCCACAAAATGGAAATTTGCTCATATAGAAGAAGATAGGAGGTTGGCCAGTGTGGCCAGAGCAGAATGAGTAATGAAGTTAGAGAACCGAAGGGAACAGTATGATCTTTGAGTAAATTATTCTGAGTTTGAGTACGTTTTATGGCTCTTGATAACAGAAAGCCAAATTACTTTCCAGAATACTTGTGTGGCAGTTTAAAGCAAGAATTTTGCTCAAGGAAATCTGATCTTCTGATTAAAATCAGATTTGCTATATATTTCAGATTTGCATTTGAAGGTCTTGTATTTTAAATACTTTTTAAGAGTATCATTGTAGTTATTTGAATATCTCATCTAGATTTTTCTTTTTATCATTTTTGTTTTTTCATCTTCCTATCAAAAAGTCATTTTTAAAAGAGCACAGAAGCTTATCTCATTTTCACGACAATTCGTTATGTAATGGTTAAAATTTTATTACTCATATATTCCCAAGTAAATATGAAACTTAGAGGATCAGAGATTTTTTTTAAAATTAAGTATTGAGAATAAAATGTATTTCACTGAATGTATCTGGGCCTTTATTTCTTTACATCATGATCCTTTAGAATAATTTTAATGATACCTATTTAGAAAAACCGATGTTTATCCTTCCTGTTTCATTTTTGGGTTGTGGCTCTTATTATTACTCAGTGGAGTTCATGTCATAGAAGACACTAACTAACATGATGTGAAGTTGAGTGGGAAAGAATTTGTGTCCTCTCATGAATTGTTTTTCCCTCAAACCAATCATACAGGACTGAAGATCTTACGGGTAATAAATGAACCCACAGCAGCAGCTATGGCCTATGGTCTCCACAAGGTTGATGTCTTTCATGTCTTGGTGATAGATTTGGGCGGAGGAACTTTAGATGTGTCATTGCTGAATAAACAAGGAGGAATGTTTCTAACCCGAGCAATGTCTGGTAAGAAAAATATATGGATAGTTAAAGAAGGTTCTAGCACATTAACATACCTAATATGAAAGTATTCATTTTTAAATTTTTTTCAGTATTCTTTGACTTGATGTTGGTAATCTTCTGTATATGTAATTTTATGCCACTGTATGTGTATTTACAGCAAAAAGTTAAGTCTCAAAAAAAATGACAGGGCATCCTATAAGTCAAAAAAATACACTGCCAGTGGTAGCTCACTAAGCCAATACTTTTTAGGCCGTGAAGGGAACAGAAGGAAAGAAATTCTTTTAAAATAGAGGTTGATCATTTTATTTCATTTGATAATCAGTTTCACAGAATAGATAGCTTTAGAAAATCTATAATACTATTCTCTAGGAAGTGATAGGATTTACGTTTCAAATCTTTTAAAAAGATTTTTTAATTCAGTTGAAGAAATTAATAAGCCTGTTTGAAAAGTGGAGCTGTAAGTTACAGTTGGTTTAACTTCTGCATTTGTCTTCATCCTAACTGCACTCTTTAGAACAAATTTCAGTGCTGGGGATTTAAATTACATTGTTCTTTTCCTTTTAAGTCCTTTTTTCCCCCTATTTTTAGCTCTTTATCATTCAAGCAAAAGATTTTTTTTAAAAAGGTAAAATGCCTAACTGGTACTTTTTAACTATAAGAAGGGCTTCTGTTGAATAATGGCATTTAGTGTTTGTAAATTGCTACTTAAAAGCCAATCTGTATTCTCATTCTCTGTTTTCTGAAAAACATATTTGCTATCATTAAGAGATACTTTCTTTTACAACATTTAAAAAATTTAACTTGATGTGCACTGTTTTTTGATAGTACACGTTGAAGTTAAAATCATTTTTACCTAGTTATTTTTGATCAGTCTTTGTATGAGTAAAATTATAATAATACATTAAATTAGGGATTTGTTATTCCCAGAATATCATTTGTATACATACATACATACATACAACACAGATACATGTATATACACATATATATGGATAACTATAATATAAACTCTTTTATTTTTAACTTAGGAAACAATAAACTCGGGGGACAGGACTTCAATCAGAGATTGCTTCAGTACGTATATAAACAGATCTATCAAACATATGGCTTCGTACCCTCTAAGAAAGAGGAAATCCATAGGTTAAGACAAGCTGTGGAAATGGTCAAATTAAATCTGACTCTTCATCAGTCTGCTCATATGTCAGTATTACTAACGGTGGAAGAAGAGGACAAGAAGGAACCTCAGAGTAGTGACACCGAACTGCCAAAGGACAGACTGTCCCCAGCAGATGGCTACCATGTGAACAGCAAGTTTGGAACTGGCCTTTCTGAAAAGAAAAGAGAAAGTCAGGTTTTATTTGAAACCGAAATATCACGAAAACTCTTTGACACCCTTAATGAAGATCTCTTCCAGAAAATACTGGTACCCATTCAGCAAGTATTAAAAGATGGCCACCTAGAAAAGACTGAGATTGACGAGGTGGTTCTGGTTGGGGGCTCTACTCGTATTCCTCGCATCCGCCAAGTCATTCAGGAGTTCTTTGGAAAGGATCCCAACACGTCTGTAGACCCTGACCTGGCGGTAGTGACAGGAGTGGCTATCCAAGCAGGGATTGACGGAGGCTCTTGGCCTCTTCAAGTCAGTGCTTTAGAAATTCCCAATAAGCATTTACAAAAGACCAACTTCAACTGAATTATGGAGGAATGATTATCATTCGTGATCTTGTCTGATGATATATACCTATTTATCAGACTGCCTCCCCTGAAAAAAAAGTCTCTAAAATATTTTATGAATTTACCTAAAAGGCAACATTTAGATCCACAAAAATTTTGCATAACACTTTACGTTAGGCTTGAAAGTGACCAGATTGATCCTATTTGATTTGAAGAGCTCCCATTCCAACAGATACTTCTAAAATGATGGAATTGAGATAAAATTCTTATAGGAGCATGGGTGGCTATATTTTCTGGATTCTAGAAGTAAATGACCATATGCACTTAAAATCATATTCTGTAAACATTACCTAGTGTCAATTACAGGATTCCCAGTTCTTACTAAATTATATTAGCAGGAACTGATAATTAGTTTACTTGGTTATCACATGTAACTATTAATTTGAACTATACTTGAAGGACAGTGTGATGTCAGGTATTTACATTGGCTGGGAGAAAGCGGTATTGCAACATAAGCTGCCTATGTAATATTCAGTAACTGCCATATTATGTAACAATTACTTTCACAAACTCAATATTCCATTATGTGTCCTGTTCACGTAATCTGCGTTCTCTAGATTTTTAAGATACATTTATTGGATCAATTTTTCTTTCAAAATAGCTGTAGACTTATTCATATGTTTCAATACTAGATAGTAGAAATACCCAGTTTATATTCTAGTTCCTTCATCTGCTGTTCATCATTCCCTGCTTAGATTTCCATGAGATTCTCCCTGGTTAAAAAACAGGGAATTTTTAATTGCATTTTTTGAATGTGTTAATGTCATAATAAGGTTTTCATTACTGTCATTTCTGTTATCCAAGACCTTTTAGACATTGGTAAACAGTAGTAATTAACTACAGTATTTATTTTATGTTTTTGTTTTTTTTGTTTATTTTCAATAAGCCCTGGAGAATGTAGCTTGTAGTTGATTTAGTTTTACTTAGATTTTTTTCCTTCATATTTATTTTTGAATGAGGAAAATGTGCTCATTTGTAAAAACCTTTCTATAATCTCCTATCACTTTAAAATAGTCACATTTGGACTATTTTTAGCCTTAAGGTTAGTGTGTGAAGAGAGCAAAAAAATTGTGGATATTGGAAGTAATGTGGAAATCTAGTATGGAAGGCAATGTGGAAACATTTCCACCAGTCAGCATTTGTAGCAGTTTTGTTTTTGTCTGTTTTCTTTTAGAAAAACTAAAAGGACCAAGAAAGAAAATATAGCAGTTCTATTTCTGTGATGCCCATATTAGATGAAGATGTTTTTTAATAGTGGCATGCTTTATGTCAATATTCAGAAATTATACTCTGGTCAATAGTTTGGTTAAATTGAGTCTGCTTTAAACATTGTTGCATTTGAAAGGATCTCAAATTTTCAATCACTGGGAAAGAACTAAGCATACTCATTTCAGCAACATCAAAACAGTTCGGCTCAGTGAAAGGCTGGATGTTAATGTGTTTTGCAGATCTAAAAATTTCTTAGCAACGAAACTGCTGTTGAAACAATTTCAAATACTTTTGTGTACAGAAAATATCTGTAGTAGGTAGAAAATGCAAAATGTTTGTTGACATATTTTATTTTGAAACTAACTGAGAAATGCCAAAGATGAATCCTTCACTGCATTATGAAGATATTCAAGTGTTCTGGACTTTATATAAATCTTTAATAGATTTTAGAATTGAAAAAAATCTTTTTATGAAAGTCTTTAAGAGAAAAGTATTCAATTTATCAAAATCTCCACATTAATATCAGCTTTAAACTAAAGCATTTTAAGATTTTTTTTAAAAAAAATTGTATTTCTCCAGTATATGACATAGATTATGACAATCTATTAACAATTTTTAGAGGAAACAGTTTACAAAATAGAGCAGCTAATCTCATATTCTAAAATTGGAATTTAATAATTTGTGTCTGAGAGATAATGGCAGTGTTGGAATTTGGGGGCTATAGTTTAGCATATTCTCTAGTATAGCTACATCTTTAAAAATGAAGTAGTGCCTGTCTTCAATCATTTTAGAAGGCTATATGTAAATAGACTTGACATCAATATAGTTTATTTAAGTGCTGAAAATGCATCCTGAAAGGGATCATTTATGCATAACAATCTGAAGACAGTTTTCATAAAACAAACATTATATTTTGGTTATACATCTAGCTAGTGTATTTTGAAGTACATAACTTTAAAATACTAACTGTCTTGTATGA
Organism: Pteropus medius; assembly: GCF_902729225.1. Classification (NCBI taxonomy): domain Eukaryota; kingdom Metazoa; phylum Chordata; class Mammalia; order Chiroptera; family Pteropodidae; genus Pteropus; species Pteropus medius. The sequence continues at coordinate 3,702,088 of NW_024354550.1, forward strand.
TTAGAATATGTGAATGAGTAAGTTATTTTGTATCAGGAATGTTTTGGTACTGTTTTCACTCAAACCACTGACGTATCTACAGATACCACTGTGTATAGCATACTGAAGATTATAGTTATTGTGCATAACAGATTGTGCCTCTTAAATTTGTGTGTATACAAGTCATTCACATTTTAATGTAAATAAATATGACTTTGCAGTTTGTTTTAAACTCCGTACTTTAGTTTCCATTCAGGGCTGGGTGGATTTTTGAGGTATATAGTAAAAAAAGGAAGCGGAGATAGAGCTGATCTGATGCCCATGACACATGACCCTCGATAGCTATTGCCTAGTTCCCTGCATCCTGATTGTCTCTAAAATTGCTTGTTTTTCTACTTATTTCCCTAATTTAGAAGAGACAGTTCCTGTATCATACAAGCATTATCTCTAGAATTCCCTATAGCAGTTCATGGCTTCTGACTAATGGAGCCATCTAAACTAATCTAGATAGTTAATAAATAAACCTGCATAACAGACAAATATCCTTTGGTTGATGGTTAGTTTCTAACAAAGTTTGTATCATTTTTTGGACAATAAAGTTTCTTTGGAGAAATTCATTTGATGTCTTTTGAAATGAGCCCTTAAAGACAGTAGACTTGACTCTCCAATGCTAATTCCTGTGATTCCTTCATAATTATTTTAGCTACTATTGCTGAGAGACTCAAATTTACAAGGAAATACAGTGATACATGTTTATTTTATTTCATAAGCAAATATACAGTGCCCATTAAGGTAGGCAGCCTGTAATGTGGCTTCCAGTGATTCCAGCCTCCTGGTAGTCACTCCTTTGTGTTGTCTTCCTCTTCCCTTGAATTTGGGCAAGATTTGATGACTTGCTGCTAATGAACAGAATAGAGCAGAAATGCTTAGTATGTCACTTCTAAAATTGGGTTATAATAATGACTGGTTTCTGTCTTGGGAGCACATGTTTTTTGCTGTAAAGACCAGGCTATTTTGGTGAATTCAGATAGAGAAAAAAGGCCTTGGAAGATGAGAAGCATATATAAGTGAACAGGAACTCTAGGTGACAGCACCTTCCACTTATGTGAGAGCCTTCTTAAAAGAACCCTCTCCCTAATCAAGGCTTCATATGATACAGCCACAGTTTCAATCTGAATATAACTTCATGAGAGATCTTAAACCAGAATCACCCAGCTAAGTGGCTTCCAGATTCCTAATTCATGGAAACAAATAATACATTTTTGTTGTAAGCTTTCAAATTTTTTTTACCAATTTGTTATTCACAAGAGTGGTTACTGTGTACCAAGACTGTTCTAAATATATTAGTAATACCAATTAAGTTTTGTTCTAACTAATTTATGAGTAGGTACTATTATCCCCATTTTCATGTAGAGAAATTAAAGCACAGATGTGTTAGGTGATTTTCCCAGGATCATACAGCTCATAAAGTTATTCAAATCCAGTCCATGCTTAAACCAATACTGTGCTGCTTTGCCCAATAAAATCCCATAGTAACCTTTCTGTTCAGTACTAAACTTCTGGATAGTATCGATGAAAGACCTCTTGTTTACCAGGTAATGATAAATTTCAAGATTTAAATAGTGCTAGTCCTTTCCATTTCTGACAAGCAAATATGAATTTACAAAATTTTAAATACAAAATGGAGATAATAGTACTTTGGGTTTTTGTGAGTGCTTCACATACAGAAAGTGCTAAATATTGTGAGTGGATGGATATAGTAGAAAGATAACAAAATGAACAAAGAAGTTCAATAGCTTGGCAATTTTTTTGTGGGATTATAAGAAAATGCCACAACGATATAGGTTATTATCTTCCCTAATATTCTCACGACCCTGATTGTGTATGGGTCTAAATTTTCTGCAAGTTCTTGAGATTTCTGATGAAATATGAAAGAAAATAAATTTGCCTTGGTAAACCATTTACTTTTAGAAAGAATATTTGCCTCACATTAAGTTATTTGGATGTCAAAGCAGGAATAAATGCGGTTTCTTTTACACCTCATTGAATTAACATTATTTGGTTTATCTAAAATACCTCCTAAAATATTTCAAATGAAAAAGCAGCTGTAACTTTAACTATGTATTTATTTATAAAGCACATAAACACATATTTATCCTGTCAAGAGTTCTATTCATATTGTCGAACACAGCTTATATAGTATTGGTAACTAGAAATCGGATCTCAATTAGTTGTAATGACAACCCTTTCTTTGTCTCCAAGTTGCTTAACTAAGATAATTTTGTCATGGTTATAAAGACTTTATGACAAAAAGTAGTAGTGGCAGACCCTGCTAAATGCCCTTGAAATATATTTTCTACTCAATCTTCCAGAACCCAGTTTTTTGGAACAGCAACATCTATCCACTACTTTAAAATTCTTTCCCAGCTACTTTCACAGCTAAAGATGCTATGTGACATAATTCTGAACTCTGAGAAGTAAGCATAGATCACTAGTTAGACACCACCACAGACTTTTTTTGTTTCTTAAGTTTGCACATTTGAATTATACAAACATCTAGTTCCTCACCATTCCTTTCTTCTTGGAATGCAGATGGAATGCTGGGGATAAAGCAATGAGTTTGCAACTACCAACCTTCATACATAATATGGATGATAGAGCAAAAGATAGACGAGGCCCAGTGCTGTAATGGAACCACTGTAGCAACTTTGTCCTCTATACCTCAGGGCTTCTTTATACCTGAAAAAAATAAGCCTCTCAGTTGTTTACTTTTTTTTTTTTTATTCCTTGTGCTTTTAAACTTTCATATCTAACTTTGTGGTTATACATTGGGTCGAATTGTCATTTGTTAGTCTGCTTCTGGACAAGATGGAATAAAAAGGAACTGATTCAACTAAAAAATCGGACAAAATATATGAAAGAGCTTTTCAAAACTCTATGCATCATGGCCAACATTAATTCTTGTCCATTACCTCTGTATAAAATCATGGATATGGAAGTACAGGGAGGGCAGAGACTGTTTGGTAACACCTGGAAATTGTTGCACAAATGCTCAGAACAGAGAACCAGAAGCAGACATTCAGAGGAAATTAGTGGTGACTGAAGTTGTATTACTATGTATGCCTTCTAATTCCTGTTGCACTCCATTGTCACACATTCCAAATCATTCATTTTAGTCTTACTCTCTGATCACAGTACATGTTCTATGTATGTAAGAGCAATAAACCAATAATCATTCACAAGTGTATTAATTATAAGCTGAATTTTATAAATATGAAATCAAAAATTGATCCTATATCACCCTCCTTGGCACACAAAAAATGCATGTATCACTTCTAAATGTTTTGAAGCAAATATTTCAATTTTTCTGCAAATATTTTTCAATTTATGATCAATTTTTACATTTACTCATATGCCTATTCATTTTAATTTGCTCTTTGTACTTCACTCATGAGATAAAAGATTTTTATCTTTGAACAACTGTGATACCAACATGTGCTCAGACTGATCCGTCTGTAGACAACAAATGAGCAAACCTAGTTCCCTAGTCAGCAATCATCAATAAGGGAAGCCAGGCAACTTTAATCTGGTTCATACCCATTACCCTGGCCTCATTAACCCAGCAGCATCCCAGACGGTCATGTACTACCAAGACTGTCTTCCTTTTTTTTTTTTTTTTTAAGAAGATTTAGAGAACCATGGCTCACAGTATAGCCAGATGGTCCACTTGCTTGGGAAATGACACCTAGAAAAGTGAGAACCAGGAAAACAGAAGGAAGAAGGAGAACTTCCCTGACTGCTGCCTTCTCAATTTTGCTAGTCTCACTGAGATCATGTTGTGCACCGCTGGGGACCATATCTTATTATGATTTCAGTTGTCCCCAAGTTGCTGTGTATAGAACACGTTCATAATTATTGGCTCAGTTTTTGTTTAATAGTATATACCGTGATGTGATTTTGTTTGTAAATATGAAACAATTAGAAGGAGCTATGACTGTTGGTATTTAAATGATAGCTAACATGTTTTTGAATGTTTTCTATATGCCAGTTACTAACCTAATTGTTGTGTTACCTGATTTAATTTCCGAAAACATCTTAAGAGATAGATAGAATTATTACTCCAAAATAAGTCCAGAGAAGTAAGATAATTTGCCCAAGTACATACAGCTAGAAAGTTGAGATTTAACATAGGCACCCTGTCTTGAGACCCTAAATTCGTTTAACTAGTACAGTTTTCCTATTTAAATATTCTTGATTATTTTTCCTAAAAGAAAAGCCTTCTAAATAAGTTAGAACTATTTATTATTTGTGTGTGTTAAAATATAGCAGCACATCTTCTTAACACTAAATTTGATATCAAAGCTATGTTTAAAAGTATATGAAATTGCCATTATTTATCCATTTTTGACCTATAAAAATGCCTATTTCATATCATTCGAACTAATACTAGATGTGAAGAAGCATCTCCTCCCCCAAGCTCTGATTCCGTTTAGTATGCCTACAAAGATTTTGGTTTAAAGTCCTCCTCCCTCATTCCTGAACTGTAACAGGCTCTGTAAGTGGCTCCTCTGTATTCATTTATGAGAGGAATGACTATGTCTCTTTTCTCTACAAAGCTCCTCTTTGCAGTCACGTGGACCTGGATTCTACCTTTTCTTGGCCAAGATTCTCTTGGTATCTTATTTTGTTTAGTAAAATAGAGTGAATTAAAATACTTTTCTTATAGTCTTTAATGAGGATAAAAGCAATAAATGATTCCAATGCTTTACATATTACTTGATATATAGTGAGCTTTCAATAATAAATAATATTCTCATCCTAAAAGAATTCATCTTAATGTTGCTTAGGATTTTTCTTCTATCAGCTAAGGTAAATATTTCTTCATATCAAAATATCAATCATTATTTTCATACTCTATTTCAAAGTTACCATCTTTAAACAAAATAATCATTGAATAAATGTGTTTTTTTTCATTCAAATGTAATTCGAATGTATTTGTGTACCCTGAACTTTGCTTCTAATGATTAAACAAGCTTGATGTACATAGTTGAGATGAGACTTAAATATTAATTTCTTAAAACAATAAAATTAGCTTTAAGTAATTTTGGCTTATTTTATTTATTTTTGCTTTTTAAAGTCTTTAAGTATTATATATGTATATCACATATTACATATATATGTAAATCCTAACTATTCAGCTTGATGATTTTCACAAACTGAAACAATGCTCAGACCAGTATCCCAATTTCTAGTAGCATAGATTAGTTTTTCCTGTTTTTAAACTTTTGTATAAATACAATCATGAAATTATGTAATTGTCTTTTGTGGTTGACTTCTTTCACTCAACACTATGTTTCTGAGATGCATCCATGTTGTTGACTGTAGCTGTTCATTCATTCTCATAGCTGTATAGAGTTTCATTGTGCGAATACCCTAAAATTTATCCAGAGGACTGTTGATTTCCTGTTATACTTTTAAATTATGCAGTGTCTCTGATTGATTTACTATAGGTGTAAAGAGGCTAAAGCAATCTTTTATCTGATATTGATGAAATATCCCCATTTTATAGATAATAAACTGGAAGTTCTAAAGAAGTCTTGTCTATGCCCACACAGAAGGTAAGTGGTTGAGGAGAGTCAAGGAGAAGCTAATGGTCTTTCCAATATATCAACATGCCTGATATAACTACATTTTATTACACCTGTATTCATTTATGAGAGGAATGACTATGTCTCTTTTCTCCACTAAATTTTTTGCCTGCCAGAATTCCCGATTTTACTGAAATCTGTTTTGAAGTAAATTCATGAATACAAGTATATATTTAAATATATGAGAGATTATAGTATTTTAAGATATTTTGAGAAGATAATACACTATAAAAGATATTTTATAAATGCTCTGCTTACATAACTCAAATTTAACTGAATAAGTCATCTCTGACTATAGAGGCATATTCTTGAGCCAGTTTGCATACTCATTAATGATCAAGTTCCTTTGATATCAGAGATGGAAAAATCAAAGAACTTGATAAAAAAGATTTAACTGAATTATTGTTCTTTTTATTTAAAAGCAATATTTCTAAACTTCAAAAGAGTCAAAATCCTACATTAAATTTCCAACTAAACAAAAACCTCAGTAATTTTTTCTTCCAAAAAAATACCAAGCATTTCAGTCTGATCTCTTCACTTGAATTTTATTTGCACTTACTATTATAAACAAAACTGATAAAATAATGTACCACCTTTTCAAAAATATTAATGCACTTAGGAAGAATGCTTTACAGTAAGAGTATTAAATAAGATCCAATTACATAGTGGTTTTTCATAATACAATTAAAGTGATCTGACTTCAAAAAATGAATTTATATGTTTGGAAAGAAAACATTTAAAAAAAGGAGGAAGAAGAGGACAAAGAGGAGAAAATTGTTTGTCTGAAGAGAGTTAAAAAAGACTACTGGCGAAACAGAATTTACCTGTGGAATAAGTTTGCCACAAATGTTGTGAAGTTTAAAAGTTGGTATGTCAATTCCATTGATAATAATTTTGCCTCCTGATCTCTCCACAGTTCTAAATAGAGAAATTGATAATGTTGATTTGCCTGCTCTGGTCCTTCCCGCAATTCCAATTGGTAATGAAATGATCATAAACAGTTCAAACTGTACTTTTGTAAGAGAACAGGGCCTTTGCACTGACAACAAGTACTTTAGGTGTTGGGTCAGTTGAGATCTAATTTTGCCAGCTAGAATAACCTTGCCTGGCATGAAAGGTGTAATCTAACTACTAAAGATTAGTCTTTATGTAGACACTCCTTACTTATTTGAAAGACTCAAACTAATATATGTTTTTCCCCTAGTTTTGAACAATTTAGCTACCACCTAATTGGAACACACCAGCAGCCCCAGGAAGAGCAGGTCACTCCTGAACAATTCCTGGACTAGCCGGTAAGGATGTAAGCAAAGGAGACACTGACAATGGGACAGTTTTACTGGGACTTTCAAAATGAAGCTTCTCTGCCCACCTCCTATCTTCTCCAAAATAACAAACAAGCAAACAAACAAAGGGGTTTACAAACGTTTGCCAGACAGACTTAAAAAATGTCCTTGATGTATTGAAACACATTGTATTACACCTACTGAAATAGCCATAAATAATGTCTGAGGATCTTGGATTTCAAGCCCAAATAATCAGCATGTATTAAACATCTCAGTGATTGAACATGCCCCTTTGCCATGAGAACTACAGCAATCTTGTCTAAGTGCTGATTCATCTCCTGGAATTAAGAGTAACGTTAGGCAGAGAGAACATTAGTTTGCCCCAATAAAAGACCTTAAATCTTAAGTCTGACAAACTACATCAGAAAAACCAGGAATCTGTTGAATTAATTGGAGTAATCGAAATCCACAATGATTTCATTTATTCCAAAAATATTTCTGTCCTTGATGTCACTGTAGTGAACTTAGTTTAGAGGGTTAGAAAAACAGATGTTTGGGGCTATAAAAGACAGGTCTCTAAAATAGGGAAAGTAAGACAATGTTGTTATTATTATTTTTTAACCTTTAACTGATTAAAGAAATAATGTTTTCATTAAAAATTTTGAGAAATGTGGGAAAAGATATTGAAGAAAGTAAAAATTATCCAAAATCCCATCACCAGAGAACTACTATTTATGTTTTATAACATTTATTCTTCTAGTATTTTTGCTAACATGTATATCTGTTTGCTTTTTTAAAACACGAAATAATATACTATTAATGGCTTTTATTAACTAAATTACCTCTAAAGCATTTACTTATTTCAATAGGCTTGAAAAACATGATGTCATTGACTATATCAATATTCTCTCCTACAGTTTTACTGCATTTTAGGTAACTATTATCATATTGTATTATTATCGAATTTCACTTACTAGAGAAAGTAAAAACAAAATATATATTCTACTGCTAAATATCAAAAGGAAATGAAATTAGTATCTCGAAGAAAAATCTTCACTCCTATATTTACCGCAGCATTATTTACAATAGCCAAGATATAGAAACAACCTAAGCGTACACGAATGAACGGTTAAAAAAAAATGTATGCATGTATATGTATATATATATACTTATATATGTATTATATATATAATGCTGAATATATATATATACTTATATATGTATTATATATACAATGCTGAATAGGGAATATGGGGAGATATTGGTCAAAGGGTACAAACTTTCAGTTATCAGATGAATAACTGGTAAGTATATTTAATGATAATGTAATGTATACTTGAAGTTAGTAAGAAAGTAGATCTTAAGTGTTCCCACAACAGCCAAAGGGGGAAAAAACCCTGCTGATTATGTGATTGAAATAGATGTGCTAATTAATTTGATCGTGGTAATCATTTCACAATATATATGTATATCAAACCATCATGTTATATACGTACTACTTTTATTTATTAATTATACCTCAATAAAACTGAAAAATATACTAAAGTCATGTTTCACAAAGAGTATGAACAATTAAAAAAATATATATTTTTTTTTATAGAGGAAAAACTTATTCTGTGCATACCAACCACATGTCTTCATTATTTTTTATATTAAATTCGAACAAGAGACTCATCTTATATTCAGCACTTTATAGTATACTTTGGCGTAACAATGAATACATTCAGGTAAAAGGGAAAGTGTAACTTATGAAATATATATGTTACCTTCTCTTCCTCACGAGTCTGAAAAGTGATATCTTGTTATGTTAAACCAAGATCATCTTGGTATCAAGCCTGATAATTAATAAATTTCACTATCTTTTTATCATGCCATTGTGATGGAGGCCTTCTATTATCCAGGCCTTCTATTATCCAGGTGCCTCAAAACAAACAAAAAAATATTCTTTAAACTCTAATTATAATAAACAATACCTTTCCTTCCAAAAATAATTCTCATGCATATAAACAAAAGTAATGAAATAAAAGTGATGAAAAACATTTGTAGATATGATTTTCTAAAGAGTTCTAAATGTTACCAACATAAAACTTCTTGTCTAGTTATAAAAAAATCTTCGAAATAAATTTTTAGAGATAACTATCTCTCATCAAGTTATTTTTAAAGATCTTCTAAAACTCTACAAAGGAACTAGTTGAATGTAAACTGCCTGCAATTTTAGTTGAGTTGAGGATAGTTATTATCCATTCATTCTTCAAATACTGAGTATTTACTATACCAGTCAGTGCTTTAGCTGCTGGAGATTCAGCATTGAGCAAAATAGATAAAAATTCTTGCCCTTACGGAGCATACATGTTGGTAGAGAGAGACTGAAAGAGCCGCATAACACATGTAGAATGTTAGATGATAATAAAGGTTTGGAAGACAGGAAATAAGTGAGATTAGTGGTGGTAGTGTAATTTTAAGTAGGACGGTTAGGAAAGACTTGATTGGACAGGATAAAGGAACAAGCCATGCGGATATCGGCAAAAGAGCTTTCCAGACAAAGGGAACTAACTACACATGACCGGAGACAGGGTCCTGCTAAAATATTGGAGGAACAACAGGATGTAGAAGAATATGCAGAAGAATATGGTATCTAGACAGTGAGCTGAAGTGTTTGCAAGAGAGGGAATGATAGCTAGTGTCAAATGATAGATCTGGTAAAGTAAGGACCGAAAGGGGGCGACTGGTGATCTTGACAAGGGCAGGTTCCTTGTCAAGGGGTTAGATTTAAAGTCTGTTAGAAGATGGTACAAATAAGAATGAAAGAAGTACAGGCAACTATTAGAAGAATTATGCTGTAAAAGCGAACAGAGAAATGGGGCTACAGAGGGGTGAATAGGGTTATTTGGAAAAATTTACTTCCTCCACATCCAGACATTTTGCAACAGTATTTGTCACAACTTGCATCGAATTACATCAAAGTAAATTTTAAAACAAATGTGTGTGTGTTTGTGTGCAGGCACACACATTTTATTGTTCATAATATAAGAATATATATTAATAGCAAAACATTAGAAAATATAGAAAACAATTTTATATTAGTCATCACATGGCAAAAGGCTGAACGAATTGAATATTGGTAATGGGAGATTGTAAAGGTAGACTAGTCTTTCATGAAATTTGTATGAGAAAAGAAGGCAAGACCTAGAGAAGATTTAAATTTTAAATAGTAGTTGGAAGATGTAGAAAATATTTTAGCATATTTATAGGCTGAAAGGAGCAAGGGGTTTGGAGTGCTGAACATAAGAATTAGAAGAGGTGTTTAGTGGAGCAAGGTCCCAGAGAAGACATAAAAGGATATGATCAAGAATAAAACTTAAAATTGAGGTTTTATTTGGAAGAGGGATATCTCTTTCTCAAAGTAATGAGCAAAAAAAAAAAAAAAAAAAAAAAAAAGGAAGTTTTATGAAGATTTAGATAACTTTATAAGTGGACTGAAGAAGATACAGAAATTTAAGTCACCTTTAACATCTGCCCTGTTAATTCATTGCGCTGGGAGGCAGAAGCAACCCAGATTAGTAAAATATGTAGATAACTGAAATATTATACTCTGTCAATAGTCTACTTCTTCTCCCTTCCAAATTATAGTTAATTAAGGGGAACAAAATAGACTGATTTATTCTCCTTCTTGTTCCCATCCACAGAAATGTTAATGGTGAGTAAATAGAACAGAAGTTATAAGCAATAAAGATGTAGTTAATTTAAAAATTGCACGATCAGATTTTAAATAATTATGAAATGACTATATTAAGACATTTTTCTCTATGTAAAATACTCACAAAGATATAACCTTAGGTTGCATATTTTACACTACACAGGTAGAGGAGAAATCATTGTGCCTTTTAAAAACAGGTGGTCATATTTCATTTTTATAACAATCAAAACAGGGATGTATCTCACAATTTATGGACTGTCCTATTTTAATTAGCAAGGCTTTTTCCAGTTTAATGATATATAAAAACTGGTGTATTTTACAATAGATTGGGTTTTAATTTCATTGAAATACTGAATATTAAAACATGAATTTGGAAATGTAGGTTTTGTTTTAAAATTTTTTTAAATGTCAATTCAAAGTACTTATAATATCTTCTTAATATCGCATCCATTTATAGGTTATTTAGGAGTGCTTACCTCTTTATTTATTTATTTTTTACATCCATAAACTATTTCAATGGAAACTGCATTGGCTTCAATTTCACATGCTTTACTTACCCAGAAATTCAGAGATTGAGTAATCTGGAGGGAAAAAATCCTGAGAACTTGATCAATATTCTTTAGTCTTTTACATGACGTTAAGAATGCTTTATAAGGTTTCACTTTTCTGAATTTTCATATATTATATCTCTTCTGATTACTGAACAAATTTGGAAGCTAGCATGTTTACACGCAGATACACATAAATGTTTCTTTAAGTATGTTAAACTCATTAATATAAATAATAATTGTTTGGCAAAAGATACAATGAATATAGTTTAATATATATTAAAGGAGTCCATACTTGGTATAAGGAATAATAAATACCAAGATTAATGAGATATGCTTAAAGAAATGTACCTCCCAAATGAGAAAAAAAAAATGTGCATAATGTCATCTTTGGCATTTATTACTACTTTTCATTGGAAGGAGGATTCTCCTAACTTTCTGCCTATACCTGTCTCCTTTTTTAAAAAAACAAAAACACAAACAAACAAAGAAAAAAACCTCTACTTTCTTCTTACCTTACCCCAAACCAGTTTCTCCAAGGTTGTAATTCAAACCTAATTCTGAAAGTCAACAATTTCTGGCAATTCAGTGTTTTGCAGTATAATGTAAAATACCACTAGTGTTTTGCAATATAATGTAAAATAGGGCTTATTAGGGAAAAACTTACAAGCAAAGAAGCAGAGCATATATTCTCCCCAGAGCTTGCATAGTTGTGCTAAGGCTAGGCAAACAGGATGGACAGGCCATGATGAGAAGGGCCCTATCCCTGTTGCCCTCTATAAATGTATAAGAATAGGAGAGCAGGAAACTTCTAGGTAACTATTAACAGCAGGAGTTTCCTGATCTCCAGAACTCAGCCTTGGTTCTTTCTGTGAGCTAATTTATAACTCCTGAACCAACTTTCTGCTAGTAGCAAAAGAGAGGAAGGAATGAGCCTCCAGGGTAATCCAGATTTGTCTCTCACTATTTAGTTAATACAATCTATAATTCAGACAGGCAAAGGAGAAGAGAGTTTAATTAATTGGATAATAAACGTATCATATACCACAAAATCATTATTACTTACATTTAGGATGTAGGATATGGACAAACCAACTATTGCTAAATCTATAGAATTGCCAGCCGGCACAGCGAGCAGTGCAGTGAGGAGCAACATTAAGTTGCCAAGACATTCAAGTCTAACAGATAGCAATTATAATCACAGAAAATATTTCTAAACTGAGATGCAAAAGTTTTGGTGCACTTAGTAGGAATTCTTTTATGGGAAATGAAGTGAACATCAATAGCTATTTTCTTTCATTCTCTTACTTAGAACTCAATCAACATAGACTTGTTGCAATGATGATAGACTAAGGGATTTCTCTGCACAAAAATATACTTTACTTTTGCAGAATTTTGGTTTTGAACTTAATCAGAATTAAAAACCAAATGAAAAGAACACTAGCTAAAAAGATGCATTGTATTTTAAAACTCAACTGAATAATCAATCACCTTTCCAATTATATATACATTTTTACATAATAAAATTAGTCTTTAAAAATTAAAATATGCCCAACTACTATTTAAAATTTTATTTTTCTACATTATATAACATTATAAATTCAAATTATTATAAAAAATTGTATACAAATAAAATATATTTTACAAATATAAAACGCAACATAAAGTCATATCATTAGTAATTCTAACAGTATCCTATAAAACCTTCAAAAAACTTGGGACCTATTTTCACACAAAGTAGCATGTACTTTTACATAAATATAAACATATATACATTAACTTAAATGTATATTAAATATTAAAAATAGGCTTTAATCTTTTTTATTTACTTAATAAAATGTCATTACAAAACACTCTTTTTACAAGTCAGTGAACAAGATATTTAAAAAGAAATCGGTCCTAAACTAGACATATTAATATGACTTATCTATTTGAAATTACATTATTGTAGAAACAGACCAAGTTCTCATTCACTAGCTCTTTGTCTTGCTGGATGAACCTTTGTTCATGTCTAAATGCCCTAATAGTAAACACCTTGAATAAAGTCTCACTAAAGTGAGTCATGACAGGAGAGTGAGATGCTCCTGTCAACAGACAAATCTGCCAAGAGCTTGACATGAGGTATCTCTAATCTAAAGATAAAAAGAACCTATTGGAAAAAAGTAGCAGAAATCATTTCAATGGTTTGAAAATGGCAACATTTGAGTAGTGGGTTAAACAGTGGCTCTCAAAAGTTAAGTTCAAGTTGTAATCCAGTACTTGTGAATGTAACCTTGTTTGGAAATAGGATCTTGGCAGATGTCATTAAGGATCTTGAGATAAGATCATTCAAGATTTAGGGTGGGCCCTAAATCCAATGTTGAGCGTCCTTGTAAGAGATAGAAAAAGAGAAAACACAGATACATGGAGAAAACCTTGTGAAGATGATATTGAAATGATATGACTACGAGCCACGAAAACGTCAGGGATCACTGACAGCCACTGCAAGCTAGGAGAAAAGCTTGGGACAGAGTCTCCCTCAGAGACTCCAGAAGGAACCAACCCTGGCCACACTTTGGTTATGAACTTTCATCCTCCAGAACTGTAAGAGAATAAAATTTCCATTGTTTTAAGCTACCAAATCTGTTATAGGATCCCTAGGAAACTAATACGCCCTTGTAACAATAAAAAGCTCAAATTCTGGACAGCAGAATTAGAACATAATTGGGCAAAATTTCACTTTGTTAAATGCTCTGAAACAACCATTACTGAGTATCAACTATGGAAAAAGCTCTGTCACATGTTGAAAATGTGACCAGGCAGTTAAGTTGTTAAATGAAGAAAGTCAACCAAAGGTACGAACAATATAATTGAACCTAAATATATTTACAGAAAAAAATATATTTCTTTATTTTCTATGAAAAATGTCAGTGCAGCCACAATTATAATCAGCTGCTTCCCCTCTGACTTGGATTGAAGATAATTGGGATAGATGGATACTGTGGAGGGCTGGAGAGAGCCTTCCCTGAGTTAACTGGACCATTGTTAATTAGTCCTGATAATTTCTGCAAACAGAATGAAAATCAAGAGTTCTTACGCCTTGCAAATTTTTTTCAGAAAAATCTTTGAATCTGGAATTTTATGTAAAATCCCTGATTTAAAAATATCTTCATTTTGGTAAAAACATTGAGCAAACCATTTTGAGTAAAAACATATCTGAAGCCATATGGTCTGTCAACTTGCAGCTTATAAGCTATGTTCTATGCTAAGTGCTCTGGAGAATATAAAGGAATATGGCATTTTGGGTCTTCCATTTAGTTCAAGAACCTTTGCTCTAAATCAGTGCTTTGCATATTACAGTAAAAATCACCTGGAAGATTTGTTAAAACACAGACTTCTCTGGTCCCCACCCTGAGAGAGTCTCTCCCCCCATCCCCACCCCCACTATATTATGGTTTGATTAACAAAGAAACAATATATACATATATTGTTTGTAAAATGTGATTTTTAAAAAAGAGGTACAACCACAGATTCTGATTCTATAAGTCTAGAGTATGTATGGCCCATGAGTCCAGAGACCACACTTTGAGAAGCACTGATCTAAAGCATAGCTCTTATTTTACAGGGGAAGTAATGAATGAAGCCTAGAGAGAGAGGTGATGTGCCAAACACAGGAGTCAAGAAAGAGACAAGAAGCCAAGCCTCCTGAAATCACGTTCAGGGCTCACCGTGTATGATTCTCCTTAATAAGACATTATTTCTAGACTGTTTACCACTCCTAGTTATTCTGGTATAGTTTACCAACCACAAGACTATCAACATAAATTTTCATTTATGATATATATATATATATATATTTTAGAAGATGCAGTTGATCCTCAATACCATCCCTCAGTTTCTAGATTTTTTTAAAATTGTAAGACATAGTGTGTGCCCCAAAGGACTTACAATATTATGGAGGAGACTATTTTTGGTCTACTAAAAAAATAGCCTATAATACGAGCAATATAATAAATCTATTATTGGATGAGTCCAATCTCTTTGCACTATTTTGGCGAAGAATGCTTTACACAGAAAATGAAATATGAAGTAGGCCATGAAGGGTTAATATATCTAGACAGTCAGAGAGAATAGAGAAAACATGGGAAGCAGGAGGAATAATGATAGCATAGGTGTAGAAATGAGAAAATGATTAACATTCTGGTTTGGGAAGATTAAACTCCAATATGAATTTAAAAACTTAAGTTTTGGGAAATCATTAAACAATAAAACTGCATTCTTTTGTATAAAGAGCTTCAGAATACTCATATTTAATTTAAATCAGTTAAGAAATTTAATTTTTTACTATAGCCTTGCAGTGATGTAATTTGGAATTCGAATCAGTTGAACACGTTTTAATTGGAATATAGAGATATGTAAGTATCATGAGAGATCTGTTTGGTTCTTCCAGCAATAGTTTGCAGATATCAGAAATAACAGGATAAAAAAGGCAATATCTATTTCTCTTGGGTATGCAGGCAAAGTAACTTTCTGCTAAATAACATATAGATTTTGTGAAGGCCATAAAAATGTACAACTCACTTCTGCTGCCCAGAGCACAGCTGATGGACGGCTTAGCTGCCACCGCTCTAAATTCTCTACAATATTAGCATTTAACTTTTTAGCATATTAACTTTTCCCACAGGTTGCTCCCATCCAATGAATAAGCATCTCGGGGAGTGCAAAAGCAGGCCCATTACGGGGATACATGGGATACTACAATGGCTGACATTGGTTGCAGACTTCCCATTCATTTTACTGAATCTTTTATGAAATAGTTCTGCAGTCCAAGACTCTGATTACCCAATCCTTCCTTCTTCTTCCTCCTTTCAGTAACTGGACCTGCATTGCTGTTTGAGGACTCCCAGCCTTCTTTGCTCCCTTTCTTTTATCTTTCATAGGCTTTTCCTCTAGTAACTCTCTAGCACAGCACACCTAATAATTTCTTAGAGTCTGCTTCTTGGAGTATCTGGACTAATGGGCAGATTAAGTGGGTCTGAAACAATATTTAATAGTGAACTTTAAGTTATTAGTACACAGAAAAATCCATGTACTTACTTGTATTATAAAATAGAGGAAAACCAAAGGAATAACTTTGAGAATGAAGAGTGGTAAAGCTCCCACAATGACCAAAACTATTTCAATAACATCCAATGTACAGTTCACCCAGGTCCATATGAAGTAATAGAAATTCATAGCAATTATAAACATGTTCTGAAAAATTTGATATCAGTTCACTTTATTTTGAACTTTTCATGATTTAAAATAAAAAAAGGAAAAACGTATCATTCAATGCAAAAGTAAAAACTATTTACCAGATGTGATGATCCTACAGTTAAATAAGTCTAACTACATGGTCTTTGCCCTCTCCAACCCACCCCCATATATTTTTCCCTATAGTCAGTTGTATTCTATTAATGAAATGCCTATAATGGAACAATTTGTATTTCTCAATAATCCACTAAAAAAAAATAAGTGTCCAAATTCCAGTAGTTGGATGTTCAAGGGCATTAGACTGCTACTATTCACTACTTAAAACTGTAAAACACTCCTGGCCCATTTTTATCCACTGAGAACATGTCCAGCAGCCTTCTTGGGTAGCCAAATCTTATCAACATCAGAAGAGGCAGGAAAACACAATAATCTTCATTTACAAAATTAGAAATTGAGAGATGAAAGTGAATAATGGGAATAAGAAAAGGATGTGGGAAGGTCATATGTCAATTCACATTTAACTTAATCAAATCTATATTTGTGATTCTAGGTATGACTTAAGAGATCCCAGGCAATAGAAAAATGCCCAACCTTGAAGGGATGGACTATTCAGTTCAGGAGAAAACTGATACAAAGGGTGGTGATGGAATTTTATTAATTCTCAGTCTTGCTTTGAGATTTCCTTGATTATCTCACATATTAAATAGTATAAGAGCATCATATTCATGTGTAACTTCCTGCTTGTCTTTAGAACATAACTTCCCATATTCTTGTCTGTTCCAGACCCAATCATTTGACATGCTACTATATAAAAATGATAGTTATTTATTAGGGTCATAGAAAATATCCACTGAGAGAGATAGAATGCTGGAGATTTAAGTATTATTAATTTTCAAAGAACAGTATGAATATTGATATGATTAAGCAAGATTTAATACTCCATCAAGCATTTATTATCCTAGGTATTTTCATTTATATTTTCATGTTTAATTCTCACTTCCTCCCATCCACACAACAAAATGTTTTTAGATATACATGTAACTATATTGCTATATTTTAAGGTTATGGACCTGCACTGTCTAATGATAGCAATATGTGGCCATTGAGTGCTTGAAATGTGGCTACCAGAAACTGAGATGTGCTATAAACACATAATGCAAACCAGATTTTGAAGACTTTGTAAGAAGAAAAGAATTTAAAATATTTAGTTAACAATTTTACATTAATTATAGCTTGAAACAATATTTCAGACATTCTGTGTTAAACAAAATGTACTATTATAAATTATTATTTCAACTTTTTCTTTTTACTATTTTATTGTGGCTACTAGAAGATTTTAAATTACCTGTTTGGCTTGCATTACAGTTCTATTAGACAACGCAATTACAAGTGCTTACTAGTAAACACAAAGGAGAAAACCATATGGGTAAGCAGAGATACTCTGGGAAGCTCCACCCATCTCTTCTTTACCATAAGCAAGTTGGTAATTTTCTTAAAAGGTGGAATGATTAAAATACAGATATTCATGTATAGATTTCCATTTTCTTCCCTAAACTACTGATTCTCAAACTAAATGTGCAAGAGTTGGAGTTGTAGACACCAAAACACATAATCTTCTGGGATTTTTCCAACAATTTTTAAGGGTGATTATAATTGTGTGTGCAAGATGTAACTCTGTTATACATCAATTACGAATATCTCAAGAATTAGAAATAAAATAATAATGATGTCTACACTAAATATAATTCCATCTTTTTATATTTTTTTATAGATAAGATTATAAAATACTAACTATAGATTATCATTTTTAGGTATGCTATTTAATAAGACATGGCTTTCTTTACCTTGATGAATTGGTTGATGATCTGACCTAAAGGACTGGTTTCAGAAAAACCTGTAGTGGAAGGCACAGCACATTATCTAATTGTTGAGCATGCGAAGCTCAGGAAGGCAGCCAGGGATACTTTGGTGAGTCCATAGGCTGCAGAGCAGACAGAGACCTAAGCACAAATTGTTATCAGGTCCATGTTAATATCTTAAAGGAGTTTTGTATTTTAACTCTCAAAAAGTTACCTTTAATAGCATTTATTTTTTAATTGAAAACCAAAAAATGTGTAATTGTGGACCAAGCTAAATATAAGTATATATGGTGCATTGAAAATAATACAGACACGCCAATTGGTTGTCTTGCTATCAGAAAGAACAGGGCTCTCCTTATTCATGGGCATAGGTTCTAGAAAATGCACAGAAAATAAGAAGTCAACCAGGTTCACAGAATTTTAGCAACCTATTCATTTCATGATGACCTGTGAGACAATATTGTAGTCATTGGTGCTGACAGCTAAATAATTTCAGTTTTGCCTTCTATGTCAATGGTAGAGTTGCACTTTCTGGCCACCTTATGATTGATGGGACCAAATGAATAGTTGTGAGCAATAACTTGAGGGAGAAACAACACAAGATACTTCCAGGTTAGAGCATTTAATTGCTGATATCAGACCTGCTAAAGCTCCTATTTCTTTGCACAGTACCTGCCAACATTTAAAATAGTGGTTGGATTGCTTCTTTAACTTGGGTCCCCAGAATAAGCAGAGTCTCTTTCCTGAGTCATGATAGACATACAGTGAGAAATAAGCTTTTTTGGGTCTGTTAAGCTACAGAGATTTGGTTGGTAAGAGAGTTATTCTTGCCACAACTAAAAAGGTAAAAAATATAAATAATAAATATGAAGGTTTAATGAAAAGAGTTGGGAAACAAGTATTAGTATTTATTTACTATTATTAGCTCCACTTCACAAAATAGACCTGGACTTGACAAAGAAAGACCTGGAAAAGTCTTTTCTGAACTATCCAGGTATGTAAGAAGAAATGAAAGGACAAAAAGTCCCAAACTGGGGACTTTGGAGGACTGGAATAAGAAATGCTTTGTTCAGTGATTGATTCAAGGATGGGTATGTGACTCAAATTATTTCAAGGAGAGTAATTTCATGGATTTCTGTGGAAAAAGTTCTTTAAAAGAGAACACTTCCATCATCAAGTGAAACCTGAGAATTAAGTCAACAAGGAAAACAAGAAGAAATGAAAAAGAACAGAGGACACTTCATTTGAGCCTGAGAATCAAATGTGTCTAAAGACCTATGCCTAGACTTTTCCGTTTGAGGAGTCACTAAATTTCCACGTTACTTAAGCTGGTTTGCTCTTGAGTCTTGTGGGATACACAATTGCTTCATTGTACTCTAATGTACAAAATTACTATTGAAAGTGTGTTGTCAATATGATTTTTATTCCTTTATACCTTGTAGGTGTAATGTTTAAAATAAAACAAAAGTAGTTGACCCCGATCGCCTTAAATTCTTTTAGTTAGTTCCTTTATATTTTAATAATATCACTTACTGCAGTTAAATTATTTCTCAGTCTTAAATATTATCTATTATTTTCTTATATCACTCACCCATACTTCCCTCTTCCCCTTCCAAAATTAGGTTGTTACCCTTTTTCATCAAATAAATATTTAATGTTTACATTATTACTAAACACATATTGTTCATGAAGTTCACTGAATTTATAAATCTTGTGCCACTATTTTTCCATATGCTTAGTTTTTCTAAGCAACAAATACTAATTGATTCCAAACCAATTCAATAGTTAACAAATATCTCTGCTGAGTATATCCATGCTCATCAGATATTCTATTATTTCTTTCATCCTTTTTAGCTACTTCCTCCTTGCAACACAACTTACTCTCTTGGAACCCTCTGTCTTTCTACTTTAAACTGGAATGGTTGCAGGAACGGGCATTTGTGCTCTTCAATTATGGGAAGTGTTAAATATTATGTATTTGACAATTTTCACCTGCATTTACTGAAAGTCTTATTATATAAAAGTTGAATATCCTGAATTATTTATCCAATTTTTAATAATTTTTTGTGGATACAATATTTTGAATCTCTGGAGATACTAATTAGACATTTTACGCTTCTATTCCAAATACGATTGTTTTACTTCTCGGCTCAGTTGCTCTATTTTTTGGCTGTTATTTACACTGTTGGTTTGATTAAAATGCATGATCATCCATCACTATCAGTTTAAACATGTGTAGTAAAGACATGGTTAATTAATAGAGGTACCTAGCATGACTTTCTTCTGCCATTGCATACATTAATTTCCACCAAACATTTCTCTCTTCTGAATGGCAGGGCTTGCTTCAAGTTCTATTTAAATAGGTAGATGCGACATTGGAAGTCATTGGGATTTGGAAGTCATTGGGATTTGGACATGTAGGGCTGGAGCTTCTCGTTTTAGTTCTAGTTTCATTCTAGTTTTCATTGTACATTACTATGCCAGTTGTTGTATACATTGGTGATAGTGGCAGCACGTGTTGTAGGAGAGATCGACAGGGCAGGAGAACAATACTGTAATGAATTATTTTGATTGTTCTTATGCATCTCAATTCTATACTTTCTACCTGTGACCACCACCATCTAGTGTTTCTACACAACTCAAATGAACATCTCTTTCTGTTACAGCTTCTCTGGTGTCTGTTCCTGGATATAGGTTCTTCTACTGTTGATTATCTGTCAGTAGAACTGCTTATGTAGAAATGTATCACTGAAATTCCCTGAAGACTTTCCTTTTATATTTATTCACTGTCATTTCAGTAGAATTTTGTGAGGTAAGTAAAATAAACGATCCACTTACTCACTTTAAACGGGAAGCAGCAGTGTATTCTTTAAACATTGCACTTTGAAAATAAGGTGCCTATATTTTTCACATTGGATTGAATAAAGGAAGTTCCTAACACTGAGGTGCAAAGTATAATAGATGGGAATATTCAGTGTCCTAGAGTCTAAAGCAAACAGCTGTGACACAGGGAAAAAATGTTCAGGGCTCTTTCTATTTTAGAAAATGAGGTAAGACTTTTATTATTGTTATATAGTATAGCGCTAACATTTCCTACTTCACTACTCTAGTTTCTTTGAATGTTAGCCTTCTATACTATTCATAGATGGCCTCTGGTATTAAAATGTAACAGTACTGTTTATACTTTCAAACTTTTTTAAAAAGTGAGCTATAATGATATCAGTGAAAATAGCCTGATCTTGATTGATTCAGATCCTATAAGACATAGCTATAGTATACTGAAAAAAAACAGAAGTTATAAATTTTCATTTATTTTAGGTGCACCTTATTTATGGATAATTTATATTTGCATTTAATGATGTCTTGAGAAAAATTTAAAATTTTTTAAATGTAAAACATTAAAAATGAAGAAGAAAATTAGAAAAGATATATATTTTAATGACTGCAAACCATTCTAAAAAAAATCAAACAAGAAAATAATCTTTTTGATCTAACTGTCCAGAGTATGTTGTCTTTGTTATAAAATATTTCTTATATCTACTAAAAGTTAATTAAAAATAAGACTTTACAAAATAAAATTGTGAACACTAAACCTGAATATCTTTTCTAGTTAAGAAACAGTATTTTCCCACTTAAAATATTTTTCAAAGGATATTGAATCTCCCTTAAAGCTGTGACATGAACTAATTGCATTGGTAGGCGTTTAAACCTCATATGTATTTTGTGATAGAAATAGATATAGAGATGTATGTATATAGATATTTCTCTCGCTGTTCAGAGTCTAGACCTGTGTATCTATTTTTTCCTCGCTAAGTTGCAAAATACCAGCCAATAAACTTGACCCTGACTGATTCAAAACCTAACACATTGTAAGTCCTATTTTTTCATGCTATAGTTAATCCTTGTATCTCATTTTAGTTATTAATGTAATATCCTTTTCCCGATGTATTTTCTTAACATAGAAATGAGACAAAAATAAATCTGTTTCACAATATTTGCTTACTTTCTGATGAAAACACTTATAAGCAATACTATAACCACATAATAAAAATAAGATGGAAGAGGAGAAGCAAAGCCCTAAGTTTCATATTTTTTAAAATTTTATCTTCATTTTATTTTACCAAAAGCATATATCTCTTTCTGTTTTTTTTTCCCCTATGAATGCCCTTAGATAACACAACTTCCACCTAGATGGCTCTATTATTTTCTTATTTGAATTTGCTATCATTCTCTCTCAAGCTGCCTTCTTTTCTTCTTTTAAAGACACAAAAGATTGTCTTTATTTAAAAAATCTCTTTAATTGCACTATACTTTTGAGTATCCTTCTTTTTCAAATTACCTAATTTGTTTGAAGGACAATATGTATCTACTCCTTAATTATCAAATAAATATTCAACTATCTACAATCTGTATTCTTTTTCCATCTCTTTCTTGATGATATATCTTTGACTAAATTAGGAGTCTTTTTCTCAATTTTATTCTTAACTTTTCTGCAGCATTTCAGAACTATTGAGAACTTTCTTGAAATATATATATATTATATATTATCTATATTAAGATTAAAGGAACAATATATATATTTGGCTACCTGACTTGTCTTGATGATAACATTGTTCCTTTAATCTTTTCAAAGGAAAATTGTTTATTCCCCATACCCCACATATTTTAGGACCAGGACATTTTTGTCTGATTTTTCACTGCTTTAATAATTATTTTTCAAATTTGAGCCAAATCTCTAGACTCTTTAAGCTAATGCCATCTGTCTGTACCATAACCTATGCCTACTTATCTACTTGCTTCCTTGCATATCAGAAGACTAGCATCAGGCTCTTTGTCCCACTGTTCTGCCACCATCCTAAATGATGTCACAGCTTACATGAGCAACTGTATTAAACACAATATCTTTTTAACTTCATCACTTTCATACTTCCAGGGTTTATCATCTGTATTCTACATTGGCCATCAACTTTTAAGACTTTAAGCCACAAATATTATCACCTGGAATTAATCTACCTCTGAAGTCCCAACTCTAAACATTTCAGTTTCTGGCCATAACCTCTTCTATTTCTAAGTTGTACATTCAATTACTCTAACAATATTTGGTATTTAGTCCATCTAGACTCCCAGTTCCTGAATCCAGTTTTCCATTATCCCTGCCCTCTAGAATGACCAACAATCCTGGTTTACCTGGGATATTCCTGATTTTAGCATTGACTGTCCCACATTCCAGAAAACTCTCAGATCCAGGAAAACCTATTCCCTCTCTCTTTTTTCCTTAATTATGCAACTTGTACTGCAAGAGTATATTCCAAACTTCCAGGCCCTGCTTTCCTTCCATTAAACTGTCATGTTAGAACTCACTTGGCAGTCTCGTTCCCCACCCGTGGAATGCTGCTTCGAAAAATTGTGCAGCCTTACAAACTAGTTCCATCATAAATTAATATCTCCCTTTCACCTGAGAGCTAAATAGTGCACAGAAATTCTTACATCACTCAGAAGGGAGACCCACATCCTGCTTGATGGGGAAAGTAGAAGCCGACAGAGAAGTCAGTCGCCAAACATCTACATTTTGTTTGAATCTCCACATGGCCTTCTCTAATTCTCTCCTGTAACAAAAACATTCTCACCTCAGATCTAAGGATAACTTTATGACCTAAATCCCATTCTGTACCATTTTCTCACAAAATATTTATTAACTATAGTGTTTCCACACTTTTTGGTCAATGAGTCTCTTGACAGTATTTGTTGAAAACGGATATGAGATTTCCCCTCTAGAAATGTCTGTTAATCAAGTTGCTCAAGGAATTCTTATCTTAAGGCAAATTTAGGGAACCCTGAATTATTCTCTTTCTTTGCTAATCTTCACCATCCTTTCTGCTGACTTTATCCCCTCAGTCCATAGAGAATACCACACTCTTCTCATCTTAAAACCAATATTATCATTATAAAAATGATCCCACTCTCAACTCTATGCCCTCTTTCAGTTACCATCTTACTTTCTGCCTTCCTTTTGTAGCCAAACATTTTTCTGCCAAACTATCTTTTCCTCATCAAACATTCTGGGGCTGAATCTGTTTCCATCAAGAGTGTTTGATGAAATTAATAAAATATTTATTGCTGTATCCATGGGATATTTTGAAAATTATTTCACTTAATTCGCCATGATATCTAACATCATTGAACACTGCCTTGTTTAAGGGACCTCTCCTTTTACTTTCCTACCACCACACATTTGTATTTTCTTCTCACCTCTCTGGCCCTCCATTTGTTGTTTTGTTTTGTTTTGTTTTGTTTTTTTTAGGCTCCTTTCTCTGTCTTTCCTTTAATGTGATGTTTCCTTAGGTTCAGTTCTAGTCATTATTTCCTATATGTGCACTATAGTCTCCTGAGCAATCTCAACCACTCCCACAGTTTCAATAACCTTCTTCTTTGTAGGTGACTCTCAAATTGATTTTTCCAGTCCATCTCTCTTCTGAACTATAGATCAATACAATAACATGCTTGCTTGCCATCTATTTCCTCTCTTTGCTTGTTCATGTCATACATGCCTGAAATCACACCAGTTATTTTCTACCTCCTCTAGAGCGTCCTCTGGCTTTGTAAAGGGCAACAACACTTCCTCTGTCTACATCTTGTCTTATTTCCAACCAATCACCAAGTACTTGTCAGTTCCTCTGGAACTGCATTATTGGAGAAATATTTGAAAATATTAAATCAAATGAAGAGGAATAAGGATAAAGGAGAGGAAGTAGAAGAGTAGTAGTAGTAGTAGCAGGAAGAAGAGAAGGAAGAGGAGGAGAGAAAACACAGGAGGAAGAGAAGCAGGAGAAGAAAAACAGACTCATAATCCTATGTTTCAGAGACATTTGGTACTAACATACTTGTGAATACTGCTATAGTCTTTTCTCTATAGAAAAAAGCATGTGTGATATAATACAAATGTTTCTCTATAATTGGTCTTTAACATTAAAAATTTTTATATGTGGTCTTTGTAACAATATATAAAGAACCTCAAATATTATTCTATAACAGAATTATATTTTATCATATGGCAACATAATATTTTATCATTTTGCCATGTTACAATTTATTTTAAAAAATCAATGGTTATACTGGTTGCAGTTTTTTCCTACTTTGACTCTACTTCCTTCTAGTTTGTAAAATTTATAGTTAAAAGTTCAATGATAATCTAATGGATTTTTCTTTATAGGTTACCATCTTCTTTTCTCTGCCTGCCTTGAGAATTCTTTTTTGTCATTAATTTTTGATAGTTTTAATATAATGTGTCTTGGAGAAGATTTTTTTAGATTGAGATAATTGGTATTCTGTTTGTTTCTTGGATTTGATGATCTAGTTCTTTCCGTAGTTTTGGGAAATTCTCATCAACTATTTGTCCGAATATGCTCTCTGTTCCCTTCTCCCTCTCTTTTCCTTCTGGTATACCCATTATTCTTATATTGCTTTTTCTGATAGTGTCAAATGGTTCTTATAGAGTCCTTTATATTTTTTCACTCTCAAGTCTCTCTTCTTGCATCTTCATTATTTCCAGATTTCTATCTTCTATATTACTAATTCTTTCCTCCATCTAGTCAACTCTATTTTCTAAGCTTGCTATTTCATTCTTAATCTCTTTTATTGAGTTCTTCAGCTCCAGAAGTTCTATTTTTTAGAGCTGAAATCTCTGGTGAAATATTCCTGTTCTTCATTGATTTTGTTTCTGAGTTAATTGAACTGCCGATCAGATATTTTTCGCATCTCATTGAGTTTTGTCAGAACTACAATCTTGAATTCTCTATCATTTAGACCACATATTTTTATGTCTTTATGCTTATTTTCTGAAGATTTTCCATTTTCTTTCTGAGCTGCCTCATTACCTTGGTTGTTCATGGTATTTGATAGATTATTTCTCCACCTAAGCATTTATGGAAATGTACTCTGCCTTTAAAATAATAATATAATACATATGTTATTATTATTTAGAGTGTTCTCTTTAGTAGATTGATGAGAAAAGATTTTTCTTTTGTTTTCCAGTAGGTGGTACAAAGAAGACTCCTGCAATGTCCAGGCCTCCTATGTGGATCTCTGCTTTGCAGGAGAAAAAAAAAAAATGCCCTTTATTTCCTGGAAAGGTGTGTACTTCTTCTGTGACAGGTTGCCTTAGTCCCAGGGCTCCATCTCCATGGGAGAATGTGGATGGGTGATGGGAATCCAAGCCTCTGAATAGCTCCTAAAGTCCCAGTGCTGCCCCAGCAGCCAGATACAGTTTTGTGCTGCCTCCTCCCAAATTAGCCTGGATAGGTAGGGGGTGAGGTGGCTGTTTTTCTTCCAGTAATGCTGACTGCCAAGCTTAAATTGCCTGGATTCTGTTTCTTCACCCCTGTCACTGGGACCAGCCACAGTGTGCATGTCCTCAGTTCCTGGGATACTCACTGCTGCAGTTTCTCCTGGGGCCTGCTGCTAGCTCTGGGAGGGTGCAAGGAAGCAAGCTCTGAGAGGGGAGAGGGAGGTGCCTAGGCTCCATGACTCAACTTTCTGCCTGGCAATGATGATTGCTAAAATGGTAATATTTCATTTTTGCCCTGGTCTCTGCCCTAATCACTGGGCTCCACCAGGGAGTATGTACTGATCATTCAGGCAGAATTGCTCAGGTCTATAGAGAGTGCACACTGCTATGTAATTCTCCCCTCTCCAGTCCCACAGGGAGCTCCAGGCTGCATCCATAGGACCAGTCTCCTCTCTTCTTCCTTTTCTCCTCCTTGCTCGCCGGATTCACCTACCTTCAGAAGCTCCCATGTGTAGATCTCTCAGATGTGTTTGTATATTAGGCTGTGTGTTCTCTGTTGGATCACAGCTGTTCAATTTGTTGTAATTTCGAGGGGAGAGATCAAGGAGACTCTTCACGCCGCCATGCTTCTGACTGTCTCTCCAGTTTTTTCCTACTTTAATTATTGCTGTAATGATCATTCTTTTTACACATCTCCTATTGTTTCTTGTAGGGACATAGAAGCATGAAGTATACTAAATTCTAAGTCATCTAATATCAAACTGACCTCAAAAATACTGAACTGAGGTACGTGTCTCCATTTCTTCATGTTTCCCATCTTATTTCTCAGAATGAGCAATGCCTAATTTGATTAGTCCAGTAGTTCTTCCCTTTGGCACAAGTGTCAAGAAACATTTTGTGGGAGGTGCAGTACATGCTCACTGTAGGACCAGTTTCACCACCAGGAAAAGATACACTATTTAACAACACTTTCATTGCAATAGCTCCTGGTATATGATTTAGGTTAATTACCATCAGCATCCTTCAAACTGTTGGAATGGTTTCTGTTTGGATAAGCAAATTTAGCATTGGTGTCAAGCCAAAAAATTAATTCTAAATGTAACTGGATATAAAATGCTATGAAACCCAACTGTTAAAAGGGAATTAAGGCATCTTAATTAGACATAACTAGCAAAGAGCAATAATTTATTGAACACTATACAGGAGAGTATTGCTTTTCCAAACTACAATGTTATTCTTTTTTCCACAAAAATACTACATTTGGTTCTAGGCTCTTTGTTATAAAACAGGTTTTATTTGAATTTTAAAAGACCAAATTATTTTATACTGGTAGAGAATTTTTTAAATAAGTCTTGTTTTGTCCTTCAGAAACCCTCAGAAAAGTTGGCATAATACCCATCTGTATATTTTTGTACAAAATATAAAATTAACATACTTAAATCATTATCTCTGAAATGAGCAGATAATTGTAAAAAGCATAGAGTATATATGGGAGGATTAAAGTGATTAATAAGGTCTGACATGAAAGCCAGAAGGGAGGAATCCAGATACTAAAATAATATTCCAGTTTATTTTATTCAGGGAAGATAGTAACAAATATTTAAGAAAATAAAATAGTTAATTATGCCCTGTAAATTTAGGCCAAAAAATTAAAAATAAAATGTGGAAACAATTCAAATTATTTTATTCACTAGTAGCAAACTGAACTAATGTCATAAAGTAATTCTAATTCTTAAATTTCAGAGGGAGAGATTTTCAGACATTATTTGGTTCAAGTCCCTTCTTTTCCACCTCTCTCCTTATAAGCAATTACCCGGTTTCTCCAAGAATCCTTTCATGAGAAATACTCATTGTATTTTATCTCAGTACATCCCATTGTACATAGTCTCTGTTATAAAGTTTCTGCCTGTTTGTATTTTCCAATCCCTAGTCTATCTTAATTCTGCACTAATTGGAAATAATTGGGTAATTCTAAAAAAAATAGAAAATTAGGTTGAAGAGTCAGGAAAATTTTCTCCATGTGATATTAACTTACCAAATAGTAAAGTAGAAAAAAAAAAAAAGCTAGGCTAGGAAACATCATAAAAGTAATGAACTAGAAAATACATAGAAAGTGGTCCAACATGTACATATTTTGGAAAAATTAAAATAGGTTTCTCGTCTCTTGAACACAAGATAAAAATGACTTAATTACTATGATTAAAAACAAGAAAAGATCAATATGGGGGCAGGATTCATGGATCTTCAATAACATTTTTATGACAGTCGTTAAACAGTAAGCTAGACACTTGGTTGCGCTGACAAGAATATGATGTCCCAATGTACTCTTCATCGAAAAAGTAACTTTCAAAATGCTGACTCCAGTTTGAGACTCTACAACTTGAGAAATGTTTAGAAATCAATTCTGTAAATAAATGTTTATAGAGATTGGAGTTTTTTTTCAAGGAGATATTTCCCAAATATCTGGTTTGTAGAAACTTTAAAGGGCAAAACTTAGATACTATGACTAACAATAATTTTATAAATAAGGAAAATTGTTTTATTAGAGAGGAAAGGGTATAATTAAGTTTACAGCAATACTTATTGATTTTTAAGTTTTAAGCTTTTACGCAAGCAACTTATTGAGTGCATGGTGAGACTATATGCGGGTAAAAACTCACTTTATGATTTAGAGATGTGTATGTCCTTTAGCGTAGCAGTCCCCAACCTTTTTTGGCATGAGGGACTGGTTTCGTGGAAGACAATTTTTCCATGGACCATGGCAGGGAATTGTTTCAGGATGATTTGAGCGCAATACATTTATTGTGCACATAAAATTTATTGTTATTACATTGTAATATATAATGAAATAATTATACAGCTCACCAAAATGCAAAATCATTGAGAGCCCTGAGCTGTTTCACCTGAAACAGTGACACTTGAAGTGTGTTGCTTATGTCCAGTCTACTTCGTAATCCCGTTTTGGTTGCTGTCACTGCAGAAAAACCTGCTTCACAAAGATAGGATGTTGGAAATGGAAGCAGGCTTTTCAGTGCTTTTATGGCAATCTCAGAATATTCCACCTTTATTTTAATCCAGAACATATGGAGATTTGAAGTTGTCTCAAAAATACTTTTAAGGCTACCGTCATTTGCGATCTCAAATAGCTGATCTTCTAGCATGAACAAAATCAATTCACCTGGCTTATTCACAAATGGGTTGAGGTCTGAGGGTCTTTTGTGGTTGGGAAGTAATGCCAAACTCTTTTGAAAGGTGATCATGCACCAGCTGGGGGAAAGAAGGCCCTGGCTCAGTCTCTTTCAAAATCTCTGCTAATTTGAAACATGACAAAAATCCCAATGTTCACTTGCCACCCCCATAATTACAGTTTGGCTTTGAATGCAGCCACTTTATCTGCTGACTTGAACAAAGTTGTCATTCTCCCCTGAAGTAACAGATTGAGTTGATTAAGCAGGTTGAATATGTCACTCAAGTAAGCAAGTTTTGCGAACCATTCTGTGTCACTGAAATGAACTGCTAGTGGTGACTGTTTTTCTAAAAGAAATCTTTGGAGTGGCTCTCATAACTCAAAAACCTGACCAGTGATCTACCTTTCGAAAGCCATCTCACTTTTGTGTATAAGAGAAGACATGTATGTTCTGCGTCCATCTCTTCACAGAGCTGCATGACCAAATATGAGTTAAGAGCATGTACTTTAATGTGGTTGATAATTTTAATCACATCCTGCAAGACATCGTTAAGTTCAGGTGACACTTTTCAGCTAGCCAGCATTTCTCTATGGATGACACAGTGCATAGACTCAGATTCAGAAGTGATTGACCTTTTTGATTTGAGTAGTGAAACCAGAAAGCTGTCCAGTCAGGGCAGCTGCTCCATCCGTGCATAAACTGACACAAAATGATTAATTAACTTTTCTGATACATAAGCAAAGATTTGAATAGTTCTGTAGCTATAGTGTTGGTTGGCAACATAAGTGTACATAACATGTCCTCATGTACATTCTCCTGAAAAATATATTCCACAAAAAAAAAGCATTGTTGCCTTGTTATCAACATTGGTAGATTTGTCAACCTGGATTGTGTACCACAGTGAATCATTAATCTTCCCTAACAATTGTACTTCAATATCTTCTGCTATTTCATCAATCTGCATAGTTATGGTGCTAGTTGAAAGAAGAAAACATGCCAACTTTTGAACTGCAGCCTCTTCTAAAAATTCACAACAAATGTTCTTAACAACAGGCAGAATCAACTCTTCACCTATAGTAAAGGACCTCTTAGCTTTAGCAATGAAGTTAGCCACTAAGAATGATGTTCTCAGTGCAGACACATTTGATGAAGTGGTGGCCTTCAATAATTGCTTCTATTCTTCGTGTTCATGTTTTGTTGTTGTTGTTGTTTGTTTGTTTGTTTTCATTTGAAAAATTCCACATGCTCCAAGCAGGGTGCTTGGCCTCCATGTGACAAAGCAATTTTGAAGGTTTCATGGTTTCATTGGATAGCTGGTTGCCAGATATCATACAAGACGGGCTTGGGGAATGAGAATCGCCTGTTGCAATAAACCCGTAATTTAAGTAGGATTATTGGCATTTTTTTAAAATGCAGCTTTCTTTTAGTTGGCAGCCTTAGAGTCTTCTGCTATCTCATCACTGGGTCTTCTGCCTTTTCAGAGCTCTCCAGTGACGGTCGTTTTTTACTCCTTTTGGTTAGAATTAGCTTGTGGGCTTACCAAAACTGTAACTGAAACAAGTGCATAGGGGGAAATAGGTGTGGATGGAAGTGGTATATAAAATAATGGGTGGGCCACACATGGACTAAAATAAGTGTTGGATTCTGTCTTAAAGCCTATCAGCAGATGCAGCTGTACAATTGAAGTGCATCAACTTCACTGCCGGTATAAAGCCTGCCACCAGACTCAGCTTGTCACTTGCCGCTCACAGATAGGGTTTTGTTATGAATGTGCGAACAATTGATTTATTATGGTCTCTGTGCAGTCAAACCTCTCTGCTAATGTTAATCTATATTTGCAGCCGCTCCCCAGCACTAACATCCCTCCCATGCACAGTTCACAGTAAGGTTGCGTGCTCCTATGAGAACCTAATGCCTGATGATCTGAGATGGAGCTGAGGCAGTGAGGCTAGTGCTAAAACAGCTGCAAATACAGATGAAGCTTCACTCACTACCTGCTGTCATCTCTTGCTATGCGGCTCTGTTCCTAATAGGCCACAGACAACTACCAGGTCCATGGTGAGGATCTTGGGGATCCCTGCTCTACTTGAGTCCAGGCCAGGAACCTGCACCTGGGCCTTGGATATTCCGAAAAAACCACCAAGAGGGCCAGCAAAGTGAGACATGCTATTTATTACAATACAACGAGGCTTCAGCATTTGGTCAGTTGGAGCTGCAGGAAAAGGTCCCTAGCCAAGAGCAAGCATTGTTTTATATGAGAGCAGAGGGGAGGAAATTGCCTCATCCCAGGGAACAAGTGTCTTTCCCTGCAGGCGGGAGCCAGATGTGCTGCCCACCTAGTGTTGGGAAGGACTGGATCAGCCGTGTCTTTGAGTGGAACTGGAAGTTAATGTCCATGGGAACAGCCAAGGGGGCAGATAGTGCCCATGGGAGCAATGGGAAGTGTCCTCTTTGCCTCCCGTGTCTGTGGAGGAGCTATGTTTGAATTAATCCCGCATTGACTTACTTCACTGAGCACAATACTCTTTAGATCAATCTATATTTGTTGCAGATGTAAAGATTTATTTATTTATTTATTTTGTAATGGCTGAGCAATATTCCATTATATATTACATATAATACATATATTGTATGTATTATATATATATAGCCTCTTCTTTATCCATTCAACCATTGATGGATACCCAGGTTGCCAAACACTTATAGTGAGAATCTGCTAGCTATAAATTCTCTCAGCTTCTGCTTATCTGAAAATGTCTTCCTTTTGCCTTAATTTTTGAAGTATATATCATTTCACTGGCTCTAGGATTCATGGTTGAAGATTTTTTTCTTTCATCACTTTAAAGATGTGTTCCAATGTCTTCTATCTTGTATTATGTCTAATTAAAAAAATTATAATTTATATCCATGTTACCTTGTATGCAATCTTTCGTTTTTGCTCTGCTTTCCTTTAATATTTTCTCTTTATCTTTTTGAGCAATTTGACCATGATGCGTCTAGGTGTATATATTTATCCCATATGAAGTTTATTAAACTTTTTAGATCTTTATATTGATGATTTTCATCAAATTTGAGAAATATTTGGCCATTGTTTTCTTAAATTTTTTGTCACATTCTTTCTTTTTTCTATGACTGCAATTACATATGTGTTAGACTATTTGATATTGTTCATATATAACACTAATGGTTTGTTCATGTGTTTAAATATTTTTTTCTCACTCTGCTTCAGTTTTATTAATTTATATGGTCTCATATCTAAGTTCATGAATGATTTGTTCTAAAATACCCAATGTCTAATCTGCTTTTAATTCCATCCAGTGAAATGGTTTCAGATAATTTATTTTATTTTTTCGTTCTAGAATTTTCATTGGGTTCTATATTAGAACTTCCATTTCTTTTCTGAAATATCCCTATATAATTATTTACTCATTATATCCATCTTTTCCTATAAATTGTTTAACATATTAATAGTTATTATTTCTTGTCCAATCCCAATTGGGAGGCATTCCACAAATTGCCAGATAGTGCTCTTCAAAAGAAAAATTAAAGAACTGTCCTAGATTGGAAAAGACTAAGGAGACATGACAACTAAATGCAGAGTGTGATTCTGCACCTTTTTCAGTCTCTGTTTGTATATATGCACACCTCAGCCAGGAATATGCTTGCCTCAACCCCACAACCTCAGGCCAGTAGAGCTATTGGCTCTAATCGTTTATTGGACACTGAGAGAGTCACTTCCACCACCAATGTCGTTTGGCATGACTTCGCCCACTACTTCAAATCTAGTGAGCTGCCTTCAACAGGGGCAGAGGAGCTGCCAGCATTCTTGGCCCATCCTACCTTGTAAACCTCACTCAACTGAACCTCAAGTTACAGAAGGTGCAGCCCAAGGCTAGAAAGCCACAGACTTCCACTGTCCTTACCCTTGGTCCAGTGGCTTTTCAAGCATAAAATCTTCTCAATTTGTTGTTATGCTTTTGATTAGTTTCCAGAGTACTGAAATGATTATTTTTGTCAATTTTGTCTGACTTTATAGTTATTTTTTGGAGTAGAGTTTGCCAATTTCTGCATTAGGCCATAGTCAAAAGTCTTGCCTGGACACTTAAAAAAAAAAAAAAAAAAAACTGGAGAAGCAAATATATTTTAAAAGAAATATATCAGCAATTTTATCATAGATGAAAGCAGGAGAGATAATTTGTAACTGATATATTTTAAGATCTTAATCTTGCTTGGGAAATAAAATTTGTTAAAGTAAATAAGCATATTGAAAATTTAAAAAGAACTGCTGAAAACTAGAACATATAACTTTAAGCTAATAGAGGGAACTAAGAGAGGCATAAGGAAAACTCAGTTAATCTATTAGAAAAATAAAAAAGTGTAAAGAAAGAAGAAAAGAAAATATAGTAGATAAAAAATGCAAAATAATATGTCAGGGAGAAGTCCTATTATATTACTAATCTTAGTAAATATAAATGAATTAAACTTTCCTATCATGGTACAGAGAACATTAGAATGGATAAAAAAGCCAAAATCTAGATATACACTCTTTACAAAAGGCATACCTAAAATAAAGACACAGAAATTAAGGAATGGAAAAATATATATACTATACAAATACTAACCAAAAGAAAACTGGCTTAGCCATGTAAGTTATTTAACAATACGCATAACTATTACTTAACAATAAACATAACAAGAAATATAATTATCATAACTTTCAGGGGATCATAAATTGCTACAAACTCACTGAAAAATAATTTAATATGTATTAAAGGCCTTAAAAAGAACTTTAAAATTATGAAATTCCATTTCTTGGAATTCATCCTAAAAAAATAGTTGTACAGATGAGCAAGGATACATAAAAAATTATTTGCCATAGATAATAGTTGTTAGAACCAGGGGCTCTGGTGTCCAGGTTTAAATTTTGTCTGTACCTCACTTTTCTGATCCATAACACTGAGATAATATCTACTTCATAGAGATATTATAAATATGAAATGAGGAAATACACTTAAAATGTAGTCGGCACATAATAGTAAACACAGTATTTAATACATTCTAAGTGATCTAGACTAGCGGTCCCCAACTTTTTTAGCACCAGGGACTGGTGCTCCTATGAGAATCTAAGGCCTGCTGATGTGAGGTGGAACTGAGGAGGTGATGCTAGCACAGGGGAGCAGTTGCAAATACAGATGAAGCTTCGCTGACACACCGGCTGCTCACCTCTTGCTGTGAGGCTCCATTTGTAACAAGCTGTGGTCCAGGGATTAGGGACCTCTGTTTTAAAAGAAAAATACAATCACAGACAAATGTGATTATTGCGAAGATTACTAAGAAAACCAATGGAAAATTCCCCAAATCTATCATGTTCTTACGAATGTTACTAGTAATACTAATAACTTCCTATCAGAAAAATGCTATTCTAAATGCTTTGTACATATTAACTCAATTCTCCAAACTACCCCTATGAAGAGGATATTATAATGATCCTTATTTTCGGAATAAAAAGACTGAGGCACAGAGAAGTTAAGTGGGTCACACAGATCAAGTAGGTCACACACCTAGAACTGCAAGACTGAGATTTCAAGTTACTGTTAGTGAATTTGATGGGAAACATCTCAGAGTTTGGCAGATTTTTGTATTTTTTACAGTGTGATACCTAATGTCCTTGCATTTCAAACTTATCCTCTTTAAAACGAAGGTATTAGACTTAGAGAGGGCTAAGTTCTCTTATATGAATTCTATGCTTTCTTATTTCTAGAAATAAACATCTAGCCCTTAATGGAAGAATCTGATTTATATCAACTACCTCTATGAAATATGGGATTCCCTGCCTCGCAGAATGAAAATTCACTTTGGAAATGTTTCAGCCTCTCCCGCCTAAGGCACATTCTCATCTTTAAAGCTTATAATAACAATAATAATGTTTAAATTTATGTATTTACAATTTGTACAGCACTTTTACATACATGACATCATTTGAGTGCCAAAAGGAGCTGATAAGATAAAGAAAATAGGTATGCTTACCTATATTTTGCAGGGGAAAAATAAAACTTAGATTGGAAAAGCGACTTACCCGAAACTCAAAGCTATCAAAGAGACAGAGAGAGAAAGAGAAGGTGCTGAGCCACATATTGCTTCTTGTTTTTTTTTCACATTAAGTCAATGTGCTTGTTCCTACAGGTTTGATATAATGTTTAAGAATTTGGTTGGCCTCTTGCACAAAATAGGCAGCATTGAATTCAAATTCTGACACTTAAAATCTATCTTAACTTGTGTGAAATATCTAATCTCTTTGTAAAATCAGGACTGTGTAGACTTAGGAGGTTTTGGAAGAGGATTAAATAAATGTAAAATTTCTCAATATACTGACATAACTAATACCCAAGACATCCTAGCTATCTATCATCAATATTAGTGTGGATAAGAATTAGCCTAGACTAAACCTATGAATATGTAAACTTATCTTTAGTCCTCACATTTTTCTTCATAAACCCTTTTCTCACCTCTGATTAATTCTCTTATATGATATCCCCATGAGGTGAGACATGTAGGTTTTCAGAGATACAGGGTTTCTTAGAGACCTAATGAATCCAATTTATATTGTAAATGCCACTTTTTCTAAATTATCTTCTATCAACTTCAGTAGTGAGTGAGAATGATAGGAATAGAAGAAAAAGTGACTGGTTAATAAACAGTTTGAGAGACAAGGGAGTGATAACAAATGTGCATCATTCAGTTGCATATCAATCACAATGAAAAATAGATCTAGTTCAAGTCAGATTGGAAAAGCAACTTTTCATAAATGGGAAGAACCAGAGGAGTTAAATCACACTCACACAGTTATGGAGTCCCAGAACTAGAACCCAGAGCTCCTGAATTTGATCTACTGTTTTTTCCACAATCTTTACTCCCACTGTAGTGTCATGTGATTTAATAAGAATTTTAAAATGGAAGGATTATGTGCCTTTTAAAGGAATTCTTGAACAGACTCAAGACCATGAAAGATAAATTATAATACATAAATGATAGATTACAGAGTGATTTTAGAACTGGTGATGATACTTTTGAAATCATAATCCCTGTCCAGGCAATCTCTTTCCCCTAAATCACAATAAAAAAAATTCTCAGATATAATTTGATATTTCTTTACTACTTATGTAAATAAGAAAATGAAATCACCCACAGGGATAGGCCTGAGCCTAACATCTGTGGGAACCAGAGCAAGAGTATAAAAACAGTCTCACATGTCATGTTTTTAATTTTGAGTAGTTATAGTTTGAACTAACAGAATAAATTCTATCATTTACCCTGATAAATACACCTTCCCAATCATCTGAAAGACAAGGTTCAGGTTAGTATGTTTGGACTCTTCAGAGTTCTTCTGAGGAACATGGCAGTCCCTGGTGAGGTGGTCCCAGTCAAGACCCTTGCTCCCTTCTCTCCCACCCCAGCCTCATCCTGCACTACCTGTGAACACCTCAGTCCACGTGTCCAGACTCTGCCTACCTCCCTCCAAGAATAAAACATCCTCAGGCTAAAGAGCGATGAATGCCAGTAGAGCAGCCTGCCCTTGGGAGGGGCAAGACCAAGGAATGATAGCCTAGCTCCCTGGAGCAAATGTATGTCATTTAGGCAGATAATTCTGGGATCCCAAGTATTTAGAGAGGTCAAGAGGAAGGGTATAGGAAGGGGACACTTGATAGGCTCAATCCCTTGGCTCCTTGGCCAGATAGCCAGCCAGGAAAGGACGGAGCAAGGAATCTCTAAAGCATGGAATGCAAGGCAGGCCATGCTGTCCCAGGTCCAAGAGCAGGACTGCAGGAACATGACACTGAATATAACCAAGTTCAAAGCTATTGTTTGGTGTAGTGTTTTGTATCATCAAAATCTATTTTTGTCTTGCTTTGTGTGTTTGCTATTAAAATTATACTATATATGGCTGACCATTTAGAGATATCTATCTACCAATATCATGCTGTTTTGATTATTGTTGCTTTGCAGTATACTTTGGAGTATGGCAGTGTGATACCTCTGGCTTTGTTCTTTTTTCTCAAGATTGCTTTGACTATTTGGGGGTCTTTTGTGATTCTATACAAATCTGATGATTTTTTGTTCTCTATCTTTAAAAATACCCTTGGAATTTTAAGGGAGTCTAATATATGGTGATAGAAGAAAATTTAACTTTGGGTTGTGGACACAATGCAAGATACATATGATGTATAATTGAATTGTACACTTGAAACCTATATAATTTTATTAACCAATATCACCCCAATACATTTAATAAAAAAATTATATAAAAAAGAAATATTTATTTATCGTCTATGTACGTATGTATGTATGTATGTATCTATTTATCTGACTATCTGATATGAGTAAAGTAATTTTCTGGGTGCTTAAAAAAAGCCTATATATATATATATATATATATGTATATATATATATACACACACACACACACACACACACACACACACACATATATATATATATATATATTCAGCATCCAAAAAATCAAAATCCCAGAAATATTCATTTTCAAAAACATACTCTATTTCTAGTACAAAAATTATTACTACTCACCACCTTCCTGAATTTCAACAGAAATTACACAATATTTCAGTAATTAGAAAAAAAATTTAATTTACATTTTTCTAACTCTGGCGTATTTCTGATGATGAGGTAGTAATATTCATTAGTATCAGCCCGCCTTCTAGGATAATATTGCTTTGCATTTGTTACCATGTAGAACTCATGTACATAAAAAGGTATATAAATGCAGAGAAAGCATGTTTGTTGTTAAAACTGGAAATTTAAACAAGAGAAAATACCACAATGTTCAAAAGATACATTTTTCATATTTTATGGTAAATTAAATATTAAACTTAAAACTCACATATTGCCTGCTTTTAGAGCTATATTTTTCAAATGTAATACAACTTACATTTCATTTAAAATAAATGGCCAAAAAATACACTACCTCACAGAACTCCAAATTATCCCATTTGCTCCTGAGAAGACACACTTCCTGATGAAACAATGGAGGGAGATTCACCTGTTTAACAAAGTTACTGAGTACCTGTTATTTGCCTAACATGAGTCTACTTAAGTACTGGGGACAGTGAAAATGATAGACCACATCCTCCTTCTAGTCTTAGGAGACACTCATAGACATCTCTTTCCTATACACTATGCATAAATTATTACTTAGCTTGATTAAGTAGGTAAGGATCATTTCCAAAATTACTAGACATTAAGAAAAGAGAAAGTGCTTTTTTTTTTTTTAAATAAGAATGACCACAGCCACTGGCTTATCAGGGTGATCACTTTGTGAGGTAATATAAATGTCTAATCACTATGTACTAATATAATATATAATGTTATATGTCAATTATAATTGAAATTTTTTTAATTTAAATTTTTGTCTCTCAATCATTCCATATGCAATAAATATGCTCATTTTATTATTTTGAGAAGAAATTTGTCTTGTATTTCATAAATCATTTATAAATCAAATTTAGTTTTTTTAAAAAGATTCCTTTAAGACTCTTCTAATAAATAGAAATATATATTAAAAAAGAATGACCACAGATATTTATGAATGCATCTACAAATAGAATATTTAAATTTCAGAAAAGAATAAAAAAAATAGTAGTACATAACTAATGTGTATAAGTTTAGATCCAAAAGAGAAACATATCGTCAAATGGCTTTGGTTTTTTTGTTTGTTTGTTTGTTTTTATTTTCTGGCATTCAAGTATATAAATTACACTGATCTTGTTATAAGATCTTGTTTATATTTTTATGAACTTTATATCCAGATAAAGTGTACAGTAAATTAATAGGTACTAGTTCATGTACCTGAAATACTGAGACATAGCTCTCTGTATTTTTTTCTCCATGAAATTATAAAATAGTTAACTGATTATAAGTCATTTCTCAGTGATATTCTGGAGAGATATAGGATAAGAATCATGATGATGGTCTACATGAGAAATCATCAATAACTGGAAAAAGAGATGATGGCATATCCAGTTTTCAGAGTTGGGAAATGACTGATCTCTGGAATATTAGGCTAATATTAGCTTTCAAACATTTCTATGTTTTAATTAGGTAAGGATCAAGCAACTTAATTTACATAATCATCTACGAATCTTAATTTAAATACTGGAATAGGAATAAGAATTAGTAATTAAACTCAATAGTTATTTCATGAAAGTTAGACAAATATCATTTTTGTCTTTCCTCAAATCGTTTTCTTTTGTTTTCTCTCTCAACATGCAATCATATGTTTAAAATATTTGTTTGACATGGATTTATTCTCCTGCTCTTAATTTAAAAGAAAATAAAATGCTTAGATCTACCAGACCTGCAATGGAGCCTATAAATCATCTAATCTCTATTTTATAGATGAACAAACAGATCTTAGAGCATAAAAAATTGCTTAAAAATCATAAATAACATTGACTTTTAGTGAATGTGTCCCAATGTATTTGTTTCTTTTCTAAAGAAAGAAAGATGCCCAGCTCTTGACTTATACAGGATGAATGAAGACAAATACATAGTAAGAAATCAGTCAATTAATGGACTTTCAAAATGAGTATGCACACTCTCTTAGATTTATTTTTCATCGTGACCTCACCTTTTTCTTGCTCACTGAAGGCATGAAACTAATTTGTGAGGTTTAGGTTTTGGACAGCAATTCCTGGTATGTTCCATTATAACAATAAGATCCATCTGTGGTAGAACTAAGTATGAGGTTGTGTCCACTAAAATACAAGTCTAAAAAACTTGGGTTACAAAAAAAAAATGGCAAAAATAATCTATTTTAATGAAAGCTGTGGTTGTCCTTTTTGTCTTTACTATTTCAGAGTGTAATTCTTGGTAGCTAAAAGTTTGAGACCGTATATATATATATTTCACAATAAATGATAATATGCTGCTAGACAAAAAATAGTTTGCAAATGTTTTTAACTCTTTTATTCATTAAAATTAATCAATTTTATTACAAATTAAAAACAATTTTATATCTGTCATTCTTGCTTACTTTTTAAAGGTCCTGTAGCATTACAAAAAAGTGTTTGATTAAAGTCATAATTCATAGTCTTTATTTTTAAATCTTTCCATATTACTGTATATATACACAAAAAATTGAAAAGTTTTTATCTTGGATTCATTTCAATCAGTAAAGACTTTTGTTTATTACTTGTTTATTATTATATTTTACCATTTTATACATTTATTTTTTTCCACACTACACTATATTAATAAATCTATAAACACATATGAGGAAGGAATGAGTATGGCTTTGTGGTCTGACAGCCTTTTTAAAATCTCTGCTATTCTTAAGTTGAGTAACCTATATCAAATCACTTTGAGCCCCAAATTCCTTTATCAGCAATAATCATAATACCTATCTCAAAGACTTGCTCTAAGAACTAAATGAATTAATTCAATGTCAAACATGGTATACACTTGGTAAATATTAATTCTCTTCTTGGTTCCTTCACAAAACAAATTATTTTTGCTATTAATAATACCAAATTTTAAGTAATAAATAATCAACAAAATAATGCTGTTTTAATAAAAGTACTATGCATCGAAATACCATTTTTCAAAAGAATCTAAACTAAAAACAACCCATTTTGATGCATTAATCCTTTAAGAATTATTCATAGTATTATTCCATGAGGTAATAATCATATAAGTTGCTGTCAGAGTAAATTGGTAAGTAAAACTAAAAAATATTTATTAAAATTTGTCTGTAAAAAAACAATATAACATCCCACGTTTCATGTGAAATTTGACCACTTTGCTTTAACAAATAAAATATTGGAATTTTAGACACAAAATTATGTAGATTATCCTCCCTTAAACTCCTCCTCTGCCAAAAACATAAGTGACATTATGACTACTTTGTTTTTCAAAATGCCTGAAAACTCAATCACTTTTTCCAAAAGCTGCTTTCCAACATGAACATCAACTTGCAGACAAGGGATCATCCAGGTGGTAGATAATGGACCCGCAATAGACAGCTCTAGCCAGACTTACTCAAAGCTTCTGACCCTCACTTAATTCATACCCTGAAAACAGAGCAGGAGAAAAAACCAAGATCAGAGGGAAAATGTGTAATCTCGAAGTACATGTAGCTACACTCAAATTCTCTTCTGTAGCATGGGTAGATAATAACTCAATATTAACACTCAAATCTTTCTTTATAATGGAATTCCACAGGCCTTCTCCCACTCCCCTTTATTTCTCAGTGCTGCTAAATTGTGCAAATTAACAGATATATCTACTTTCTCTTAATTGCTTGTACTCAAAAGTAGATAGTAACAATTAAGGAGGAAAAAACTTTCAATTCCATAACTCTGAAAAATTGTCCCTGTGGAGTGTTAAACAAGAACTTTGGCTGCCAACCATATACTGACACAGTGATCATTTATCAATTTACACATAGGAAATTGAGAATAATAGCTAAATTACCAAAGCAATAACAGACATATCCAATTTTCTTCTGTAAAAAGATTAGTACAAGTCTTGTTGGCAAAAATACAACCCTAAGAAGCAAGAATAAGGAGTATATATCATCCATGTGAGAATTAAAGCCATGTATGGAAAATTATGGGGCCAGGCCCAATTTACTTGATCTATTTTATATTTAGTATTTACAGATCTGGTTTAAAAGCTCTCCATGCAGCACAGAACTTAGACAGTGATCTATAATTATAAAATGCTTTTGCTTCTTTTCTTTTCTCATCCTCCTGCTACTCAACAAATATCTCCTTTATATATTCTGAGTGCTATGCTAGTACTTGGGATTAAAAAATAAATGAAATTTAGTCTCTGTCATGAGGTCACAGTTAAGCAGAAAAGACAAGAAAGAAAAAATATATACTATAAAGTAATCTAATACATGTGAGTATGTGCATATGTGTTCATGTGAGATTGTGACAACTCCTAAGTCATGTCATGGGCATTCGATAACATAAATGTAAAATATTTAGGACAATTTAAACACAATCAACATTAACTATTGTTACCTAATCATTCCTCTCTCCAATCCATCCTCTGCCTTGTCAACACTCATTATGTAATTATGTCATCATCTTGCTTAAAAACTTTGGATGCTCACATCTCCCTCTTCTCCTTATCCATGATCAACAGAAAATTCCTCAGTATAAATCTGATACTTATATTCCAATATTAATAAATCTTTCAACCACTCTCTCAATGCTACTCTCAAGTAACTGTAGCCTGCAAACCAGACTAACCTGCCCTGTCACATCTGTGGAGAGGCTGTTCACTCTGATTAGGAGCCCATATCAACTTTTTCAACTCAAAAGCTACTCTTTCTAAGAAGTCCTCTTTGAAAGCAATCTTCCAACCAGTGTTCCAAATAAAGTGATTCATTCCCTCCCTCCCTGCTTTGCAGTGCCCTGTTTACTCATTTCATTGCCAAAATAGCAATACTCATGTCAGTCTCTCTCAGCAGTTTACAAGCTCCTACCTAGTTCATCCTTGCATTCCCAGCACACAGATAGTGTCTGACACTAGGTTATTAATAAATATTGGTGGAGACGATTATTATCATTGGCAGAGATCCACCAGACTGCAAATCCTTTGAAGGCAGGGTTTGCTCACCATTACATACTCTGCAGAATAAGGGCATATAATAGATTAGTAAATTTTCATGGTCAGTTGAAAAATGCCAAAAGAAAAGGTGAATAAAAGTGAAGGAAATTCTAGATTTGTTATCTTGATTGTCTCATAAATAGCTATAAACACATTTCCTTTTGAATATTCAAATACATGTTAATTTTAAAGTACATCAGCGGATTGGGAAAAACAATTATAAAAAAGCAGAAATTATAAATGGCAATAACATGTAATGCCTATATTATTTTTTTCTCTTTAAATTATTTTTAGTTTCATGCTATTGGCTATTTCATATTATTAGAGATTGACTTTATCAGCATAATATTCACTATGTATGAACAAGTTTCAAGAAGTCACATATCTGCATAATTTTAGCTATGCTGCCATTTGCCCAGGGATAGTAAGACACCAGGATAAACATAGGGTTTGGAATAAAATTAAATCTACTAAATACTTTAAGAGTACATCTGTAAAATAATGATCTATGAACAAAGTCAGTGTAAATCTAGTTAAAAGGTAAATTTGGCCTTATCTTATATTTTAAATATTTTCATTTACTATAATTTTGTTATATATTTTATTTATTAATTTATATGAGAACTATTAAGTAACAATGAGGCCAGGCATAAAAATTCCTAAAATGTTATGCTGTCTTTTCAGAAATTCAGACCATTCAGTAAGGATTAGTTATTCATCGTTATAATATGCATGACTCATAGACAGAGGCTGCTTTTGCATTCATGTTTAAATAATGGAGATTTAAGTCACAGGTTGGGGATAATCTCTTGAGGGTTCATATTTTGGCTCATGATATCTTGTTTTCTTTTGTTTTTTAATTCGAAAACACTGAGCAGTGTAATGACTATTCATTAACTCAGTAATAATAAACCAAAACAAAGAATAAGATGGCTGGGAAACAAGTTCCTCTTAAACGAGGAGTAAACATGGAGTAGGCACATTAACACCACTGTCTCACAGTCTCTTTAGAATCTGGTTTTGTTGCCACCTCTGGAGACCGGTACTCTGTTGCTACCCTACCGTCCTAGGATTGACTTTGTGCACAAGAAATACAGGAAAAACAAAACTATTATTCACTCATTAGATAGTGAATAGCATTATGCCAGCAACTAAAGCAAAGTGTTGATAATCCAGTTAGTGGGCTTTTGATCCCCTACATGGATACTAACAACAGAATTTCATAGGAATTCTATAATGACTTTTTAAAAAATATATAGTTATATAGCTTTTCAATATGTCAGTAAAAAGACTGTAAATGTTTTACTAGCACAACTGAATGGAATTTTACTCCTACATGTGATAAAGTATATTTTCTTTACTTTTTCTCAAATCTCAGTTTGATCTCCATTTGGTAAATGCTCAAAACTGGGAAAGAGAGCACAGGCTTCCAATACTC
Source organism: Pteropus medius (assembly GCF_902729225.1). Lineage (NCBI taxonomy): Eukaryota > Metazoa > Chordata > Mammalia > Chiroptera > Pteropodidae > Pteropus > Pteropus medius. The sequence continues at coordinate 3,746,882 of NW_024354550.1, forward strand.
ACTCACAAAAATGCTTTTGCATGACAGAGCCAAAAAGAATGTTTTCTTGCAAAATGCCATTCTGAATTCAGGCCTGCTGGAAAACAAAAGCCACAGAGCACGCCCCCACCCCCCCTGCCATCCCCCCAAAATAAAAGGAAAGAAAAGAAATACTCAACAAGGGCAAAAATTGCATGCATACATTAGAGAAACCTATTTAGTTCATGGGTTTACTTTCTTTACCCTTGAATTGAATCAAAAAAAAAAATCTGGGTTATTTCTTAAATGTAAATATATCCTATTTAATTTAATTTTAATCTTCTATCATATTTTAATCTTATGTATGTTTATTAGAGGTCCCTTCCAATGTGTTACTTTGTGCTTCTTATTTACTTTTATTGTAGCTTCTATCAGAGTAATATATCTCTGGCAGGATATCCTGGAGGCAAATGCTAAGTGCATTAGCTGACTTTTGCTGTCCTAACAAAGTATCACGGACGGGATAGTTTAAACAACAGAAAACTGTTTTCTCACAATTCTGGAAGCTAGAAGTCTGAGATCAAGGTAGCACAGGGATATTTTCCTCTGAGGCCTATTTCCTTAGCTTGTAAATGACATCCTTCTGAGTCTTCACATGGCCTTCTCTGTATGTGTCTGTTTCCTAATTTTCTCTTCTTATAAGAACATCAGTCATATTGAATTATGGCCTACCCCCACTGACCTTATTTTAACTTAATTATCTCTTTAAAAGCTTTATCTCCAAATACAGTCACATTCTGAGGTACTGGGGGTTCAGACTGCAACATGTGGATTTGGGGGAAACACAATTCAGCCCTTAACACTGAGTTTAGGGTACAAGTTATTTATTTGAAATCAATTCTTGTGGGGAGAAAGGAAGAAAGATTAGGTAAAGAGAGAAGTCACACTACAATCCAAATCCAACAAAGCTTTGGCCAACCCTCTAGAGAACTGTGGAGGAGTATCACCCATCAGAGTTGCTCTGTGAGGCTGAAATGGTCTGGACTTTAGAGTGGGACCCCAGCCAAGTCACTGTCCACAGCTGAGGCCAACCGTGAAGGAGCTGAACTGCTGTATATATCCCCGCAGCCAGGTAGCAAGCATTTCCTAGAAGCAGAATTCTAGGTGGCACATCTTTGGGTCTTCCATGTATTTACTGCTCCAAGATACAATTTTTGATAATTTCATGCCTTGAAAAGGATGGTTCATGAATATATGATAGTCTGCTGCCTAAAAATGCCCTTTTAACTAACTCTTCTTTTCCTGTAAAATGTCCACAATATTTCAACTACAGACTTACATTTCATGGATTCTATCCAAACACTGATTTTGGAGCATTTTAACTACTGTTGACTCTATAACAATAACTAGACATTTAAAGTACTTTCTGATGTGGACAAGTATGTAACAGCCTTTTGAAATCTATCAACTACATTAAAAATCAAAGCCTAACTTAATTTTTCTTTATTGAGCATGTCAGACATTGAATGGTTTTTGATCCAAAACAATATAATTCTGTTGACTTGATCTCAAACACAGAAGTAATTGATCTTAAACTGTCTTTCCTACTGACTAATGTTTGATTAGAATAGCATATTAAATCAGACCTCAGGGGATAGAGGTTTTCAACATTTGCTACTTATTAGTCAAGATAAGTTGAACAGAGGATAAAGAACACAGGAGAAAAGACTGAAAAACATTTTAAAATGGCACACAATATAAAACAGAAACTAAATATTACATCGAGAAATATGGACTCAATATATTCATATGACAAGAGCTGAAAAAGAGTTGATAGATTTTCACAGAGGTGTACATTTTTCCTTTTATTACTATTATAATTATTATTTGCCTCTGATATACAAATTAAAATCTTTTTTGTTTCATTTCACTTCTAATAATAAAACTACAATAGAAGTTTGCTAATTCAAAAATGGTCTCAAATCTTTGATGTTCCATCAAAGATCATTGAATACTCTGCATGAATGGTGCCTGGTGTGGGCCTTTGATACTGAGAAAAATAGGGAATTTTAGAGTTTGAACATTGTGATATGATATGCCTCAAAAAAATGCTCATGTGAAAATTTGAAAACTAGAAAGATATGTACAAAAGCACCTTGTTTGAAAACAGTAAACATTAAGTTGGCCTTTATTATTATTATCATCATCATTATTATTAATTATTATTATTACTACCACTACTACTACTGCTGCTGCTGCTGCTGCTACTACTACTACTACTACTACTACTACTACTACTACTACTACTGCTAAACCAGAGAAAATCAGGATGACACTTATAAATTTAGGAAAAATGTTTTGAGAAATAATTCACAATGTGATAACCACAAATTCTGCCACTGATATCCAGACCAACAAGCTTCCTGAATGATAAAGTGGCTACTTATATAGACAGTTAATATCCTGTCTCTTTAACAGCTCTAGTTTAACATAAAGTATCCTCTCTGCTTTACAATTAGTAATAGCATTGCTATGGGTTCTTTCATCACCATAAACACTCTCTTAATTTTACACCCTCAAAGGTATGAGAAATAATCTTTAAATATCACCATGAAAGTCTCAACAATAACCATAAAATTTCATAGGGAGCTAGCTGACTCTGTGCCAAAACCTAGGCTAGGTCTTTGAATAAATTCAATCTGCTCCTTAGCCTTTTAAGCTTATTATTATTTATTCATTAGGTAAAACCTAGAATGATATTGTTTTTATCTTTATCAATTCCTAATTATTTTTCTACATCGAAATAATGGCTACCTCCTCTATGATTGTTTTCTAATTATTCAAAGCAGAATGTGTTTTTATATTTTGATATCTTATTTATTATATTTTTATGTCTTATTTAAACTTTGGTTGTAATTGATCTCTGTATCTCTCTCACTCAACTATAAACTGTGTGAGAAGAGTGGCATATCATATCTGTGCCTGTTTCATTGGTACTAAGTGCTAGACATATAGTATATGCTCAATAATAGCTTGGTAAAAATAGCTAAAAAAACTAAATGAAAATAAAATCAATATGACAACCATTATATTTTTAAAGAACACTCACTGGCCTAGAAAAAGTTACAGTCATCTTCAACAATGGACAAATGGTGATTGCAATGACCATGAAGAGCATAGGGCCACAAAGATAACATACTTAGGATTAAGAAGTATGGTATTCACTAAGTGTAATCTCATCTGAAAAATTACTAGAAATCATAAACTAAATAATAGTAATGTTTAGAGAAAAAAGAATAAATAAAATATTAATTATTAAAGGACTGGAATCAGGAAATACATAAGGATATGAAGAAAAAATATATTATGAAGAAAAATAGGAATTGAAAAATTTTCTAGAGAGAAAAATTGTGAGGAAACTTGTCTCAGATCCATAGGAGTTTCTCTATATTGTCAGAAGTGAGAAGGAGAGATTGGGTTAGTATTTGACCTAAGAGTCAGTTAGGTCTAAGAAACAACTCACTAAATAGTCTAATGTTTCAAAAAAGAAACAACTGATTAAGAATTTATTGAATTCTTATCGCTATTGACCTTTAAGAATTGAACGGCCTTTAAGAACTGAACAAATGACTGGGAGTAGGCCTCTCCATAGTCCAAAGGCTGAAATTTAAATGTAAGCTATTAATATTATTATTTTTATGAGGTTTTTCTAGGTCAAAGATCCTACCCATGCACAACTACAAGACTTCTTAGAAATGGAATGGCCGTAATTACTTAGGAAACCTTGCAATGAATGATAATTAGGAACCTAATCAAATTACAGTGTAAATCACATTTGTTTCTCTATAATTGGTTGGAATTTAGTTAATATCGTCAAAAATTACTAAAAGCATACATAAATGATTTGCTGAAGTCCTTGGAGGACAAAATGCTGTTACTAATCCACCCATAGCTAATCAATTTCTGTGGAAATTGAAATGTTTGTTACAAACTAGAAATGCCCATTAAATACTTGCATCTTCAATTTCATGAATTCTTATTGACACTAATGATGTGATGGCTGTAGCCCATTACACTAGGAGATGTGGAAAGAATGTGTTGTTAGTTTCACCTTTCTTTGGACTACTGTAATTTTCTCTATTTCCCCCAGAATAGCAGAAAGCATAGATAATTTTCCAGACCCAAGTTTCCCTACAACAGCCACTAAAGAAAGCTCCTTCTGGAATCTTTATATTTGAACTACATAACAAGAAAAGAACAGAGATGATATAGTTAGTTCTCGTTACAGTTGTTTTTAATGTATATTCCTAGACAAGTCACTGTGTCATAGTCTCCCCAAGGACCCAATGATATTCTTGTCAATCAAAATAGACACATGAAATTTAATTGGTGTTCAAACAGAACTTAAACTAAAAAAAGTTAATTGTGAATGATTGAAATTTTTGATGCAAATTGAAGACATTGATATAAATATTCAGCAAACAGAATTTCTTAAATGTTTGAATAAGCTTATCTTTAAAGAGAAAGAACAATTTCAAGGATTAAAGATCAAAAGAAATGTCATGTATGAAAGAAGGAATGAGAAGAAACAAAATTCCTCTTCAACACTAGTAAAGCCACACAAACTGATTAATTAATAATTATAGTAAGATCAGTTTTTAAAAGCAACTTTGGAATTGCTAAATAAATTCTGCTTCTGAGCATAAACATCACCACGTTTTGGCAATGATAGCATTTAGTTATAGTAAATTATTCCTGAAACTGACTTGCATGAACTTACATGAAATCTCTAGTACATTTTTATTCATTTTATGCTAGGAGACATCTATTGTTAATGAATAAGATATAATTGGGCTGTGGTTTTGTTTACCAAGTGCATCATATTAGTATGCACAGCTGGTTTCTTTCTTTCTGGGTGATTTCTTTCTTTTCCTTCCTTCCTTCCTTCCTTCCTTCCTTCCTTCCTTCCTTCCTTCTTCCTTCCTTCCTTTCTTCCTTCTTCCTTCCTTTCCTTCCTTCCTTCCTTCCTTCCTTCCTTCCTTCCTTCCTTCCTTCCTTCCTTCCTTCCTTCCTTCCTTCCTAATTTCTCTTCTTTTTTTCTCCTTCTTTTTCTTTCTTCTTTTTTCCTCCCTTTTTTGAAAATTATTCTCCTTATTTATATAATGAAGGCAATAGTGTGTCACTAGGAGTTGGAGAACACTTTTTCAGACCTTTAGCTAGGTTCTAATTTAAAAAGCAAAACAAAACTGTTTTGTCGAATGACATTTTCTATTAAAAGTGTGCTGTGAAACAGGTGCCCTCTGTTGGTCATTATTAGTAAAATATTATGAAAAAGGTATGATGTAACAAAAATGGCTTAATTGGTATTTACTACATAATTATGTTACACTTTATTCAAATAGTTTAACATTTTAAAGATAAAGTTCTTAGGTCAAAGAACTGGTTCCAATAAGTAAAATTTCATTTCGTTTATGAACCAAAACTTAAGAAAAAAATTTGATGGGTGATGCTCAACCTGAACCTGACATGCAAAAATTTTAACTACAGAAACCTTAGAGCAAAAGGATCAAGGAACTCACTTCTTTGGATTCTCTGTGATTTTAGCAGCCTTCTATTCATTGTAGTATCTACAGAGCCCACAGCAACTGGAGATTACAATAAAGGCAGGCTGAGCCAGATACCTCATACATTGTTGGCAAATTGTTATTAACAACTCAATTTTCTCTGCTTTATTCATTCAGTACAGATAAAATGCTGCTGAATCCTGGGAAAACATTTAGATCCAGCTTCATACAAAGCACTGTTAAATATTTTTTCAACTAAAACAGAAAAAGGACCCTTTAATAGTTTAGTGTCGAAGTAAAAAGAATTCTTAACAAAGAAAACAGTATAATATGCTGAATTACTTAAAAGTTATTCTGATAGAAGAAAAGAGCAGAAAAGAAATACATGATTCCTTTTATTCCATAATGCTTTCTATGATTTATTAACTCAGGGAGACTAATTTTGAAAGCAGTTTTAAACAATCAAAAAAGTGAAATAAGAAAGAAAAAAAAGACAAAGAAGTAAAATGTGCAAAATCATAGATTACAGTAGAGGAACGATTTTTAGTTTAAAGACACTTTGGATGTACCTGGACCACAGCTGAGTTCACCGTTGGTAAATCAAACAGAGGAAGCCTCAAAATATTAAACAGACATAGATGTGAACACATTAGTGGCTGTTAAAATATTTCCTCCATTCAGCAAAAAGTAGAAGCCAAACGTTGTCAGGGATACCTAAAAAATAGAGAGACATCATTTTCTCCAAGTGTTTATTGCTAACAATATTATGAGTTACAGTCCAAAAAATTAGGGAAGAAAATTTGAACAACTTTTTGTGTGTTTGTTTATGGAAATTCAGTACTATTGCTGAAGAATATAAAATCAAAGTTAGTACAGATTGTACAATTGTGTGTCATAGGCAATGACATCCTTGAGACTATGCGGTTCAGCTCTCTTCTTTAAAACATGTCATATTCTTACTAGAGTTACTATTCTCATTTAAAATGTATGCAAGCTTATCTTTCCTTCGAGGTAGAGAAGTTTTATGTGAACTTATTTTCCAGTGGTGTATGCATACGTTCTTTCACATGTGAAATAATTACACACTTTCATTGTGTCATAAAATTTAATTGAAGAAAGTATGAATAAATCATGGCTGATAAAATTTACATTTGCTCTTATAAGTTCCATTTAGAAAAGGCAGAAAATTTTATTTATGCATGAGAACATATTGATGCATATTGGCTGACTTAAGCAGATGATTCTTGGACATTTTTATCAAAGTATTCCAAACATAAATATCACTTTTACTTTCATAATACCCACAAGTTTGTTTAAATAAAAAGTAACAATATTTAAAATTATCAACATATGGAACTTCACTTGACCCCATCACCACAGAAGTGGTAACCTTCATTAAAATGGATGCTTCAGTTATATGTGATTTGATTATTCTTTTGCCTTCACCCATTGCTTCATATCTCCAGGCAGTTTATATTCTAGTTTAAATAGCATAGAATTTCCAATGCTAAAATGATATGATAGAAAGAGAGCAACCTCCATTTATATCAATTCACCTACAGATACTAATTCTATAACTTTGAGAATAGACTTCCATTTCCTCTTGTGAAATAAAAAAAGTAATGCCTTATTATTGCAAGAATGAAATAAGGCAAGGTATCTTACTTTTCAGTAGAAACATTCAATAAATCTTACTTCCCTTCCCAACACCATGTAGCATGCCTTTGGGTCTTGCTTAAAACAATTAATCATAAACATTAAGATATTTTAAAGTGGACATGAACTCTAAAATGCAGATTATATCTTGTAAGAATTAGGAAGGCAGATGTTCAATCTATGAGAAATTTACAAAGAAATAAAATCTTACATATAAAAATACAGACCAATGAGAATGCATCTATTTTCCTCTGCTTTAAAACTTTTGTCCTCTAATCTACATACATAATTATTAGATTTCTTGAAAATTTTAATTCAAAAGAAGATTTCACATTAGACACCTAAATTCCAGGCAATTTGGAAGTGAATCTGCAAATCAAATTTGGATATCAATACAGGAAATATTATATACGCTCACCAAGAATAGAATTCATGTTAATGCCAGCATAGAGAATATAGCAAGATATCTAGCTGATTTTTGAACTTTCAATTCCTTCCTGTTCTCAAATTTCAGTAATCATCTTTTTATAAGAGGGTTCCCATACATAAAGTCTTAAGATCTCAAAGGAGTCTGACAATATCTATTTGATAATCAATATCTTAGAAGAAATATAAACATACACACATATAAATACACAGTATAACCCACATATACATAACTGTAAAGGAGAAAAATTGGTACATTGATAAAGTAAATCGAATTGCTCCTATTTTCAACTGAGTCAAAATGTTTCCTTGAATTGTGTTTTTTTTGGAGGGTGGGTGGATGGAGAAGGAAACCACCATCTTTCCAGGTTTATGTTCCACTTACCCACCAACAGCTTATCTTTGGACCAGGCTTTGGCAACGTCCCAGCTCTAGGCACCAGCGCCATAGCACTTTTTATCTAGCTCGATCTTGTCACTTTTCCTGGTGGTCCAGCTCTCATTTCTGTCAGTTCCCTATTTCTTAATAGCTAAGCTTATCTCCCTGGCCTCTCAATTTCTTGAATGAAGACTAAAGTCTTGAGACTTGAAGCCATTTTCTGAAAGGTGACTGGTATACTGAGATTGTAAACTATTTCTGAGAAGGAAAACACGGAGAAGCAGGATCCGACACTGGTTTACTACATACACTTTAAAATGAGATAGCCCTGCATTCAAATTCTAACACTATCTCTTCATAATGGTTAATCTTATGGTGTTCGATTGTTTGACCAAATACAAGTCTAAATGTTGCTGTAAAGATATATTTTAGACACGATTAACATTTAAATCAGAAGACTTTGAGTAAAGCTGATTACCCTCCATAACAGGTGGACCTCAGACAATCCGTTAAAAAAGCCATAAGAAAAAAGACCAAGGCTCCTCTAGGAGGAAGAAATTCTGCCTCCGACTCAATACTGCAACATCAACTCCTGCTGATATTTCTAGCCTGCCCTACAGATTTCAGACTTGCCCTCCCCCGTTATCATATGAGTCAATGCTTTAAAATAAATCTTTCCCAATCTATCATCTATCTATCTATCTATCTATCTATCTATCTATCTATCTATCTATCTATCTATCTATCTATCTATCATCTATCTATCTATCTATCTATCTTTCTATATCTATCTATATCTATATCTATCCATCCATCTATTTACACACACCACACACACATCCTAATAATCTCTCATTGGCTCTGTGAACTCTGTGACACTTAACTGCTCAGAGACTTTATTTATTTGTTAAATGAGGATGAGAAATCTTTTTCTCAAATTAAAGTTATATGAATTAGATTTATAAGAATTATATGAGGAAACAGATATAAAGTGAAAAGCACAGCATGTGACACAGAAAACATTCACTAAATCATAGCTATTATCATGATCAGAGAGAGACTTAATGGCACCTGCTTTCAGATCTCAAGGATGCTGACTGCCCACACTTTTAAACTATCCTAATTAGTTGACGCTTGGACCTCTACCAATATTCTAGTGTGTTCACTGATGGGACTGCTATTTCAAATCTTGGCCTTTGCTCAGATCTTAAGGAAACATTCTTTTATTTTATCTACACTGTCCTTGTCCTACTAATAACACAAATTTCCTTTTAAATATCTATATTTAAATATCAATATTTAAGACCTATAAACACTCTTTGCTGTTCTTTTTAAGGATGCAGGGATTATCAGTTAGCCCACTGAAAGGTATGAGAAGCATTTGGATCATATTACTTTAGGGTGTATGACCTTATTAAACAATACGAGTTGAATTTCAGAGCTACTTAAGGCTATCCTTAATTTCAGATAAAAATGTAGATATCAGTCTCTTTTCAAAGTATCTTTAATCTAACAACGTCTTTCACTTCAAAAACTTATAATTTTGTGAAAATTCTACACAGTACAATGCAGCAGAATATTTATTGATTCTAAAATGAATCTATGTATACTTGTAATAAGTATATCCTATATATATAATGAAAGATGCACCAGAGATAATTTCCTATGCAGTTGTCAATGCCAGAAAGAAATTCTATGTGAGCTTTACAAATTATGCTCCTGAAAAAAATTTGATAAGACATAATTTAGGTATGATAGGATTTGTAATTATATGTGTACATATATATATGTGTGTGTGTACATATATAAGTTCATGAGATTTTGCTTATTTTATCACAGAGAAATATTAGTGGTGTGGGTGAAGGTAAATTTTCTAGAGAAAAAATAATTCGAAACATGCCTTTTGTATTTTGTATTATCATTTCTATTCCACATAAAGAAACTGGATGACATTTCATTGCTTCTCTCATATAAACATGCATTCACACTAATGACAGTGTTATTTCCACTCTTGTCTGCTTTATTCTATCTCTCTTCCACTTAGTCTCTTTTAAAAAAGTAATATTTTTTGTCTTTTGGGACGTTTATTTTTAACTGTTAAGTGAGAAACAAAAAGAAAACACCTGCATTCTATTTGGCTTTATTTAAATACAATTTTAGCAATTATGCCTCCTATGTATCTGAAACCAAAAGCAGAATAAAAGCAGGCTGTATACTTTCCAAAATAGTAGTAAATATAATATTTTGGGATGTAATTTGTTTAAAATTGAATAAAATAACATCTACACTCTATTAAGATGGGATAAATTTTTCCAAACTCCATCAATTATATAAATATTTTATAACAAGATCACAGGAATAAAAATAAAGCTCTCTATGCTGTTAGCCCACTAATTTGAGTGTCCTTATCAAAGTACTTATTAGTTCTTAGTAACAAAATGCTTATTAGTACTTTGAAAATTAGAGTGATTAAAATGTATATTTTCAAATACTGGTTCTTTTTTTTGTAAATACTATGTATATTATATATTCATTTAAATATTTAACACATATGATTCTATGCTTATTGGTTGGGTATGGCTTCTTAAGGATTTCCTCCAATAATGTTGCCAGTATCATTTTATATGTATTAATAGGTATTTATATATCTAACAATTTAAAAATTTATAGTTAATATCCATATTATTATTTAATTAAAGATATTTTTCAATTTAGTATATTTGCATATAATATCTCAGTCTAAAGTCCTAAAGGTTTTGGGACTTTAAGGTCTCCAAAAAGTATTTTCATTACTAAACATTTGACTTTAAATTATTTAAAATCCAGACTAAAAATCTAGTTTATTCATTAAATTATAAACAAAACTGTTCTCCTAAATACTAATGTGTTTAGTAATTCATAATTATTTCATAATTATGTGCTATTTTCTAATTCTCATCTCTAAAGTCTTGTAATCTTCTTGGTAAGTATTTTAAAAGTTAAGAAAAATATAAAAGAATATGTAAATTTTCAGCACTTAAATATATTAAAGCAAATGAAAAATCTCTCTTTCCATCAAATTTTACTGTACATGTAACTATTCTTAAAAATACTGGTGTTTTAACATTAGATTATCGCTATACTTTTACAAATATATTTATACCGATATATCTTCATTTATTTATCTCTATCATACCCATGTGTGTAGGTATAGTCACATTTTAAAAATAGATTAATGATATATAAACATATGTGCAGAATATATACGTATACACGTATACATATATATACATATATATGTATATACATATGTATTTGTTTAAATTTATCTTTTCCTCTAATATGTGATTGATATATTTCCATGTCAGTACATAGATAGTGTTGATCAGCAATACATTAAAATAATCAAATAAATGTCATAAGCAATACATCCGATCTGTGTATGTTACTTTACCATATGAAACCATCTATCTTTCCCATTACAGTGTAATGTCTTTGAGCACAGCAAACTATGTCCTGTTTCTCCATTCCTATAGTATAACTTAGTGTATGTTACCTGGCACATGTCAGATATAAAAAAAAAACATATTGATAGTAAGATGAATGATTGATCAAATGTAAAGAAAAAATATTAAAATTAATTCAGGCATTTTTGCTCACTTTGCAGCATGTAGCTACTTCTTTGTCACTTTAGCCCACCAGCCTCCTCTCCACTACATGCAAACCAAGCATACTCCTACCTCTAGGCTGAGTGCACACCAGTCCCTTTGTTTCACATATCTTTTTCTTAAACATCCACATGAACTGCTCCTTTACCCGGCTGATATATCACATCCTTCCTAAGAGCTTTTCTACTATATGAGAACTGGCATCCTTTGTTACTCTATCACCTAATTAAAATTTATTTTTTTCATATACAAATTAACACCTGCGTTAATTTGATACCTGTGTCCCCCAATAGTCCCGTGAGAACTGGAAATTGTCTGGTCTCCTCACTGTTGTACTTCTTGTGCCTGGCACAGTGACTGGCACAAGACAGATGCCCAATAAACATTGGTTGAATAAATAAGTGATACATTTGGATTATTTTCATGTATAACTTCTATTTTCCATGTATAAAGAATTAGCTACATGATTATTGGCAATTCAAGCCAGAAAATTCAGCTTCTGTTTGTCACATGTAACGTGAGGTATCATTCTCTTATCTGCAACTTTTTTACTCTATTTGCAACTAAACCATTTATAGGTATAACAAACACAAGACTGCCACCCCTGCTCACACTGCCAGACCTAGCTCTTGCCAAAGGAGTGATATGGCCATCAGGATTTGAAAAAGGGATGACAAAAGGATATTGAGGTTTTTTTTTAATCAGGTCTATGAGCTACTGGACATCAAGTTAATAATTTCCCCAGTGGAAAACTTTTTAAAAGTACGGCTCAGAAAAAGAGAAGCAAAATATTTAGAGTTTATGGAGCACTTTTATAGTCAAATAATGGTAACTTTTACTATCAATTTTTAATATGTTTAATATATTAGGAAAATAGATTACGTATTTTGATCATATAATATTAAGAGACATGTTTTCAGAAGAGGAAATTACAATTATTGATTAAAGTACATAGTTTTAAAATTCACTGTGTATTGGTAGAGAGTAACATTTGGGTTTCCAAGCAAATATGTTCACCAAAAACCCATATCAGTTTGTAGACTGCAAAATCGTAAAAGAAATCTATTCTAGATCTTTGGCGTTGAGGCTCCCTTCTCTTCATTGGCACCCCTATAATGCTAAACCATCTAAATTTTATCAATACAATGTACATAAATTAATCAATGGATATCTAATGAATGCCGATAAATAATATTACAATTGAAACTAGAAAATTTAGAAATGACATTGTCCCAATTCTCTCAAGATTATAATCTACTTTTGGAGTCTACCCCCTCTACACACACACATACCGCATACACAGGATGATTATAAGTATAAAAATAGCTAAGCAGGGTCATGAGAATTTAGAGATATAAGAATATTAGAAAGGCCTCATGGAGCAAATGGAAAAACATCTTTTCTTCCAAGGGTTAATTCTCACTTTCTCTCTGTGTACATTATTTAATATTTGTATATTGAATTCAGTATCTTCAAGCTTAATTATTAGTAATTAAGGTTGATTTTAGAAATTAATTTATTTAATTGACTACCCTTTAAAAAAACCCAGTGAAATGCTTAAATAATTGTAAAAGTAGTGAGGAATTGGTATTAGTACTGAAAACAAGGCAAAAGTCTATTTATATGCCAAAATTTTAAGGTATTTCCACTATGTTGATTTAAAGAGAGAAGATGGAGAGCTGAGGCTAAAAAGAGTAAACGGTATACAGGAGCAACTCAAAAACCTATTTATTCCATAAGTGAATAATACGCAGCCAAAGGAAAAGCCGCCTGGTGAGTAAATATTCAGGGCCTTCAGTGGAAGCTTAGTGTGATGCTGGGGGACCTTGGGGCCTGCCCAAGGGCCTACACAGCCTTGACAGGAGGTTCACAAGGTGCCAGGATCACCCTAAGATCTATAGGTACTGCAGTGTTCGATCCTCTTTTACATTTCTGCACAGAAGATTGGAAATGTTTCTGCTACTGACTAGTAAAGAGGACAATTGTGCTGATGATAAAACAATGACTACTCCTGCCACAAGAGAAAAGTGAGAAAAAAAACAAACAAACTTGTCACTACAATAGTTTAGCTCTTAGCCCTGTCTCCTCCAAATGTAGCTCTTTAATCTCCCCCTAAGAAGTTACTGACCACCTAATGTGTCCAAGTAAAGTGATGGAAATCCAGGAACTGTAATTCTCATTTTATTTAGTCTATAACATTTTTTAAGAGATGTCTAATGACCTCTAATAAAATCTGCCCCCAACTTATAAACAAATATAAACTCTTCTCACACCATTATAAAAGCACATAAATAATATTTAATATTAATTAAGATACTAAAAGATTGAGTAACTAAATTATTCAAGGAATCAGATAAATGCCTTTCTACTGGGAAAAGATATCACAAAGAACGTGAAAAAATATTGAATATCTCTTTATAATCTTTGCAGTGAAAGAACATGATATCCATCAAAAATTAATAAAAATAATAGAAACATTTTTTGAAATTGAAAATGTAACTATCAGTTTTTTATAAAATGCAGTGGAGGCACTAAAAGTCCAAATGGTTACTACAGTACAATGAAATTTTTAAACTAGTAGATATGTTTAAAAGCTTTTCCCAGAAATTAAAGAAAACATACTTTTTAAAAAACGATATGATAAAAAAACGAACAAAATTTAAGGCATGGAGAAGAGGTTCAAGATATTATACACATACATATGAGATATAATCATATACATACATGCATATATTGACATTTCTATTTCTTTATGTATTTAGAGTAATGAAGAAAACAGTCTCTAGAGAAGAAGGCCTGGGTTCCAAGGACAGCTTCTCCATTTAAAAACTTTTTTGACTATGGATAAATTACTTTCCTTACATTATATATATGAGCATTATATCTACATCAACACCTATAACTACAACCGAAAGTATATCTGTATCTATATATATAATAGTGATTTAAAAAGGATGCAACAGATACATATGTATGTGTGTGTGTATATATATATAATTATTTAACAAGTCAAAAACAAAAATAAATAATTTTAAAAAATAACAACCTTTGACTGAAAAAAAAAAAGATTTCAAAGCAAAAGCAGTCAAGAAATACCAGCCAAATTAATTAAAAAACAACACCCCCATATTATGCTAAGTATTTAAACCAAGATTACTCTACCCAGTAAAGCTATCATTTAGACTCGAAGGATAGATTAAGAGCTTCCCAGACAAGAAAAAGCTAAAAGAGTTCGTTAAGACAAAACCAGTATTATAAGAAATGTTAGAGAAACTTTTTAAGAAGAAAAATAAATTAAAAATCAAAAGTATAAATAATAAAATGGCAATAATTACATATCTATCAACAATTACTTTTGATATAAATGAATTAAATGTTCCAATCAAAAGTAGGGTAGTTGAATGGATAAGAAAATAAAACCCTTACATGTGCTGCCTACAAGACAGTCATTTCAAATTGAAAGACATACAAAGACTGAAAGTAAAGGGATAGAAAAGGATATTTCATAAAAATGGAAACAAGCAAAAAAGCAAGTGGGGCAATAACTTATACCAGACAAAATTGACTTTAAAACAAAGGCTACAACAAGAGACAAAGAAGAACCTTGTAATCTTACTTCTGGGTATTTATCTGAAGAAAAGCAAAACACTACTTTGAAGAGAATGTGAATCCATATGTTCACTGTAGCATTATTTATTATAGTCAAGATATGGAAGCCATCTAGGTGTCCATCAACGGATGATTAGACAAAAAAAAGTGGCACTTATATACAATGAAATATTACTCAGCCGTAAAATGAATGAAATCTTGCCATCTGCAACAACATGGATGGACCTAGATAGTATTGTGTTGAGTAGAGTAAGTCAGACAGAGAAAAACTAATGTCATATGATTTCATTTACATGTGAATCTATAGAACAAAATAAACAAACAAAACAGAAATAAAATCACAGATTCGGAGAACATTTTGATGGTTACCAGATGGGAGGAGGGGTGGGGGCTAGGGGGAAAAAAAAAGAAAAAGAAAATTTTTGAATAAAAGGCTTTTGATCCATTCTGCAACTCTGTGCCTTTCTATTGATAAGTTCAGTCCATTTATATTTAGGGTGATTATTGAAATATGAGGTCTTCCTATAGCCATGTTATCTTTTGCTTTCTGGTAGCTCGGTGTTTCCGTTTTTTCCTTGTTTTCGTGTTTCTGTTTTCTTTATTTTGGTTGGCTTTTGTGGGTTTTCCCTCTAGTTCTTCTTGCTTTATGTTATATGCTTCAATTCTGAATTGTTGATGTGTGGTTACCATTACGAATCTGTAAAGGATAGTTTTATATATACAGTCGTCCATTTTCTTCTGTGCCTGCCTTATCTCTTTTCGAATTTTGATCTTTGAAGCCTCCCTCTTTTAGTCATTGTTATCTCAATTTGTCCCTATGTATGCTGAACATTCATTACTATCTTGCTGTAGTGCTTCTCTTCTTATTATTTAAGCTTACAATGCCCTGTTCTTAGGAAGGGTTGCACTTCTCTGCTTCTATTTGCCTGATAGTCACTTCATTATGTATTTTTGTTTTGTTTTGTTATTTTGTTTTAGATGAGCTGACACCTTTAAATATTTCCTGTAGTGCAGGCCTCGTAGTGGAGAAAGCTCTCAATTTTTTTTATGTCTGGAAAGGTCTTAATTTCTCCTTCATATCTAAAAGAGAGCTTAGCTGGATACATTATTCTAGGCTGGTAGTTTCTTTCACTTAATAGTTTAAATATTTGATTCCATTCCTTTTTTGGCTTATAAGGTTTCTGCTGAGAAGTTCGATGATAATCTAATGGGTTTTCCTTTATAAGTTACCGTCCTCTTTTCCCTGGCTGCCTGGAGAATTCTATCCTTGTCGTTGATTTTTGATAACTTTAAAACAATGTGTCTTGGTGGAGGCCTTTTGGGGTTCAGATAATTAAGTGTTCTGTTTACTTCTTGAATTCCCAGCTCCAGCTCATTCCTTAGATTTGGAAAATTCTCGTCAACTATTTATCTGAAAATGCTTTCTAGTTCCTGCTCCTTTTCCTCGCCTTTGATAATGCCCATTATTCTTATGTTTCCTCTCCTGATGGTATCAGCTAGTTCTTGAATTTCTCTTTCATTATTTTTCATTTTTCAGTTTCTCTCTTCTTCCTTCTGACTTATTTCTAGATTTCTGTCTTCGATATCATTGATCCTTTCCTCCATTTGGTCGACTCTATTTCCCAAGCTTGCTATTTTTCTTCAACTTTTGTAGTGTGTTCTTCATTTCCAGAAGTTCTGTTTGGTTCCTTTTGAGGGTTTCGATCTCCTTGCTCTGCTCATCTAGTTGTTTTTTCAGTTCCTGAGATTGTTGATTTGAGTCGTTTTGGATCTCATTGAATTTTTTCACAAGTACCTTCCTGAATTCTCTGTCATTTAAGTCACATATTTCTATGTCTGTAAGCTTATTTTCTGGAGATTTTTCTCTTTCTTTCTGAGCTGCCTTGTCACCTTGGTTGTTCATTGTGTTTAAGGGACTATTTCTCCGCCTGGGTATTAATGGAAGTGTATTCTGCTGTTTTTCCAGAAAGAAGATTTATTATATAAAAGTGTCCCTTTGCCTGCTGCAAAGAAGGTGCTTTTCTTTTGGTTTCCAGTAGGTGGTGTCTAAGCCTCTTGGATCCCTGCTTTATATAAAGCCTAAAATCTTTTTATTTTCTTGTAGATATTTAATCGCACTTGCTACTCTCAGTTTCAGTCCCTATCAGTGTTAGCAACAGTTTCGGTAGCATTTGCTCAGATTCCCCTGGGGCTCCACAGTGATCGGTCTCAGAGGGTATGGAGGGAAGGGCTCTCTGGGTTGGTGATTGAGGGCTGCAGCTCAGCCTTGGTTTTGCAACCAGGGCCGGTAAAAATCAACTGTTGTTTCTCTGCTGTCCACTTCTCTGCCTTCTGCTCTGATGACTGGGCCCTGCCACCAGCTAGCCACGGGGAGCTCACACTTTCCCAGGCAGGGCTGTTCTGGGAAGTAGCTGCTCCTTCTCCCCATCTTCTCCTCCTGCAGGGAGCTCCGGAGGCTTCAAGAGGCAGCTTCTTTATTTCTCCCAGTCCACCGCCCAACACCGAGGTTCTGACTTGTGGTAGCTCTTTCCGGCAGAGAGAAAGAGAATGAAAGAGAGATTTGGCTATTTCCAGAAATCTTAGCCTAGGCATTAAGCATGTAAGTTGAGAAGCCATGTTGAATATGCCTGCAGCAGCATACATGGAGAAGAATCAAGTAATCCACCAACATCCAGAACCAAGGCCCCAGACATATGTCTCCATTTGAGCCACTGCAGCTATTTCCAGTTGTTCAAACTACTAAGCTAAAGCCTCAATCACTGTGAAACAGAGAAAAGTGATTCCTGTCTGAAGCCCTGACCTACAAAATCGTGACCATGTTAAAATCATTGCTGTTTCATGCCACTAAGTATCAAAGTGATTTATTTTGCAGAAATAAATCACCAGAACAGGGCAGGAGAACAAGACAGTGGTCAGTGCATCTCTGATAGACAGATTTCTGGCCATAGATGAGATAATCCTATGTAACTTCTTAAAAAGAACTTTGATATATGGAGATGAAGGGCAGAGGTGGGGAGAAGAAAAGGTCTGTTATCTTGTATGTGGGGGGTTTTAATCCAGGAGACATTTAGATTATAGTTCCATAGATGAGGGGGCCAATTTGGAGGTTAAAAAAATGACTTTTTCTGACATCAATGAAGCACCTTCTTGTTTGGATTCCCTGACACCACTCTCTCTTGGTTCTCCTCTCTCTGTATTAGTTGCTCCTTCTCACTATCCTTCAGTGGATTTTCCTATCTTCACCAGCTCTACATATTGGAATATCTGATAGTTTTGTTTGTGGACATTTTACTCTCTTCACTCACACTAAGGTGATCTCATCCAGAACAATGACTTGACATACCCAATCCAATTTAGAACAGTTCCCAAATTTATCAGTCCAGCCTATTTCTTTCTTAAGCCCAGAATTATATAGGTAATTACTCACTCAACCTTTTTATCTGGATGGCTGTCAGGGACCACTCTCTGTTTAAATGAATCATTAGAAGGACTCTCAGGACTCAGCATGTAGTCATACTCATGGTTTATGATTTACTTGGTAAAAGTATAATAATCAAAATTATCAAAGAGAAAAGATGAATGGGGCAAATACAGAGGAAAACAGACACAAGCTTTTAAAATTTATCTCTCAGCAGAGTCACACAGAACACACTTAATTATCCCAGCAAGTAGGTATGACAACATATGTGAAGTATGATCCACCAGGCCAACCTCTTCTTAGCACATGCCCAAATTCCTAACTCCCAGAAGGAAAGCAGGTATTCAGCATGAACCACATTAATTGTATGAATATGTTAGACATATTGTACCATTCTTAACAGTTAGGGTAGTGGGAACCTTCCTGAAATTCTAGTCCTAGTTGCCAGCCAAAGGTCACCCCTATAAGCAGGCCTTTCAAAGGGCAGCAATCAGGCCTGATGTGTTAATTCTTTCCTGTAAAATGTCTAATACATATTTCAAATTTAGCAAGTCTCAAAACAAACCCCACACCCTACTCTACTCTTTCCTGAGCCTCCTATAGCTCAGAAAATTGTGCCTCAACTACCTTGTGACTTAAACAGAAAACTTTGAGGCATCCTTGACTCCTCACTTTCTCTTTCAAACTACATTCGATCCTTCAGTATATTATGTTAACTGTACCTTTAAAACAGAGTCAGAATCTAATCACTGCTTATATCTTCATTGCTACAACCTAGTTGAAGCCACCATGGATCTTTGCCCAAATTGTCTGTCTTTCAACTGGTGATCCTTCTTCCACTCTTGCTCCTCTTTATATTATTTTCCACATAGCAGCTGGACCTATCCCTATAAAACATATGTCTAATCATGTCAATTCTTGCTCAAAATCTTCTAAATGCTTCCCTTCTAACACAGAATAAAAGCCGATATCTCCATCACATTCCATAAGACCTTTCAAAATTTTTGTTCACCCCCAGACCTTTCTGACCTCAATTTTAACATTTTTTTTTTTCTCTCAGTGGCTCTACTCCAGCCTCGTTTGTCTCAAGAATACCAAGCCTGTTCCTGCCTCATGGTTCCTGCCCTTCTTACTCTTCCGGTTTGTAATAGATATGGACTTGGCTTCCTCTCTAACTTCCTTCAGGACTTTGCTCAAATGTCACTTTATCACCAATGTCTTCCCTAAGCACCTTACATAAAATAGCAACTTCCATTTCCTCACACTGGCGTTTTCTTACCCCTGCTTACCTTGCTGTACTTCTTTCTCCCTTAACATTGATTATCTCTTAATATCATTTATATGCATTCATTTGTTTATTGTTTATCTCTTCCCTCTGAAGTGTCATCAGAGCAGGGACTTTTTGATTTTGCTCTGTCCTCATAGTTTACTTAGAACAGTGTTTGGCATGTAGTGAGTGCTCAATAAATATTGAATAAATATATGCCTTGCTATTATCTGGGGTTCAGGTAACTCAGGATCAATTTTACTTTCATGAATAAAATGGTTCTTAATTCCAACAACTTGGAAATGTAGTCAATACAAAAAATATAATTATAGGTTAATAAAAAATGTTTCTTTACTTCTCCTTCATATAACAGTTAGAGGTAAAGCAATGCTTCCCTGAAAAAGGTGACACACAGTCAAGGGCTCAATATCATTGTTTGCCTGTAAGCATTTGAATATAAATATTTAAGAAATATTACAGAAATTTTTCAAATATTTTACCAGACATATATATTCATTTATATGTATATTTATATATTGTTATCGTAGCAGATAAAGTTCAACTCCCAAAAGACCCATCTAAGAAAAATAGTGAAAGTATGTATCATTTTATTTTTAAGCCAGACTTCCTGAATTTGAATTATAATTCTGGTATTTTCTAACTATGTGGACCTAGGTAAATTACTTAAAACTCTGTCTGTTTCTACATTGTAATAACGCATGTGATAATATTTTTTATATTATAGGATTGTTGTAAAGTTTTAAAAAGATAATAATATAAGTTTTTAAAAATAGGGCTTAACACATGGTTGACTTCAGTAAATATTGACTATATTATCATAATTCACATTTATATCACAGGCAAAAGTAATAGACTGTCCATGTCCTAAATAGTATTTGCAATAAATACCTTCCCTACTCTTTTTAGTACAACCTTTATAATGTAACACTTGCTTATCATTTACCTGTGGGGGACTGAAAAACCAAGACTTCCACTTACTTCGTTATGAATGGACTAGTGAAGGGCAAAATATCAACGAACACTTTTTGAATAAAGCAACTTATATCAGGACAGGCTTAAAGTTATTCCACAATGCAGAGAGCAGAGATGATTTCTTGGCATGTGCCTCTTTATAAAAGGATACCTACATAACGAAAGAAAATAAAAACAATGAGAAAACTAGACAGAACTAATACGAGTACAATTATATATAAATTTATATATATAAAATAAAAATTATATATATATACACTAACCATAAATTTAGCAACATACTCTAAAGATAATAAAGTAACAAGAAAGGAATAAACTTAATTAAACTTAAAAAAATCATTGGTACAGTATGTCACCAGAACACTTAGTATTATTTATACCACGTGGTATAAAAGGTAAGAAAAATAGTTGTGTTTTATCCTTTTTGTGAATTTTGAAAATGTTTCTCTAATATAATTAATTAATAAAATACAGTTTTTATCTTTGAACTATATTTTCTTTTTGTAAAGTTTAAAGAGGCTCTATGTGTGTGTATATAATACAAGAGGTGGAGTACCTGTTCCTACCCCATAAACTGTCCTAGGTCACCATATGACTTACTTTGACCTACAGACATGAAACTCTGAATACAAAACCATCTTTGCTATGATAATTGAGCAAAAGATATTGGTGAGAAGTTAAAGATATATACATATAAACACATGTGCTTCTGAATATTGGAGAAGGGATGCTGAATAACTTGATGACAGAAATTAGCTGCAATAACAACCAACTATATTTATGAAAATGCTTTGCCACTTCACATATTTTAGGCACTTTCTATATTAATAATAATAATATTTCATATTTGGAACAAGCTTTATCTATTTTTTGGTAGTAATTAAGTACATAGGATTTAATAATTAATTACCTTTAATTTTTGCTTCTCTTAATTCTTAAAAACTTCCTTCCTCCACTGTTTTCCTAAGACAAGACACATGATATTAGAGAAATCACTTTTATTTAGTTCAAAATATCCTCTTTCCAAGGGTTTCTTATAGCCTAAAATAATTATTCTAGAAATGAAAGAGTAAGGTAAACAATTCAGCAAAACTACAAATCAAGTTAAAAATAACATTGCATGCATTTATTTCATTTTTTCATTTATAAATTGTTTTATTGACCAATTATACACCTTTATTGAAAAATCATACACCTTTATCCTGGAGTTCTATAGTGTGCAGTAATCATTTGTAGTTTTTAGAAGAGCTATTTAGACATCCAATTTTTTAGTGAAACATAAACTTCATTTATTCATCTCACACTGGAAGCACTCACCTACACTACCTCCCTCACTGAAATTTAAATAGCTAACTTTCACGGTTAAGGTATCCACTCAAGAACCCACATTTGCTTTTTAGGTTTATATCAAAGGAGGAATGGATTCAAACTCTACATCTGCAACTTCTGTTCCACTGTAACTTTCTATACTCTCTGCCACTTGATTGTCCAGTCAGATGTAGAGTAACTCTTTCTGCTTCATAAACTTCAACCTTGACAATATAACCTACTTTGACCAATAGAAAATGAGCCATTGTTACAGTGCCATTTCTGAGCTGATGCCTTATGAAGTATGGCATCAGCCTCTTAGTAATTCCATTTTCCCCCATTCAAAGATCTTACCCCAGGGGATGTCGTGAATAATTTTGCAAGAATAATAGGCCCAAACTGGGACTGTTCCATGTAAACTAAGGTGCAGGGTCTAATTATACTACAAACGTTATTGTGTCAGACAGTGAATTATATTTGCCTTACAGCCATTCTTCTGCCCCATCATCTTCTTGTTAACAGCAACCTGATTATTATTTAGTTGAAAATCTCTTGAACTCAAGGTAAATTCTTATTCCAATCACAGAGTTATGGATCATGAAGGTTTAAACTAGTCTCGGTAATCTCATTACCTTTTGCTTGGCATTAATAATATAACTCACATGGCTAAGGATATATAAACAAAAATCTACTAAGAACTTTATTTTTCCAAAGAAAGAACAAAACTTCAAGAAGAGAAAACATTTTGTCTCCCATCCTTTCCTTCTCCTTTCTTCTTCCTGCCTGCACTGAAGACACAGTGCTCTGAGACAGAGAAGCCATTTTTGCTATCATGGGTAAAAATTCAAATAATAAGGAAGGGGAAGTGTATAGAAAAACCTTAGTCTCTATAGTATTTCTAAGGTAGTTCACTAGCCTCTTTCCAGCCTTCTTCTCAATAACATAATAAAATAAATACCAACTGGTTTAAGTTATCCTTATTTGTGTTACTTGAAGCCAAACACGCTCCTAAGTGATGTAGTTCAGATACATACAATTTATAAGCTTGGTGACTTAACTTGTTCATTAAGAAATTAAACCCACATTTAAACCCAGGCCTTCTGACTACCGTGTTTTCCATTATAAAGTACATTAGTTCAAGAGACTCTAACAAAGTATTACACTACTCTGAATTGAGACTGCTTATATTGTCATTGTTACTGAATAATCTTAATTGATTGGTCCTGGGATGGATTTAAACCCCACGGTAACCAGAATCCTCACTGGATTCAAATTTACTTTTATTATACTACATAATATTATATTGCAATTCATACTTTAAAAAGGCTTAAATGTAATAAGAAAGGACCTTCAGTAATCACGTTTCTGTTGGCTCAAATATGCTGGACATGTTCCTGCGGTGCAATTTTAAAAACATATTAAGCAATAAAATAGTTTTCTATCATATTAAGTCCTTCCATTCCATTCCATAAAATAAATATTCATTTTCAAAATAAGATTGCATTGATTTTCACAAAAGCATTTTAATAACATTTACTGCCTCAGCATTTTGACTTAGAACTGTGCAAAACTCAGCGGTTTTAGTCCGCAGGAATAAGTGACCCCTGGCTTTCATGCTGAGTCTCCAAATAATGCAGCATCTAAAAGTGACACTTAAGATGAATTGATTGTGATGAACATGGCCCCATTGTTTAACTACTGTGACTTCCCATTTCCCAGGTGTGTGCTGCTTCCTCCTCTTTTGCTTTCTTCTGATAGATTTAAATAGTCTCATCATGTGGGCTGGTCTTATTTTCACATAGAGGAGTCTAGGAAAAGAGGAAGTGGTGCTTCTTTAAATCAAATACTGAGGCAGCTTTTTTGAAAAGCAACTAGGACCAATAGTTGACCCTCCCAGTCAGTGAAATGGAGCCACCCATAAGGTCCCATAAACTTGTGGATTTTATTCCTAAAACAATAACAAGTTTCATACATGCATCTTGTATTTTTTAGACTGATATTTCTTTTCAAAGGACACAATTAATTTGATCTTCACAACCCTCTAGAGCAAGGAGAGGGTTTCCCGTTTTCCCAGGCGGTTAAACATTGGGAACTCCAAAGACACAAATTTTTGAATGTGATGTAAACCTATGTTAATTTAATCAAAGTATTTCCACTCCTTTTTCAATTTTATCTTAGAAAGAATGTTAAGTATATTTAACATTAACAAGAGTGCACCCAATGGATGTTAAGAGTAACAAAACAGTGGCAGCTGGCTAGAAAGATGAGATGAAATGTAAATTTTACAAATGAATATTTGATTATTTGGAAAGTATGGCTATATAGTAGCATTATTAATATTATTACTATTAATCACCTTTTAAAACACTTCTAGAAATAGGTGATTGTGCTATGAGAAAAGGAAAAAGTCAGTCTACCCAAAAATCGTAGGATAGGTAGGACAAAGTCAGATAATACAGAAGTCTTATTGATATGTGAGAAAAAGATAGGACAAATTGAACAGTATATCTCTGGTTAAAAATGGTTCAACTGTGTCCTATAAAAACTTTAACTAGATTTTTCCATGTATGGCAAGGAGATTATTCTATGACTATTATTATATTCACTGATGACAGATTATATTTGCTAATAAAGGGTTTGTAATTATTTGATCACCAAAACTATCTAGACAGCTACTGCCTTTGGAATTAAGGCTCATAAGCACATAATTTCCCAATTATTTGTATCATCTGAGCACATTTTAATTGAATTATTCATATAATTATGAATAATTGAATGTGGCCTAAGAAATAATTTCTGTCTCAAAGAACAAATCTGAGAACACAATTAACCACTATTTCAAAGAGACATTCTCGTAAACAATAAACAATAGGTATGTTTCAACTGCAATTGTTTAAGTTAATCGCAAGAAATCAAATTAGATTCATGCCAATGACAGTTCTAGATAACAGTATACTATGAAAATCATTTCCTATCTAGTTCTGAGGTGTTAAACAGAAAATAAATGTGATATTCAGTAATTATAGTTTATTGGTTTTTTTGATTGATGTAAGATAATTGTAGACTTCAAGATATTTGGTTGTCATATTTTAAATTTTTCTATGCCTTATCTTGCTTGTTAAATTTAATTTCAGCTCCTTACTTTAGGCCTTCTAAAATGATGTTTATAATATTTAATCTAAATACATATAGTTTTTATAATTTAGTAATTAAAGTTTTAAAAGTATACTTATCTAAAATTAATTTTACTTGTAGTATTTAAATTTTATGATACCTTATGACTTTAAAATGACAATCTCAAAATTTTTAAGTCAGAGTAAACATCACTCTTTCTCTCAACTAGTGGTGAAACAGAATCCAGATTTGGAAATTATATCTATACACATAAATTTTAAAAATCAAAATCATTAACCATAAATAGCTCATTATCTACATTTTTCTATTGTGTGACTTAAAATAGCATGCTGGTATAAAACTTTTGCAATCCTCTATAAGTGATTTCTAGGTTTGTATAACTTGAAATTCTTACCATACTTCAACCTCTTCTGCCCAATTATTTGCTCACCAAGTATATCAGTTTCCTATTTAAAATGCTTTAATAAAAAACCACAAACGATCTTTACATTGCCAAATTCAATGGAGAATAGTCCGATCTTATTTTAATTTATGCTTTTTCAGTATTTGGCCCTATTGACCATTTTACTTTTCTCCTTATTTAGTAGCTTCCTTAGTTTTCAATCACAATCTTTCTGACCGCCCTTACTTAGCTTCCTTCGTGGACTTCTCCTCTCCTCATCGAAATACCAAGGATTCCCAAGTTTCTATTTGTTCATTCCATTCAGTAGACTCTCTTTCTGGCCGATCTCATTCAAACTCATGGTTTAAATACTGACCTATAGTCACTGATTCCTAAATCCATACTCATAGATCAAAGATTTATCCTAAGCTTGAAATCTGCATACCCAAACACCTGTTAGATATTTTTCATGGAGATGAGTCACAGGCATCTCAAACTGAAGCTTCCCCAAACTGAACTCAACAGTTTTTCACTGGACCTGAACCTCATAGTTATTTGAGTCAGAAACAGGTTTAATCCACACTTTTCCCAATTCCTCAATTTCCTCATTCAATCGACTATCTCTTAAATAGCTCTTGAACTGGTTCTTTTCTCTTCATAACTTGTATCATTCCCATAGTTCAAACTGCAATCTCCTAGGATATCTGAAGAGCCTTCTAGCACTCTCTCTGTCTTTGTTTCCATCTCCTACATACCACATCCACACAACTGCAAAGGTGATTTTCTGAAGTGCAAATATGATTGTCACTTTCTATTTAAAAATTTTCAGGGACTTCTCATTACATTCAAGATGTTCTAGCGAACACTTCATGATGTATCACTGTGGCTCCTGCCTCTGTAATTTGCATATGGTATTTGCTTAACTTGAAATGCCACCTTCCTCACTCCTACACATGTTTCAATGTTGTGCTAAAGCATCAATTACTTGTGAAATATTCCCTAACTATGCAAACTAGGTTAAATGACACTCCTGAAAATTGTGATTCTCTATCATACTTTGCTGCCTTTTGCTTTTTTGGGTAATTAATAGTGTATCTTTTAATCTTTCTAATTCTATTATGAATTCCCGAAAGATAGTAACTAGGTCATTTATCTCTGCATTTTTAAGAGTTAGCATAAAGCAAGGCATCTAGTATACAAGCAACATTTCTTTTTTGCTAAGGATTCGTCTATTCTTGATGACAATCTCTAGATCACATTGGACAATTTTGTTTCTACTGATTATAGAACAAGGGATGAAAAGTTAAAATGATAAATTTTAGTTTCACATTATCATACACTTTCTGTTATGGAGGAAAAGAAATATATTTCTAAAGCAAGCTTCTGAATTTATAAAATTAGAAAAAGAAAACAACTCTTCTCATTTAATTCCTGTGTCGAAGCCCCCATCACACACTATATATGAATTATTTTGTGAGATAAACAACATTATATGGCTTATAAAAATGATTGTGTGTATCTGTGTGTGTGAAAGAGATTTAATAGTTGTATATATAAGTATATACAGGAGCATTCCTATTAAAGAGTAGAATAACAAAAAAAAAAAAAAAAAAAACCATGAAACAAACTCAAAAGAAACTAACTTCTAACACCAAGTTGGTGTGTTCTTATCTGGGTATCAATGAAAATTTACTTCCATTCCTTGAACCTTAATTTTCTCATGTCTATATGGCTATCTCTTATGACTCAGGAGAGAATTAAATGAAATAATATACATACAGAGTGGGCTGCAGATACTTGATGCTGAAAAAAGTTCACATTTCTGCCCCTTCCTAGTGCTAACAGGGGCATGAACCCTTTAAAGGGGAGCCATATCACAGGAGTATTAGTAGTCCTATCTGTGAAACTATTTGGTATATTATTTACTTGTAATTCTTCTGTAATAAATATGAGAAAAAATCTTTATAGAGTCATTTTGTAAATATTCATGCTTAGATTAAAGGAATAATTTTTAGGTGTCATTTCCCTTGGACTCTTCTTCACTGGTATGCTACAAACAATTTAGTAAAATTCTTAACTTCTAAACCAGGACTATGTCATCTTATTGAAGAATGAAGCACTTTTCTCTTGACCACATTTCTGAAAACAAAAATATAACAAGGAGTTATGAAGAAAATTCCTTTAATTTATATTTGAAATATCTTTGTCAGCAGGTGGAAAAGTAAATACAAAATAATATAGTCTATTAAATTATAGCTAAATGATATTATAATCCTTAATTAATATGGTTAAATAAAGATATATTTAGATGGTGGTTGGACTAAAGAAATTTTAAGATTTCTTCCAATATTATGACTCTATTTACATAGTAAAGAATAGTCATTGCTAAACCTCATTCTCTTTATATAGATATAATTATATATATATATGTATATATATATATATATATATACACACACACACATATATACTATAGGTATATAGTATAGTTTGTAATAGTGTATACATATATGTAGTTTATATATAGTATAGTTTCATGAATTTATTAGCACATAGTGGTTATTTACTGAATTAAAACAGTTATATGACAGTGTATATATGTGTGCATATATACATACATTGTAGTTTTTACATATATATGTATAAGCTAAATTAAAATTTTTTCACTGTTAAAGATTTTTTTTTCTATTTTCTAAAAAACAAAAATAAAAGATTATAATAGGTATTTGGTTTACTTCTACATAAGTATTCCATTATCTATTTTTTTGTATAAATGTGTACACAATTCTATACTTTTTATAATTACATATTATCTTGGGACATTATAACATTTCCATAAAATTCTCCCCATTGACCTGGTGAGTTCAACCAAAAGAAGATAAGTTTAAAAAGAGAAGGCCTCAAGAACAATCACTTTCCATTTTCAGACTCACCATCAATTTCTTTGTATTTAAAAAGTAAAAATTTACTACATTAAATTTTATTCTTAGAAATTGTCCCACATTTAACAACATATGCATTGATCCTCTCTTAGTTTTGATATCATACTCAAACTTAAAATGTGTTTACCATATTTTAAAAATTCTCATCCTAGAAGGAATGAGTGAAACAAAATTCTATTCTATATAGCACAATGTCCTGAATATAGAGGAGAAAGCATTATATTCAACTCCAAATCTGTTCTCTGAGTTATTGCAAATGATTTATGGTATGTATCCTTATATGATTATTTCAAGAAATAAATTCAAAGCATTTATCACACCATTGTCCCAAAACAACTGCTCCAACGTTTAGAAAATAAATGCACAAATGATTGAAGAAAATGTTCTGAAAATTCTCTAATTAACTTAAAGGACTTTTTTAGTGACATATGTTCAGATTTCACAGGGAGTTACTAATCTGATCATTGTCACCAATGAAAGGATCATATTCACATCTAAAACATATGTATTTCTGTGACAGACTGCAGCTTTCCCATCAAAAGTTAGAATCTATTTCCCATCCCTTGAATTTGGGCTGGTGTTTCTTGTTTTGATTACGAGAATGCAACAAGAGTGACATTGATAGAGCTCCAATTCTAAGCCTCAAAAGGCTTGCTTTGCTTGGAAACCTGAGTGCATCATGTGTCTGAGCCCAAGCTAACATCCTGGAGGATGAGAGACCACATGGAGAAGAACAGAAGTACTCATCTTGACAGCCTGCCATCCTGGCCAACAGCTTGAAAACTGCCAGATGTATAAGTAAATTGGTCTTAGATTATCCAGCTCCCAGCCAAACCTCCAGCTGATTGTAGACGCCTAAGAGATATCAGCCAAGCTGACCTAAACCCCAACACAAGCCAGCTGATACAGAAAATCAGAAGTAAAAGAAAATGGTTGTTGTTTTAAATGTCTGTCTTGCTAAGCTACTAGAGAGGACTCCTTTAGCATATCAAAAACTCACTATTTGATTTATTATCTTCTCTAGGCCATTTTCTATGTGAAAGCATCTTATATGATGCCCTTTGACTCTTCTGGTAAATAACCTCCTTAAATGTGGGCCAAACATCTTATACTGAATTTAGCACTGTAAATTCCAAGCATATATACCTCCCAGAAGGTATAGTAGGCTGGTAAAAAAAGCAATGTGGTGAAAGTAAGTTAATACTTACCAAGCACGAAGCATGTGTATGACTTCTTAATAAAGAAATAATTAC
Source organism: Pteropus medius (assembly GCF_902729225.1). NCBI lineage: Eukaryota > Metazoa > Chordata > Mammalia > Chiroptera > Pteropodidae > Pteropus > Pteropus medius. The sequence continues at coordinate 3,776,818 of NW_024354550.1, forward strand.
TAAATTTATAGCATGGGTCTAGTTGAGTTTATTATTTATATATTTCTGCAAAGCAACATGTATGTGGAAAACAGAACATGACAATTCTGAGAGCATCTTTCGATGTTCTAATTTACTTCCATCTTCTCTATTAAACATTTTTCAATCATTCTAATTCACCTGTTCTCTCTGGCAACACTTCTTGTCTGCGGACCTAATCAACACCAAAGGAATTTCTCATTTCCTTTATTTCTGCAAACCTACTATACGCCTTTGTTTATTATCTATTGCCACTTTATTATCTATTGTACTTATCTACCATTGGGCATATAGTAAGCATTCCATAAACACACTTTAATATTGCCAACTGAAGTGATGTAGTGGGGACTCAAGTCCTACCCCAAGAGAGGGAGAATCTTTGACTACACTCAGGAAGAAATTCAAGCTTAAGCCAGAGTTAGAGACAAAAGGAAAGTTTATTAGAGTAGGAATAATGCTCCATAGATAGAATGTGGTCTCCTCTCAAAGGCAGAGAATGAGACACCAAGTGTTTAAGGAATTCAGTTTATATGTGTTTTCCTTTCAAGATATGGGTATGCAGCTTAAGGCATGTCAGTAATCTCAGCCTTTGTTCTGTAGGTTCCCCATGATCTGGCCTAGGGAATGAGTGGTTGGGTTTATTTTGTGTAGGGTGCTACTTAAAGACTTCATTTTCCTGTTTCTCTTTCATGGTATGGCTATGCAGAGTTAGTGATATGAATAAACAGTTATTAGTAATCTCTGCAAAAATCTTCCTTTGTTCTGTAGATTCTTCATGCTCTGGCCTTAGGGCTGATCTGCATGTTGTAGGCTCTGAATGCAATCTAGTTTAATATTCAGTCAGTTTGTGCAGTTCTCATGCCTTTTCTCTGTACCAGAAGGGCAATTTTTCATTTGAATGAAGGTTCTATTATTTTTGGATTACAGTAGGTAGCAGGAAGCATTTAGCCCATGGGACCATAGCATAGCCAGAGTCCAGGATTTATTGAAATGTGTTGCTCTCAATCTAACTAGGATTTAAATTTGAGAGGTGGCCTCATGAAGATAATGTTTGTGTGACTAATACATGTAGCAATATCTCATACCTCTAATTTCAAGAACATCTTTTGTGGATATTGGAGAAAGGTCTGAGAATAGTGGAAGAAATTAAGAAAAAGTGGAAATACAGGCTCACGGAGAAGGGAAAACATAAAAATAAAAAAGAACGTATTTTCTTAATCACTTATTATATGTAGATTCTGTACTGAGTATATTACACTTAAACTATTCAGTCTATGGGTCCCATGTGGAAGGAGAAGATCTTGTAAAGATAACCCTTGCTTTCACAGATATACAGTAGTCCCCCTTTATACATGGTTTCAATTGCCCCCCAGTCAATCACGGTCCAAAAACATTAAATGATAAATTCAAGAAATAAACAATTCATAAGTTTTAAATTGCATGTCATTATGAATACTGTGATAAAATGTCTGGGATGTGAATCATCTCTTTTTCCAGTGTATTTACACTGTACATACTTTCCTCCCGTTAGTCACTTAGCAGCTCCTATTAATGCAGAATCACCCAAAGCAGATGATCTTCCTGACTTATTATTGAAAGGTCAGTAGTAGCTTAACACTATGACAGAATGCCTATGTCATTAACCTTGCGTCATCTTATTACGTAGGTATTGTATTATCTCACAGCATTGCAAGAAGGGTGAGTACAGTACCATAAGATATTTTGAGAGAGAGAGAGATCAAATTCATATAACTTTTATTATAGTATATTATTAGAATTGTTCTATTTTATTATTAGTTATTATTGTTAATCTCTTATTGTGTCTAATAAATTAAACTTTATCATAAGTATAGATGTTAAAAAAAAACATAGTATACATAGGATTCAGTACTACTTACTACCTACAGTTTCAGGCATTTACTGGGGGTCTTGAAGCATATCCCCTGTGGTTCAAGGAAAGGAGGAACTTTGAACCTGTGCCATGGAGGAGGAAGTAGGGAAGAGGAGGCCTAAAAAATAGCATAGGCTCTAAACTCAACATTTGTCTTCCTTCTTCCTTTTGGTATCCATCTCCCCAGGAAAGGTTTGTTCTAATAATTGTAAGCACACAGATTTGTACAGTTACTCGGCTCTATAAAAATACTCATCTCCTCGTTTGAGGGGAGGAGGGAGAAATCTCCAAGGCAACTGAGTAGAAGTTAAAGAGGGCTATAGATGTGTCGAAGAACTGGAGTAATGGAGCTCCCATCCAAAGGATGGAAGAAAAAAACTTTCTAGGAGTCCCACAAAATTACATTTTATTGTCAGTTTTCTCCATTTTGAAGGAGGTACAAGATAAGACTGTGCTAATGAGAGAAAACGCATGAAGTTTTTTTTAAGAGTGAAATTACAGTTTTCATTGCTTCAATGCTTATTTAAAGAAAACTCAGTGAAATATACAGATTTGCCTATAAAACAGAAAGTATAAAATAAAGCAATCTCATCTTAAGCAAAACCTGATCACAAGGTTAACGCTCTGACTCACTGAATTCTCATGTTAGCTGAATTGTAAAATAAATATTTTCTTTTCTAGCAAAAAGAAAATCATAGAATGGTGGAATAAAAGGGCATATAAATTTAGTAATGAGTAGAGTCTATTTTATATCACAATATTTATTTTTTTAGATTGCTGGAAAGATTTATTATGAGGGTTCTTGTATTTCCAGAAATTCTGTTCTACTTTAATAGTTCTGCAAGCACTGTAACTCAAATTTTCTTGTTGAGGGGAGTCTCATAGATCAGGGTCAGAATCCTAAAGTTTGATGAGAAGGCTGAAAGAAAGTACTGCTTTCCCATAGTTATCTGGGCATATGGTTTTCATCATGACAGAAGGGAGAATTATTTTCTTTCAAGATGATTGCAGGTTATGTTTTTATGGAGAATATGGAAGGATAGATGTTACTTTTGTTGTTTTTGTTAATCTTGGTATTAAAAATTGAGTTAACAATTATTTTATTCATGCCATCCTAACATCGTTTTGAGGACCATTTTTATTTTATTTATTTATATTTTGCCACTGATTTATTTTCCAATCCACTCCTTCCCCACCATGAGTCATGTATCTGGAGTAGGAATAAGTAAGTAGTATTTTTCCAAGCCAACTTCTATACATTTATTGAGATATTCCTTATCTTTGATAACTATATAGTACAGTATTATTTTAAAAATATGTACTAGTGGTATTTTCCTATAAAATCATTGCAGTACATTTCTCCCACCCCATATATTTCTAGGTTGAGTATGCTTATAGAGTTTCAACCCATGGGAAGTTATGCAGTACTCACCCATTGTTCCTGACTACTGCATAGTGCTTTGTTCTATGCAAATAACATAATTTCTAGGAACTCGGCTGTGATTAAACACATAGACTCTCAGGTGAGACTAAGGGGTCAAGTCTGGCTCCACTAGTTACCAGCAAGTCATTAACATCTCAGGGCTCACTTTTCCACCTATAAAATGAAAGTAATAGTGATGCCTTCCTTATGGGTTTGTCGTAAGCATTGCATGATTCAGTGATGTAATAAATAAAGCATTTAAAACAGCAAGGGCACATGGCAAATACTGAATAAATTATTGTGATGATGATTACTTATCTAGTCAATGAGTGAAAAACATGTAGGCTATCTCCAACTCTGCACTCATGGTCAGTGCTGTGAGGAATATCTCTCTTCAAGGATTTTTGAAACTGTCCATATAATTTTTTCTTTTTCTTTTTTTTGTTTATTTATATGGGGAATTATTAATATCCCCTTTATTTATTTCTTCCACTACCCCCATCCCCACCTCTGGCAACCACCAATCTGTTCTCTGTATCTGTAAATTTGGTTTTTGTTGTTGTTGTTATTGTGTTTATGTGTGTGTGTGTGTGTCCATGCTAGATTCTACATATGAGGGAGATTATATGGTATTTGTCTTTCTCTGACTTATTTCACTTAGCCTATCACCCTCCAAGTCCAACTATGTTGTCACAAATGGCAATATTTTATTCTTTTTTTTTGAATTATTCCAGTGTGTGTGTGTGTGTGTGTGTGTGTGTGTGTGTGTGTGTGTGTGCGCCTGGCCTTGTGAACATCACAATTTCTTTATCCATTCATCTTTAGATGTACACATCTTGGCTATTGTAAATAATGCTTCAGTGAAGATGAGGATGTATCTATCTTTTTGAGTTAGTGTTTTCATTTTCTTCAGATAAATACCCAGAAAAAAATTGCTGGACCATATGGTAATTCTATTTTTTATTTTTTAAGGAACCTCCATACAGTTTTCCATAGTGGCTGCACCAATTTACATTTCCTCCAACAGAATACCAGGGTTCCCTTTTCTCCATATCTTCGCCAGCATTTGTTATTTCCTATCTTTTTCATAGTAGCCATTCTAACAGGTGTGAGGTGATATCTCGTTGTGGTTTTGATTTACATTTTACCAATGATTAATGATTTTGATAAGCACATTTCATTTAGATCAAAGGTTCGCAATAGTTTTGGACTTAGGACCCTATTACATTCTTCAAAATTATTGAGTACTCAACTTTTATGAGGAAGAGATTTATTGATGTTTACATATTAGAATTTAATATTTTAAAATATATATTAACTTATTTAAAGATGATAATAAACCTATTACATGTTTTCATAAATGCTAGATTAGTTATGAAAAAATCTATATTTAAAGAATAAAAATTATTTTGACAATATTGGTACTGTTTTATATTTTAAGATCTGGTTTAGTAGAAGATTCCCATACCTACTTCTGATTCAATCTGTTACAGTATATGGTTTTGCTTGAAGTACAAGAAGAAAATCTGCCTTCACACACATAGGTAGTTGGCAGAGGTGTATTTAGTTACCTTTCAGGTAGTTCTGGGTATTTTTTTTAATATATAACAGCAAAGCTCTGCTAATTTCTTGAAAGTTAGTTGCAATGTGGAACCTAAAACCTTATCAATAATCCTTTTGCACTCTATTATATTAAATTAATTGGTCTATCTTACATTTCGAATGAACCTTTTTTCATTGCATAGTTTTATAATATCATGTGTTAGTTATTTGGAATATATTGATTCCTTGAGCTATGAATATTTTCCAAATGTTGACACATTACTATACAATATAAAAAATAACATTTATTTATATTACTACCAATTTCATCATAAAATTCTTTAAGTATTGGTAAGCTCTCAAGCTCATGATGGTAAATATCAGTTTTCTAAAAACATAATTTTCTCTAAAAAGGTTAAATTTTTCATTAATAACAAACACTGTTAGTTGTATTCCTTGAAATGACAGAATCGCTTCATTTACTCTTGAGCAAATGTCTGCCCGGTATCCCAGTCTGAATAACCATAGTTTGTCTTCGGTCGTTCTTTCACATGAAAATGGTGTTCTGTGAAATAGCAGCTGATTCAGTTTTCAGTTCAGTCATACAAGTGTTTTTCCTCAAAGCTGCTATTATACTTTGTCTTTCAGCAGATGTGCTTTGTGTGTACTTCCCATTTCATCACACAAAATATTAAAAAGACACACCCAGGGGCCTAAAGATTTAATAATATTTGTATATACACACGTTTTAATTTACCGTGAATGCACGATGTAAAGGTTACAATGCCTACCAGTACTTGGTGTTACTGTGTTCATTCATTCTAAGGAGCTGGTAGCTTTACTCATGATTGCTTTTGCAGTTTTGGTCCAAATATCAACATAGTGAAAGACAAGTTAAAAAAAAAGAAAAGACTCATTATTAAAGCTAGGTTGTGTCCATGGTGAGTAAGCAAGATCACCATCTAGGAAAGTTCTGAAGAGTGTTTACATTAGATTTAAATGTAAATTTAAAATTTGATTTTAAATAAGAGAATTCAACATTGATTCATATTCTGTCCCAAGGAAATAAACAACAATGAAGTCAAATCTTTCGCTGATAAACATTTTTGCTGGGTCATAATAGTGGGAATAAACAAAAATTAAATTATAAAAATGACCTTCAAGTTAACTTTATATACAATCAAATAACGGAATATTATTACATCATGATAAAAATATTTATAATAAAAATTAATATCTGAAAATGCTAACAATATAATTATAATATATTTTAAAAGGAGGTAACCTTTATGTATAATAAGATATTAAGTATATGAATATATTTATAATTAATTTTATTAATATTTTAAATGTTAAATTATTTAAAATGTTAGTGGTTTATAATTTCAAATAATCAGATAGTAATAGTGGTACCCATTGGATAGTAAGATTATAAGTGATTTTTATTTTCTTTATGTATTTTCAAAGTTTTCTATAGCAAACATGTATTAGTTTTAAAAGTAGACAAAAATAAATGTAAAATGAGGTATGTTTCTCCATTAGGCTGATGGATTTTTAGATAGAGACATACTTCTTCAACACATACTTTAAAAATCCTTTGCCAGCACCTCCATGGTTCACACTTTGACAAGTGCTTTATTGGCATAGAGAAGGAAGAGGTAATTAAGGGCTGGGTTGAAAGCAGAGCTTGAGTGTAAGAGAGATCAGAGGTTGAATCTCAGTTTGCATTTGCTAGATGTGTGAAATGAGACAAATTACAAAGCTGCCTGTTTCTTAACCTCGGTTTCCTCAGCCTAATATTTACCTCACAGGGTATCAAAAGCACTAAATTAAAAACTGAATGTGAATGCTGGGCACAGAATCTGGCATGTTGTAGGTACCCAGTAAATATTGCAATCATATGACATTTAGAGCCTACCTAAAAGTCTAAAGTTTAGAGCCCAGCTGAGACTGGAAACCAAAAGTGTGAAGCATGGCCAGTGAGTATAATTATGAGGCCATCTTTCCATACCTGTTTGTTGACATGGGAGCAGGAGTAATAGCGGAGAATACTGAACTTCATCAACAGAGGATTTGTAAAATGTTAAGAAGACACAAGAAGTCAGAGTGTTTTCAAAGGCGTCACTGAAGCCATCTAGACTGAATAGGAAAGTGATAGGAAACTGGAGACTGAAATGTTTTAAGGAGTATGAAATTTTATGAGTTGTATTTATACAATTAGTCACCAGATGGCAATTCCAAACATACTTTTGAAGGAACAGACCGAACAGCATTGAGTTAATTCCGCCAAGAGAATGCTGCCTGTTAAACATGAGTTTGGCTTTCTTTTATTGGGCAGAAAGAGAGTATTATGGGAAATTATGTGCAAGTCTGTCATTTGGAGTCGATAGCTTTATTCTCTATTAGACGTGGCTACTATTTTTTTTTTCACAGCAGTAAGCATAGCTAAATCTCTTCAGAACTTCCATACTTATCACAATAGTGGCATTAAGCAGTAAAAAGGTAGATGTTGATTTCCACAGACAATAATTAAAAAAACAAGGGAATGTTTTGATCTCGGATAGGAAAGTGCTATAAGGAAATATAACAAGAGAAGTGGGATAGGACTATGGGTGATGTTGTTGCAATTTACATATGAAACATAAGGAAAAGACTTGCGGATAAAGGGCCTTTAAGCAAATACCTGAGGGAGAAGAAAAGAAATGTATCTGGTAATATTCAAAGAAACCCTGGCATGAAAACTTGCAGAATTGGGTGTCAGCTGCTTGGAAGAAACCCAAGACAGCAATGGGGCACTTTTTAGAATGTCCGTTCACTAAGGTTCATGATGGTACAGAGGACAATATCAAATGGACAAATAGGGGCACAACTCTGATTTGAAGAGAGATTCATAAAAGTTGGATCTGAGTGCAAAGAAGTTTTAGAAATGTATTGATTTAGTTTGCTTTATCTTTGTTTAATGTAGGCACAACAGTAATACAAGAAAACTTCTGTCTAAAGTCTGAAATAACTCTCTACATAAATATAAAATAATACATCTAATAGATAAGAACATATTGTTTCATAATTTAATTTGTAGTATTTTTTTTTTCTTAGTGGTCCATGAAATAATGGTAAGTCTACAATCATTGATGTCTTAGATCCCTGAATTACAGTATTAGGAATAGAAGATTGAGGATTTTGATCAAGGACAAAAATTTGCAAAGGAGTCTTACCATTAAAAAAATATTTTAAAATAAGGCTAATGTCTTTTAAATATCTAGAAATAGAAACACTAAGATCGTGTATTTCAAAGCTTGAAAAAGAGGTCACAGCAGGTTGTATACAATTTCAGCCTCCTTTCCTGTTCCCTCCTTGGCTAATATTCTTCTACTTAGACTCATCAATCTTTATCTATTACAGAAAAGGTGGTGATTATGACACAAGAAGGTAGTCATTATTTTCCCATTAGCATTAACAAGATGAATTTATGGGATAAGGATGAGCTATAGTAGAAAGAGTTTTTATTAATTTGGCTTTTAAAATGACACATTAATGAAAAGAGAAAAATCAGAAAGCTTTAGATTCTTCAAAGACTACCAAAGTGATTATCTACTCTTAATGGTAGTAGATTTCTATAAAAATTTAGATACAATTTCTCCCCTCTCCATGATTAATTGTTAATTAGGAATCAATTTAAAAATTAAAGAGAAAATATTATTTTTATCCAAATTTGGACAAAATGGAAGAGAATGTGAAAATATATGTATTTAATATCTTAAATTTATCTCTGTAATATCTGAACCAATCTAATTAAAGCTTATATTATTTTTAATTTAAATGTTAAATATATTGATGTTCTTATTTGCTTATGAATATATTAAGCAAATTACTTAAATCTATTATCTCTTAATTTTATGAATTGATCAAACATAAAAAAGATTTTTAAAAGGAGCAAAGAAAAAATCACTTAAACTCCATTTTCTCATGACGTGTGTGATATTCTGTGTGATATTCTGTGCTCTAGTTTTCTCTATATTTAATTGCGATTTTACTAGGATTACATTTGTGTTTTTTCTTTTGCTACAATGATTTTCTTTGGCTACATTATCTACATAATTATTTCAAAATAATTACCTAATAGTCTGTTGTGCTAATGTAGCATAATTTAATTAGTGGAGTAATGTCAATTCTTCTAATTTTAGATTATATTTTCAAATTTTTACTATCACACTGGACACATTAATAAACCTCTCTGTGAAGAAAACATTTTTATCTACTTTCTTTTTATTACTACCTTGAAATGATTTTCAATAATTATTGGTTCAGGAGGTTTAAATGTTTTAATGGCTCTGGTTAACTTTTGTCAACATTATGAAAAAGCATACTGCAAACTTACATTGTTTCCAGGGTGGTATTTATATATAAGTTAATTTATTTATTTCACTCAATTCTGCACTCTCTTCCAGCTCTATGGATAATGATAGTTGAGGTGATGACAACACGGCTAATAATGACAAACTTATCTAGTTCAAAACATACTAGGCATTATTCTAGGTACTTTATATAGAATTATAATAGAAAATTATAGATTTTGTATTATATGTTTTGTATTTGATTCCTTACTCTTCTACTAATTAGCTCAGCAAACTTGAGTAGGTTGCTTAACATCTTGGAGATGTTTTTACATCCATACTGTGCAATCAGTATCTGATAGTCTTGCAGATTTTTTGAGAGGATTGGTTTTCCTAAGACTTGAATTTTTTATTTATTCTTTAATCTAACTAGAATTTGTTTTTAATATGTTAAAATATGTGGATCCAATATTTTAAAATTGTTTATTTATCCCAACATTGCTTATTAAATATTATCCTTTTTACCAATATCTAGTGATAGGCACTTCTTTATATTCTAAATAATCATATACAATTGTATCTATTTCTGAAATTTTTGTTCTTTTTCATGGATATATTTTCATGCCAGTACAATAATGCTTAGTAACTATTACATAAAAATACATTTCATTCTTTGGTAGGATATACTCTTCTTACCAAACACATGATTTTTGTTTGTTTTACAATATATTTCATAGTTTTACAAATTATTCTACTGCAAAATTTTAAAATTATTTTATTGAGTGTCAAAATAAGTGTACAGGATGGGATCGTGATATATATATATTGAAATTATATATAATATATATAATTATATATTATATATAATTTCAGGAGTATTAATATCTTTTCAATATAATTAAAGTCAAATTGTTGAGGCTTTGTTGATACAGTAGCTTCTAAATGTAATGCTGGTGCAGCAATCTTCCTAAATGAGACAGGGAGAGAAGAGCCTTCCAGAGTTTCCATTAAAGTTGGCTTAAATAAACTTATAACTACAACAAAAATCATGTCTGATTGTAGCTATAGAATCAACTGAAACATTCAAATGGATACTTTATTTGAAATATATAGGATGTACCTTTTAAAATGTTTATTACATTTAAGTATAAAATTAGTAACTAAAATTTGTATGTTAATTATAAAAAATATAAATATTAGTATATTGAGCCAGAATGTCTTTCATGAAAAAAATAGAACATTAATTCTGAATCATTAATTAAATTCTGATTTAATTGAAATCCATTTAAATTTAATTATGTATGCCTTAATGTCATGCTATTTAAGTGGAAGATAATAACATTGTGTTCTATAAAGTAAATTTGCATAAAATATTTAAGAAAAAAGAACAAATTTGCTCTTATTGAATGGTCCAAATTATACAGTAAAATTTTAATATTTTAGACATGTGTACACAAAATTTAAATTTGTTGAGTAATAATGATGATATATTAAGAGCATTTATTTAGCACATACTATATGCCGGGCATGTTTTAAGTGCTTTATTTGTACTCATGTTATCTCAGAGTACAACTATGAGGAAGAAACTATAATTGTCCTCACTTTTATAGCTGAGAAACCTGAGGCATAGAGAAAAAGTCTAAGAACCTTTTATCAAATTGTACAGAATAAGTGTTTGTCTCCAGAGCTTTCGACCATTTTTCCCAAAGCATTTAAATCCTAATACTGCATATTAATGATATAATAGCATGATGTATAATATTCACTTTAGCTAATGCGGGATTCCTATAAAAGATTAAATAAGGACTAACCTTAGAACAAAATAGTGTTCATAGTATGGATTAAAAATAGAGCACACCTTTCAAATGTGACTTTTCAATTAAAAATATAATATGTGATTATAAAGTATTGTCCTTATGCCCACAACACTTCTGATTTAATTTCAAGAATATTTTATGATTCCATAAAAACTGTATTCCATAAAAACTGTAAATGTCTATAAAAGATCTATAAGATGTTGATTTAACCTTCATTCTTTCTACACCAAAAGTAAAACAAGCAATTACATTCAGCTTCTATACAGAGGCAGGGCTGTTCAGCTAGCATTAATAATTGCAATTGCAGCTTTTACGTTTCTAAGATTAAGGATGGCTGGCAAAGGGAACAAAACAAGTCTTGGACTAGCCCGATGGAGCCCCAAAGTCAACCATACATGTTACTTGGACACCATCTGCTGGGTATGTTAAATAACAACCCATTTGCTATGGACTTGGAAATACTAATAAATACAGAGAGAACTCCTGAATTACAGGTAAACTTTTACTTATGCCCCTTGTGTAGTAGCAATTTATTTTTTCTAGCTATTCAGAATTAACTGCCTTCCCAGGACATTCTGCCCCTTTTATGTCTATTGTTTTACTGGTATTAGGAGCACAAAGCGGTCAGGTGATAAGCTCAACTTCTGGTTCAATGGAGCCATGTTACTGAGTTTCTTTGTGGAATAATTCCTCCCTTGGGAACCAAAATCACTACACCAGAAATCCTGAGGGCCTTACATTCTCTGACAACTGCTTAGCTCTGCCATTGTAGTGTGAAGGCAGTCCTAACAGTGATGTGGCTATGTTATGACAATGTAAGTTTACTTTAAAAATAAGAAGCAGGCTGAATGTGGCCTGTGTTTCATGGTTTACCAACCCTTGACATATATAATTGTTCTCAATTTTATAGATGAGGAAACTATATATTTATATATTATATAAATCTTTACAAATTTAAATGACTTATTGTATGACCCAATACAGGTTCAGCTCTCTTAATTGTTTAGTGTTCTTGTTGGTATGATGAGATAGATGGATATGTAGAGAGATATCATCAAATAATTGAATTGTCAATTAAAATTGATATCCATATCAAATATAAATGATCAATATATTGATATAACTATCGATCATATCAGTTATAATTAATAATTGAATTGTTCAACTTTTCTAAATCTGTTATTGATTTGTGTATCTGTTTCTTTACATTATGTGTAAAGGTATTTAAAACCTCTCACTATAATTGTAAATTTGTTTATTTCTCCTTGTATCTCTGACAATTTTTTAAATTAATTAATTAAATTGAAGAAATGATTTTAAATTTTTTCCCCGTCTACCTCCCCATATTCCCTCCCCACTACCCTCTGGTAACCACTAATCTATAGTCCATGTCCATGAGTCTCTGTTTGTTTGTCCTGTTCCTTTGTTGCTTTTAGGTTTATATCCTACATATAAGTGATATCATGTGATTTTCAACTTTTTCTGTCTGGCTTATTTCGCTTAGCATGATTATCTCAGGGTCTATCCATGTTGTTGCAAATGGCAGTATCTGACAATATTTTTGAGGATGGTATTAGCTGCATACAACTTTAGATTTATAATCAAACTAATGAATCAAATCTTTTAGTATTTTCAAGTGCTGACTTTATCATGTGCAATAATAGTGTTTGCTTTGAAGTCTCTATTTCTTGATATTAATAATGTTATGCCAAGCTTTTGTTTTGTTTTGTTTTGTTTTGTTTTGTTTTGTTGCTTTATGTTTTTATGGCATATGATTTTCCATTCTATTAATTTTAACAATTTAGTATCTTTTTTATTAGTTGGTTTATTGTAAATAGCAGATAGTTAGACTTTTAAAAAATCTATGTGAAAATATCATTTATCTAGAGTTTTCATATTTTATTGTATTATTGATGTACTTGAGTTTAAATATATCATCTCGTTTTGTGCTTTTTTTTTTTTCTGTCCCATATTTCCATTAGTTGTCAGCCCCACTTGGACAGTCATAGCTGCAGAGAGCAGCCTGGCCTAAGATTATGCCCTTCTGAGGGCAGCTTAGGTTAAATGGTGCTTGCTTTCTCCCTCTAGATTGCCCAGGCAGTCTCTCTTCTTTCTCTGATGCTTCTCCAGAGCTCTGGAGAAGTTAGAGTGGGGTAGTTAAAGTGCCCAGGACCACTCTTGACTGATGGGATGGGAGAGTAAAGGTAAATGGCCCAGCTTCCCACCCTCTAGTGGGATGACTTTGAGGTGTGGTCTTGTGATATTGTGATTTATAATAAGAAGTATGTTTGGTCTTTGCCCAGTTCTGGCACAGAGCTCTCAAATCCCTTAGGATTCCAAAGTGATGAGAGCAGGAAAGGTATCTCCTGTTATGTTCAAGAGGTGATGTTTAGAACTCACCTAAGGGTGGAGGCTTGTGCCAGAAGAACCAACCAGTGATTAGAGAGTTGGACCTTTTAGTCTCACCTCTACAGACCTCAGAGGAAGAGCAGGGACGGGAGGATGAATCAGTTGCCGATGGCCAGTGATTTAATCAATTGTGCCCATGTTATGCAGTCTCTATAAAAACCCAAAAGGAGAGATTCTGAGAGTTTTTGGGTTGGCAAACACACGGATATATGAGGAGAGTGGTACTAAGAGGGAACATGGAAGCTCTGTGCTCTTTCCCCATACCTTGCCCTATGCATCTCTTCATCTGGCTGTTCCTGAGTTCCAGTGTAGAGCATTGAAATGCTGAGGAGAGATGCTGTCCTGAGGGCACCCGTCAGAGGCACTGGTCTTCACTAGGACTCTGCATGGCTCCCTGTACTATTCGCATATGATGATGAGAAGACCATGAGGAACTTGGATTCAGTGACTGGAGCTGCTGCAGCAACCCATGACTCATTCCTTCAACTATTTATTGGAGAGTCAGACAGTAAATGGATTAAGAAGCAAGAAAATGATGGGTGATGAGGTGTTAGAGAGGAAATGAGAAGAGTGAGGAGACAGAGTCATGGGGGACCCTTTTGACAGGGAACTCAGACATGGTCTCTGCAGTGGTGACACTGAATTAAAAGTGGAATGTGGGAATGGGTAAGCTATTTGGAGAGCTGTAAAATGGCATTCTTGGCAAAGGAAATAGATGTGCAAAGCACAGAGATGGGAAAGATGAATCCAAGGCCAGTGAGTCTGAGGAACTGTGAGCAGAGAGTGGGGTAGGAGGTGGAGGGACAGGAGAGGGGACAGAAGTGAGTTCTGTAGGGAGTATGGCCTAGGCGTCCAGGCTGAGTTTATTTAGATGCTGAAGTAAAGCTATGGGAGGATTTGAAGCCATGGAAAGATGATTCATGAAACCAGACATGAGTTCTGTGAGGACAGGACTTTGTTTTCTTGGCTCCCCAGAACCTAAATGAATTTTGGTAAAGCACTTTCTGGCAGTTTGTGGATATACACTGAATGTATATCCCAAAGCCTATAATATAATACATTCTCATCAAATACTCGAATGTTATTTCATAAGGAAGGGACAGTGGAGTCAGCAGAAAGGAGTATTCACTTTCATAAGCTTGATAACTCACATGGACTAGACATTGATTTCTTCCTGGCAAAGAGGTCGGGCACGGCTTGAGTGAGGCTGCCACACTGCTTGCTGAATGGGTCAGAGCGGCCAAGGATCCTTGCACAGTTGCTCAAACCGAAGTCTGCAAAGAGGGGAGGAGAAAACCATCTCCCAATTATAAAATTGTGGAAATGAAGAAGGAATAAGAAAAGAAAAAAAGGCAGCAGGAAAGGAAACATTCTCTCAGGCTAACACATCATTTAGCATCCAAAAGGAAAACCAGCTGCTGTAAATCATAACCCCTGGATATGAGCCTCAAGACAAAATAATGTCAACTGGTGCTTTTTTGGCTTACCTGGAAACACTTTACATCAGGCTTCACTATAAAATCTAGCTAGGGCTAAAAGAATGTTGAACCAAAACATGTTTATATCAAATTTTGGAAATGAGTCATCCAGAAAAAAAGAGAGGCTTTGCTTTCTAGGACTGAGGCAGGAAGCTAGAACAAGCAGAGGGCCTTGGAGTCAGCGATCCAGCTTCCAAGTGGCCAAGTGGGGAAAAACTGAAGGAAGATTGATTTTCTCTGGCTGATGTCAGCATTACCCCGAGTGACATGTGATCCCATCGTTTAGAGTTGACATTTTCAGCTGAATGTTTTCATCTCATGCAAGTCTTTTAAAAATATTTCCAAATGCATGCAACAGCATATGGTGATTTGAAGAGGGGAAACAGTATACCCAATTATTTAGACAATGCTGAATGTTGGCTGAAAAAATAACGCCAGAATGATAGCAATGAGAACAAGACTAAGTGGCCTCATAGCATTGCTTTGTTCCTGGATAATTAAAGCAACTGGGAAGAGAAAAGAAGAACCCAATGCATCTAAAGCACCTCCGTCCATTCTGCCTTTTGGGCTGTGTTTCCTTTTGATCTTAAAGGCACATAATTACAGAGCTGTTAGTGTTCTGTCCTCATCTTGCCAGCAAGCTACAGTTTAGAAATCTGCCAAAGGTGCCCAGGGGAATCTTCTGTGGAAGCAGTTTGCAGGAGCCTAACCATTTTCCTGGCAGAAGCAATGGAAGCAGTCGCTGTGTCCAAAGATCAATAACAAACAACAGAATATCTACAGGGAATTTACCATCTTTGCAGGCTGAGAGAATGAGCAATCAGGATTGAAAAGGGAAACCAAATTGATAATCTTCTAAATATTTGGGAAGTACCAAAATAGGGAAACTCAAGAAACCTGAGAATTGGGGTTATGTATAGTCATGAGAATTTTCTAAATTTTACAAGTTGGCAGCAATATCTAAGCATCTCTGGGAGAGGAAATGGTACACAGATGGACTTTTCCTTCCAGATATAATAAAACATTGCCATGATAAATTCTTTGATGGGAGAGTTTTTTTTGAATCTGGAAAACTCAGGGAGACTGTGAGACAGAGTCTAGGATATTGCCACAAAGGAAACCCAGCTTCATTCAAGCATGGAGAATTGCTCAGGCTGCTACTGAGAAAAATACAAAACTAGGAAATATTTAAATGTCTTTGGACTTTAACAAAATTTTCAGAGATTTTGGGACCATTAACTCACAAGGGCAAGATTGATTTCAATCTTTTAGTTTGTAAGTGAATTAACTTTGTTAGTTAATTTCTCCCTAGAAAGAGCTTAAGGGATTATATTAAAATAAGAGAATCTTACATTGGCATTTATTATTGAAGCATTTATGCATTTTATTGTTTGAGTATCTTAATATGATTTGATTTCCTTGCATCATCTCTTGTGGTCCACATTAAATATCAAGGCTGGACACAGTGGGAATACAACGTGAGAACTGGCAGTTCCAATTCCAATTTCTTAACCCCAAATGAAGGAGAGAATTTAAAATTCCAAGGTTAAAAAATATCTCTGGCTACGAAACACAACAGGAAACTGCAAACAGGGGTTCTAAGGAGAGCCTTTAGAAAAACTAACAAATTTGAAGGATCTGGGAACACTGCCTCTGAGTGTAAACATTGACACAGACGAGCAGTGAAAAGTTTAGTTCTGCAGAGCAGACCTATCCTTCGAGGACTTGCCTCCCATGAGTCCAGAACAGATGGAGAAGATATGAGTGGAATCCTGAGGACTTTCAGTTTTTATCAGCATGTCCATATAATCAGGAGATGTGGATTTAATGGGTTTCTTTAGTCAAGAACCCCCCAACTCTGTATGATGAAGTGAGTAAGAGGTAGAACAAGAGGCCAGGAAGAATTACTTTGGGGATGCCCATGGAATAAAAACATAAGATAAAGTGAACGACATATTTCCATCTAACATTCTTAAGCTTTTTGTTCTGTTAACTCATTGGGCTTAACATGTACTTAGGTCAATAGCCAAATAAAGGCAGGACAGTCCTCTTTAGAGGAGAAGACCAGCATTCTATTAGGGCAAACAGCTTCCACCTTTGACAATCAACCTCTCTAATACACAACATTGTGCTTTCGGAATTTCTCCTAGGCCTTTAATGAATAGTTTATACTTCCTCCAGGAAGCCATAAAATGGGGCAGATCACTAAAATTAAGTGAACCCAAAAGTGAATTTCAATGTGATAGAGTATTGCCCCAACTCTGAGAGATATTGTCCAGGATTCTAAAGAAATAGTTCTCCAAGGGAAGGCACAAAGTTATCACCCAAGAGCTTTATGAAATACCAACCTCCCTATAGTCTAACTATTGTAACAACTCTTGACTAGGAATTCTGTTAAACAAATTGATTTGATTAAATTTATTAGTTTAGCTCAGAACACTGGAATTAGTCCCAATACTGATGCATTAGTAGTATAGTTTTTTCCTATTATAAAAATATAAATATAAATGAAATAAAATTAAAACAACAGCTGACAAAGTCATTGGTTGGTGTGACATATATCTTTCAGATCTACCTGGAGGCAGAAATGTTGGTGCTGCTGCTCAAAGGAGGGGCTCACAGTGCATGGGGGGAGGTCACATGATGTCCATGATCCTTTTGAAAATAACCCAACAGATCATACTGTCAGTTGCACTTACACCTTCTTTTGATCTTATCTGCAGACTCTGAGTCTAGAGTACTTTTACTGCTGCCCCAACTAATAGGAACAGTGCGTTGCATAATTCTTTGGGACTATGATTTTCTTTCTTCTCAGATTCCTTATGGTTTCTTACCCTTTTATTTTTAGCAGATAGATGATATAGATATAGATACAGATGAATTTCTAGTAAATAAGAGACTCTTCTTTGGCTACAGAGAGTGTTTATCTGCCACTGTGAACCGATAACCCCTTATATCCCTGCATTAATTTTTTTCTTAATAACTGATGTATGTGTACATGTCTGTGTGTGTATGTTAATTTAAAATCTTCTGTGATAGCTAAACACTTCTTGCCACTTAAGATTGTAAAATTGATTCAGATCCCAAATCCATATTGTATAGAGTACTCAGGGGCCTTCCCAGTATTCCAGAGTATACCCAGCGTAATCATAGCCATAATCATCTTTTTTCCCCCCCAAGCTCTCACTTCTACTAAATTAGTACAAATATATCGGCACTACTCCACACACACACTTCATGGCAGACCTTTGCAGGCATAGCTCACTTTACTGATGTTCTGGACAGATGACTTCGCTTGGTATTTCCACAAAGTAAATAATTTGAAATTTAATATTTAACACTATCCTGTGGTGCTTTCCACCACCATAGATCCATTCTTGAGCTATTTCGATCAATTGTCCTCTTTCTTGCTCCTTTTTCCACTTTAGTTTCTCTTCTTTGCTCCTCCCCACACCATTCTATTTATTTCTAGCAGTTTTGATACATTTTATTTTCCTAATTTCTCATTAACTATTGCCCTCTAGTGGTTTTTCAAGGCATTTTCCTAAACAAAGATCCCCTACCTGATTAAAACTCAGGCATCAGCACTTAAGATTAATTCATTTCTAAAACAACATTTCACTTGCAATAGACTAAGCCAGTCTATTCATATAATTTTATTTGGTAATTTTTCTTGAGGAATTAATTAGGAAGACGTTAAGTATTTTCCCCACATATTTTGCAAAAACATGGCTTCTCTGAAAAAAAAAGAAAGATCTATCAATAAACAATATCGAAAAAAATTTCTTTGAATAGGGTGATTTACTCGGCCACAATTCTTAGTTGTTCATCCTGTTTTGTATAACAGAAGATGTAATAAAAATTATAAGGTTTAAAGGAGCCATTTCGAGGTGATTGTTGTTGTTTTGGTTAATTTAATGGTAGTGGCACTGGCTTTTACTACTCATCTGTAAAATTCTGTAAGCTGAAGTAATATTTTTCATTATCAATGGTAAGATCTCAGCTAAATCTCTATACAGATACTTATGTGATTAAAATATCTTTTAAAAAAAATCTATCTAATGCCACTCCTGTGATACAGCTCACAGAGTTTCCTGCCTGAGGGGGGATCGAGAGAGGACTCACTATTTTTTGATGCAGAGCTGTAACCTTGGCTTTTTTCCCCTCTGTTCTCCAAAACAATCAACTACACCATATTTCAGGAATGAGCTCAGAAATGAAACGAACTCTGGTTTGATTCAAACAGATCATGGATGAGATATTTTTGAGAAAGAGCATAGTGAGAGAAAAGTGTCGAGGAGATTTATTTATCAGTCCTAAAAATGTACTGAGTGCTATTGACTCTGCACTTTTTACTAGAAGTTCAATGTCTAAAGCTTCTTGAATTTAGAGTGAAGTTTAATTTTACTCAATATACAGTTAACTAGTTGTTACTCTCTACTGGATTTGATAAATTAGACAAAACAAATCTTCTGTATGGGATTAGATAGATTAATGACCAAACCCTGTCTTTAAAGTTATTTACAAAAATCCAAAGAAAGTGCCAGTGGTTGGAACTCAAGATGAGGAGTCTTAGTCTCTGAAAGTAGTTTTTAGTTTGCCCTTATAGTTTTTAGGACTGCAATGATTTTCTTAGCTTTCATTTGATATCTGCTAAGAAGGATCAGTGATTATGTATAGTGATTCTATATTCATGACCTCCATCTATCTCTTCGGAAAGCTATAATATTACAATATTACAACTCTCAGACACATGTAAGATATAATTTTTCTCTTTTGTATTTCTCATTGCAAAAATGAATTTTGTAAGAGATTTGGGGCATTGTTATATCCGTGGTAGCAAGGAGGATGATGAGTCAAAACATAAAATTGTCTTTGTATAGAGAAAACTATAGAATAAACTAAGATGGCCTGTCAAACATGTGAATGATCTAGTCACATCCCTGCATCAGCACTGCAATTTGACATATCCAGATAGTTGCCTTGGATTTGCTAGGAATTTTAATTCACTGTTCCTGCTGTGTCACATTGTAGCAATTTATCCCTTACAATCTGATTATGCTAGTTAGATAATGGGTAAACAACTTAAGAAAGTGAGATATAATTCTCCTGATAATATTTTATATGGGGTGAAAAATATTAAAATTTATCCTTGCACAGGTAACTTGAACTGAAAAATTGTATCAATTATCTGACTCAATGGATAAATACAGGCGTAGAGATATGAAAAATCGAACATAGTTATAGTAAATCTTTGTGTTAACATTGAAAGCTATTAAATGGCGCTGCTGTGTTGAGTGTTATCTTATGTTATAGAATAGAACTTTCCTTTGAAGTATTTGTACTGAGAAAACATTGGTCTATTTCCATTCATTCTCTCATGATAACAAATAGAACTCTCAAAATAAATGTGCTATATTAGAATTTTTTGTGGTCTAGAGGAAAAATAACGTTTACTAAATATTTATAAGATGTCTAAGACATTTTTAGTTGCTTTATCCTTAATATATAAAATTGATCATTGTTTCTCACTCTGTGTATGAATAAACAGAATAGAAATGGTTCAAGTTTCATTGGTCCGTGTTCCTATATTTGATATGGATTGGATACAGATTTCAGACATTCAGTTTCTTGAAGAAATGTTAAAGTATCTGTTGTACAAGGAGTTTAGGACAACTATCATATGGTAATTTCTAGAAATGTTCTAAGTAACAATGTTAGTTTAAATGCATATGTTACTGCAAATTATTTATCATTACACACTGACTCAAGTATTAAGTATTAGTAAACTTGATTCACAGGTACTTTATCTCTCTCAGAAGCTATAGTGACAGAACTAATGAACTTGCTTTCATAATATAAGGCTGCCATTAAGAAAAGTCATCTGGACTGATGTGATTTTTATAAGATGTTTACTTTTTCTGTTTAAATTGTTCTCCTAGCATGTATTTAAATGTTTCTCTTAGTAAAGGGTAAAATAAATAACAGAAAGTGTCAGTGGTTTAAATTTCCTTTTGAGATGATTTGAAAACAAAATCAATCTTTTATACAGTACTTTTTTTTTTTACCACCTGTTTGCTTTGGTTTTCTTTTAACATCTGATGAATGACCTCTTGCCTTTTAAAGAAAATGGTTATAATTAATTTTTATCACTCAGGTTCTGCCTCAAAGTACTGATTCTAGAAATAGAATGCCATGGTAGAAAACTCGTCCGAATCTGATAAAATTTTCTAGTAACTGCCAGGTTGATAGAAATGAGAAGCCAATCAATCAGATCAACTGTGGGAAGCAGAGAGCAATTCTCTCTTCATCCTCTATCACTTTCTTCCTGTTTCAGAACTTGAAGATGTTTATCAAATGGAAGAATTAACAGCTATTCCTCTACCGTTTAGATGCTACTTCTGAGATTAGATTCTGCATCCCAACTTAATTTTTTCTATCTAATTAGAGACCAAAATTCCCATAATACTAGCAGGATGAACCAGAGCCACCCCCAATTGGGACTGGTTGTGGCGGCTTACTACCTTCTGCAAGATGTAATGTTCACAAGTGCATTAGAAACAGGGATAGGATCTGAAAGCTCTTTGTTTATAGCGCTCACTGAGAATTTCACAGATTCATTACGTGCATTATGTGCATTATCTGTTTAGAATGTCAAACACCCAGGTGATGAACATAGAAAGGGCTCATCTCATTCCTGCAAGACCCACAGACATAAAAATCTTTTAGGTAATGAAAGAGCATATGAACCCAGCATATGCCCCTGAAACAGTGTTCTGGACAAAGTTTAAATAAAAGAATGGGACTTGCCCCCACATTGGCACACAATGGCCTTAAACTCATTCCTTGTTCTATGTAATTTGGTGCACATTGTGTCTGCTGAGAGTTCTCCTCATTTAGGAATGAGTACACTTTAAAAGAGAAAAATTAAAATGTATGATAAAGTAATAGAAAAGAATTATTCATGAAATTTCAGAGAAAGAGGAAATTCCAGAAATTATTTGTTTTAAGAAATGTAATGATGAGCATGTTTATTCTCCCCAGGACACAGATGTTTCCACATTAATTAAACATGGCAAAAGATCACAAAGAAAGAGTGGATTTTAATGAAAATGAATAAGACATGAGAAAAAGGGAGATAGGTGAGAAAAAGTGATTTTATGTAACCCATAAATCAGAAAAAATTGGGAGAGTATAGCATATTTCAGATAAAATCAATTAGAATAAATTCACACCTTTAAAAGCCCTGTAAAAGAGAAGAAATTAACACCTTGACTACATCTTCAGGTTTTAAAAACCGAATGGTAAAGAGAAAAATCCTAAAAGTATGAAGGCAGAATAACTAAGTTACTTACAAAGAATAAAAAAAACACTCAGTTGATCTTTGTAACTTTTTTTCACATACTCATTGGCAACTTGGTTCTTTTTTTCTTTTGTGAATCACTGGTTAATACTGTTTGCTCTTTTATAAAAATTTATTTATTTTTTACTTTTCAATTTTTTTAAATTTATTTATTTTAATTAGTTTCAAGTATACAGCACATTGGTTAGACATCTATGTAGTTCATAAATGATCCCCCCAATTGCTCTCTCCTGCCCCTGACCCTCCACCTAGCCAAAGTAGTAATGCTAGCTGCATTCCCTATGCCATGCTCCCCATCCCCGTGACTATCCATCAGCTACTAATTTGTACTTCATTAACCCTTTACCCCATTCTCCCAGCCCCCAACCCCTTCCACTCTGTCTGTCACCAAATTGTCCACTATATTGGTGAGTCTGGTTTTGATTAATTTGTTGTTTTTATTCCTTAGAGTCCACATACAAGTGAAATCATATAGTGTTTATCTTTTTCTGTCTGACTTAAATACCTTCTAGGTCCATCAAAACAATACTTTTTTTCCATCTTCTTTCTTTTAGTCTGTGTGTGTCTTTTAATCTGAAGTGAGTCTCTTGTAGGTAGCATATGTAGGGGTCTTATTTTCTTATCCTTTCAGACACTCTATTTTTTCGTTGGGGCACTTATTTTCCATTTGAGGTACCTATTAATAGGAATGTAGTTGTTACCATTCTTTATTCTGTTTTTCATACATGTTTTTTCTTCTTCAAGAAGTCTCTCCAACATGTTCTGTGATATTGGCTTGGTGGCGATAAATTCCTTTAGCTTATTTTTGTCTGGGAAGCTCTTTATCTGTCCCTCAACTCTAAATGATAGCTTTACTGGATAAAGTATTCTTGGTTGTAGATCCTGAGTTTTCATCAGTGGAATATTTTGTGCCAAGTTCTTCTGTCCTGCATAGTTTCTTTTGAGAAATCAGCTGCCAGTCTTACGGGTGTTCCCTTATAGGTAACTATCTGTTTTTCTCTTGCTACTTTTAATAATCTTTCTTTGTATTTAACCTTTGGCATTTTAATTATGATGTGTCTTAGTGTGGGCCTCTTTGAATCCCTGGTTTTTGAGATTCTCTGAGCTTCCTGGGGTTTTATGTTTATTTCCTTCACCAGGTTAGGGAAGAATGCCATCATTATTTTTTCAAATAGCTGTTCAACATCTTGATTTTCTTCAGTTACGCCGATTAGACATATTTGGAGCCTTAATAATGTCCCATATCCTTCTTAAATTATTTTTATAGTCTTGACATCTTTTTTCTTGCCATTCTGTTTGAGTGTCCTTGGCTTTCCTATCTTCTAGATAGGTCATTTGATCATCTTCTTTATTCACTTTGTTTATTCCATTTAATATATTTCTCATCTTAGATAATGGGTTCTTCATTTCAGACTGGTTTCCTTTTATAATCTTCATTTCCATTTTTATATTTTTTTTATCTCTTTGTTGAAGTTCTCACTGAATTTATCTACACTTCCCAAAAGTTCATTGAGCATCTTTATAACCAGTGTTTTGAACTCTGCATCTGTTGGATTACTTGAATCCATTATATCTGGATCTCTGTTCTGTTCTCTCATATGGTTTCTGCTTCTTTGTCTTCCCATTTTGGCTGCCTCTCTGAGTCTGTTTCTATGTACTAAACGAAGCTCCAAAGTCTCCTGGTCTTATTAGTGTGGCTTTGTGAAGTCGGTGTCCAGAGGCACAATCTTGAGAGGGGTTCAGCTACAAACCAAATTTAGCCCAAACCTCTACCCCTCCGGAGCCACCTTTTAAGATTCAGCAAGTAATCCACCGATGCTGTGCTTATAGTTGCCTCAAAAGGCCACACCAGAAACCAAGGCCAGCTGCCTCCAGTGTGAGTCTAGGCGCTGCTCAGCAAGGAGCATCTGACTTGCTGAGGATATACCTGGATGTGGCTTGCGTGAAGCCGCAAGTTGGTGGAGGTGAGGTTTCAGGGAATCCTCTGGGCAGAGGGATCTCTGTAATCTAGTTTGATGACATCTAGGCTATGGCAGTGCTGTGTCTGGAAGTAGGGGAGGGTTCACCAAGGAACAATGGATACCTCCTTCACTCCTATACAAAGAGAATCTCCCCACGGCCCGCACTCCAACAATGTCTTCCTGTAAATCCCTGGTGCCCCCTGTGTGCAGCTGAATAGGCACTGGTGCTCAGAATGAGCAGGTCCTTCACCATGAAAATCCATTTGTGGATATGGCCCTTTTAAGAGGCATCTGCCACTGCAGTTGCTGCAGCCTTCATCTCATTCAGCCACGGGACGCCTAGCAGCCCCGAGTCCTTGCCCCTTCCTACCTTCTTCCATTGCAGAGTGATTTCTTGAATTTTTCCCTAGTTGTATGGTTTGTTCATCAAGATACCAAGTGATTTTTCCTTGCTGCTTGCTCCTTGTTTTTATCAAAACTTTGATTTTGGTGCCAGAGGGATGAACAGAACCTCTATCATCTACGCCATTTTTTTCCCCTTCCTATTTGCTCTTTTTAAATGTGGGCTCTAGGCCTGGCTGGTCAAATATCTGGCTGTGATCCAGGCCCTTGGCTAGGAATGGGATCCAGGACTTAGAAAATATGTAAACATACTTCAGCTTATTGTGTCATGCATGTGTGGCTGAATGCTACTTTCGTATTCCTCTATGTGAGCAGCCATGCGGTCCCCTGGAGAGGCGAGAGCAGAAGGAGAGAGAAGGGGAGCACAAGAAAGGGGAGCAGGAGAAGTGCACGCAAGATTATGTGCCCCATGCAATAGACTGCATTCTCCAATAGAACTGCACTTCCCAACAGAAGTGCACTCTGTACAATAAAGTTGGTACCTGCTATTGCATTCTCATTTCGGCCTCTTGTGCATTCTTCCAACTGGGTGTCTCATCATCGAATCTTCCCTTCTCAATCACCAATATCGCTGACACTTGGCATAACTGACATGATTCACTCTACCCTGACATTAAAATTAAAAAAAAAAAAAAAGTTGAGTAACTGATTCATAAATGCTGGCTCGTTATTTTTAAAATAGACAATACATACACACAGAAAAAAATAAGTTTCTTATATCTTCCAATCTTCATCATTACTCCTCTGAGCAAAGATAGTCACTTTGAACTAATTTAGTGGGAGCACTAAAATGAGCTCATTCTTCTGAATCTATTATCTCCTGAAAATGTATGTTATTAGATAAATCCATAACAATCAATCAGCAGTTTGCACAAAGATGTCTAGCAACACGTTATTTACAATTGTAAAAAAATTCAAATTTCTAACAATAGAGTAATGAAACAATATTATGAAATGTGTGTTAACTGTAGCCCGCATTAGCTCAGGGTTTGAAATTTGGTCATATGGGCTCTACCTCTATCTTGTTTTTGCCCTGTTAATGGAAAGACAGGAGGCGGTCGATGAAGAACAGGATTCATGAAATTGAAATATGTAGTTGTTGTGTTTTTTGGTAACGGGTCAAAATCTAAGGTATGACCATGGGAGTGAGTGTATGAGGTATGGTGAGAGTTGATACCCTTAGAGAAGAGTTTCTTTTAGTTCTCTCAAAGAGAACTAAAGACCAGTACTTTGGAAAGATCAGGTAGGTGTTCATTGAAATCACAGAGGTATTTGGCGGGAACAGCATTGAAGAGACTGATAGTGAGCCAGGAGTTAAATTCAAGAAATGAGAAAGCACCGTAAAGGATGCAATGAAGAGGCGTGTTGGGAAATATATTCCAATAGAGAGAAGAAGAGAGAATGATCTTGAAGTAGCAATGTTGAGCAAAGAGATAACTTCTCCTCCTCCAGGCTGAGCAGTATGAGGCAGGTTCAAGAGAAGACAGCCACTACTTGAGAGGGCTGCAAGGAAACAATATCCTCAGGGGAGAACATAGTTTCAGTTAGAGCAGGAAGATAAGGAAATGGGTTAAATATATAGGAGATTTTTTTGTTGAATGACTGTGAGTTCTAAAAGCACAGCAAAGAGGTTCAGGAATTGAGAAGGGGTGAAATATGGATAAGAGGAGGGACATGCACATACCTTAGGGTCCCTATAGTCTGGGAGATGAGGAAATGACCTGATGTTCTTTTTGTAGCAACTGAAGTATATCAACACGAACACCATAATATTATTGATCTTAATGGTCTCAAGAGAAATAGTGAAGAAGCTATGAGTATCAGAGTTGAGGGTTGGAGTTTGGAGGAGAGTGGTGAGGCTCTCTCCAGAACATCACAGAAATATGGAGCCCTCTTGTACTCCTCTTGAGAAAGCCAGAGGATAAACGGCACTTTTGTAATTTTACTTGATCTGAGAAGATTAAATTGATTTTGAAGCTTTCTAGATTATGTGGCTTGTGATGGCTAGAGTTTAGGTTTGAGGGAAGAAGTCGAAGAGATAGCTAAGTAGATGGTCAACTCAGAGGAAACCAAAGCAGAATACAACAAGCAGAATATGCAAGTTCTTAGAACAGCTTTAATGCACTTATTTCTGAAGACTTTTTAAGATCAGATTTTAAACATATCTGTTTATGGATACACCGTATGGGTAAATGGGATGCTTTATGGTTAAAATTAAATGAGCAGCAAAAATTTTACAAATTAACTCTAAGGATTAAAGCTTTGCAATTTTACTCACTCTAACCATAAGAAGAGAGAAGAGCAATGTAGCTCTAAACTTCCCAGTTAACAGATATGTTGCAAAAAACTTAAAAAATAAATAAAGGCAGTCTGGCTTGCAGAAATACATTTAAATTGTTCAACAAGCATATAGAAAAAATTATTTTTTTGATTAATGAGATGTGACCAAAAAAATCTGTTCTTCACCTCTTCATCTCACTGATATTTAAAAACCAATAAAACCAATCTGATTGCATTAAAATTCTGAAAGTTTGGCTTGGCAGAATACTTTAGTGAGGGATGAGAAAATATTCTTCTGTAATACCACCTGAATTCCAAAGATGTGAGAAGACAAAGAAGTAGAGACAGAGGCTTAAACATAATGATTATTATTAACAAAGTTTGGAAGGAAAATGTAGTGGAATATGGGTTACAAATGGTCCCCAATTATTGGACTCCAAAATTCACGAAGCTAAGTGTAGTGCTTATGAAACTTATGGTATTGGGGAACAGAGAATACCTGCACCTCGAGGCCAACTCATCTCCCAAAGAGACCAAGGGAAAGGGCAATGCTTCTCCTTTTCCATATTAAAATACGAATGCCTTTTTCTGTATCCCAGCAACTGCAGACTAGGATAGCTCACATTAAAATGTTTCAGTTATCTACTGCAGTGTAATTAATTATCCCAATACTAAGTGGCTAAAAACAAAACATTTTATTATATCCCGTGATTCTATGGGTCAGATATCTAAGTGGAGCTCAGTTGTGAAATTCTTCTGCTCTCTATGGTTTTGTTTGGGTCATTTGGTGGTGCTGAGCTGATGGACTGATTCAGAGATCCCACATGGAGTCACTCACATGCCTGGCCTGAGCAGAGATTGTTGGAAAGTGGGGTTCAACTGGACCCATGTAGCCTCAAGACCTCTCCAAATGGTCCCTCCAGCTGAACATCTGCATGAAGACTCAAAACTCTAAAAGTGAGTATTCCGAGATACAGGAAATGGAAACATTAGTCTCTTAATGTCCTGGACCCCAAAACTGGCACAGCATCATCACTTTGGCCATAATCTATTTGCCAAAGCAGTCAAATAACCCACTCTGATTCAAGAGGTGAGAACAACCCCCCATAACTCCATGAGAAAAGTGCCAAGGAACTTATGGTCATCTTTATTATGTGATAGTTTGCCAACTCTCTGACCACAAAGAAGACACATTCAGCCCCTCTCATGACTCCCAAAGTTCTTATTACATTATAGCATCATGCTTAGGTCAGGTTCCAGCTGGTTATCATCAATCAGGTCCAGGAATGGATGCAGCTCTTTGGCTCCTAGGGCATTGTTCCTGTCTATTTGATAAGCTGTGAACTAAAGAGACAAGTTTTTCTACCACTATACAGTGGTGAGACAAAAGTAAGTGCAGTAGGAACTCCCATTT
Organism: Pteropus medius; assembly: GCF_902729225.1. NCBI lineage: Eukaryota > Metazoa > Chordata > Mammalia > Chiroptera > Pteropodidae > Pteropus > Pteropus medius. The sequence continues at coordinate 3,805,150 of NW_024354550.1, forward strand.
AAATAAGGCAGAAATAAGAAGCACAGCAGTTACTTGTCGTTAGGAATTCTGAAATCCAGGATTGGGCACTGTTTTGTTCCCCGGGAATGACTCCCTTCAGCTCTTGGCACAGCCATTGGCATAAACATACACACATTTTTTTTCCTGAGATAGGCCCTTTCTACCTTGGGCCAAGAGCAGGGATACTGGGGGGTAACATCTATAAGATCTTTTAGAGCTTTAGAAGATATGCCCTTAATTTTTTTTTTTTTTTGAGGTCTCAACAAGAGGATTTATAATAGCCACACATTTGTGGCCTGAGTTTCTTTTAGTATGCTGGATTTTATATTTGCTAAAGCTATTTCTTCTTTGAGAATCTTTTTCTGGGAATAACTAAGAATGGAAAACAATTTAATTTTGAACCAAATAATCATTGGATAATGAATATTTCCTCTAAATTCCTAAAATCTAAATGAAAATGGTACAGTTCCTTCTCTAGTCTCTTTCTTCCCACCCCGCTCCCATCTCGTACTTAATTATAAGAAGCTAGAAGCTGCCTGTTGAAATTTTCCACATTCTGTCTATAAATCTTTCCATTTAGATTTAAGAGATCATTAAATACCCTATTTATTTTTCACATTACAAAAAGACATTACCAAATAATTTCCTTACTGTTTTTCAAATCTTCACTGTTTTCTGAAGTCCCTTTCAGCTTTAACTCATGGTCTCTGAAGCCCCTTCCATCTTCTGCCTGCCACCTTCTTCCTGCCATCCTGTCCCAAAGCCAGTGTCACCTGCTTTGGATTTTTGCTATGACAGCAACTCTATTCCAGGCACCAAACTGTAGGATACAACTAAGGAAAAAGAACTATTATGACTGATAAGGAATAGGGATTTATCGTAAGGATTAGGTCCTACACAATAGTAGGACCTGGTGGAGAAGTCTATGAAAGACTGATACCTCTGCTTCTGGTAGTCAGCTATAAGTTGACTGTAGATCAATATGGACAGAAGTATAAAAAAAAGATAGATGGGAAGTGGGATGACCAAGGACAAACTGGAACCTGCATCTATTTCTCACTATCTACAATCATGAGGATGTGGGTGACTTGCAGAATTAGCTGATGCTTTCACCACAGAACTGTATACTTGCCTGCTTCAGAACTCAGAAACACTGAACAAAGAGATTCTGGGAATGTGGAGGAACTGTGGGCTTGCCTACTGCCCATGCCAATAATGAGAACCAGCTGATCAATGACAAATCTGTGTGAGCTGCAACAGTGTCTAACACCTTACAAGGAAACTTTAAAGCTTAATGGTTGTTGCTTCCATGCTTTCTTTCTAATATTATTTCTCTTATGGCTAACCTAACCTGTACTTATAAAGAAGAGGATTCTGGGAAATGTAATTCCAGCTTAGTTAATTTGACATGTTACAAAGTCACTGAAAATGTGTATAATTACTTAGAGGTACATTAATTCACCACCAAGTCTCCGATGTGACCTCAACTTTTAGAGTCCAAAAAGGTAATACGATGCTCATGAATATCATAGCACTGATGCAGCCCCCCAGCAAATTTAGGAAAAAACTTATTCCCATTCAAGGGGGCTGTTATTTCAGAACCCACTACTTAGCATTGCTAAAGTCTATTGCAAGAAGCTTAGTTGTAAATGAGTGAGATGGGTAGATGGGAAGATGAGTAGGATATCCTGGTTTCAGCTCTGACAGAATGCTAGTGCTATTCATTTAACACCAGGAAGTCAATGCTCATTGTATAGATACATAAATTGTAAATGTAAACTGATTTAGGGGTGTCTCTGATAGGAGGATTATTTTAGTACGAGCATTTACTATATTTCTGGGAAAAATACACCTAGACGTACTCTTTTTTTTTTTTTTTAATAGAAATTGAAACATTACAAAGTGTGGACAAAAGTTGGAAGCCTTTCTTTGCAATCTGGGAAATCCTCTTCATTTTCATTTTCTGACTCTTCCTTGCTGCATTAAAGGGAAGTTTTATTAAGTAATGTGAGCTTTTGTGGGAATGTATTATCAGTGCTGTTGCTTCTGCCTTTTGTTAAAGAATTGCTTAGACCTACAAAACCTTCTTACTTTCACATTTGTTTCAGCTAGAAAAAAACTTCCTCCACAGATTTCTCAGCCGAAATGGCTGTCGATGTTTCTGGTACCCATGTACCTACCAGCCTAGAAAGAACAGATAATGCTGTCACAGGCTGTTCAATGCACTCTCTCCTCTACTTTTTAATTCCAGAACTTCCATGTACATGTTCACTTAAGACACAGTTGATATTTGCCCATCTATATGTAATAACTATACCACCTCAACTCTTTCTCCCTCCAATAACACACGAGCTGGAGGCCATGTTATATGAATTCCAGGTTAGCCTCTTCCTGGTTTCTGGTTACCAGGGCACACACCCGTAGAGGTCTCTCCCTGGGGAAGCACTTCTCTAATGTACTCAAGTACTATAGGATTGCTGAAAATAGGATTGACACATTTTTATTTAGGATTGACAAAGATGAGAGAAGAAAAAAGAAAGAAGAAAACAATATTAGATTGTTCACCTTCCCTTATTATATATTCCTAATGATAAATTCACAAAAGTATTTAAAAATATTAATTTTGTTTTACCTTTTTTGCTCTGAATAAAGAATATATAAAATTGGTATGATGATAAAATTGTAAATTACATTGATTCAAGAGGACAACATTTTCACATATATTTTTCAACTAAATTGCCAGGACTTCAAATAATTCCGTAGATATTTTAGCTTAAATTTGAAAATAAGGAAATAATTCAAAGCAAAATTAATCTTTAAAGGTGATTTTTTTTGCTAAGTTCCTTATTATTCATAAGTAGTTACTAAATTTAAACTATTTTACAATGACAAAACAAAAAGAAAAACAAATTTAACTGCAATGAAATTTTATTGATTTAAATGCTTTATGGAGATGCCAAAGTGTGTGGAGATAGTCTCTCATATTTTGAAGCTGGAGTAATTAAAACAATGCAGTACTACTGAAAAGGAAGTAGAATAAAAAGTACAGAAACACAAACAACTAAGAATTTGTTACATTGTAGAGGAGTCATTTTAACTCAATATTTGGAGAATAAAAACATTCGATCCTTAACTTATACCACACAATAACATTAATTCTAGGTAGATTATATGTTTAAATGCCAAATATTAAATAAAAAGCGAGATGAAAAGCTGGAAATAGTCACATAATTTAATAATGAAAATGCCTTCCTATATGCCTTACTGTTAAAGTATACAGCTGAAACTTATTGAATTTCATTAATCAATGTCACAATAAATAGATAGATAGATAGATATAGATAGATAGATAGATAGATAGATAGATAGAAAGAAAGATAGATAGATAGATAGAAAGATAGATAGATAGATAGATAGATAGATAGATAGATAGATAGATAGATAGATAGATAGATATAGATAGATAAATAAAACTAGACCTGATGTCTATATGTACAGCCAGAGGGAAGATAAAGTAATTAGGAGGATTGTTTCATGTAAATGTCTAACCAATGTACTGTATACATAAAACTAATGATAAAATAAAGTTAAAAAGAGAGAGAGAAAGAACAGAACTGATCTGTTCAGCTCCTCTGAAATGTGAAAAAAAAAAAAAGGAATACGTAAAGGCCTTTCTGAGAATGTCACCCAAGGTAGGTACTACAACTGAGAAAATGATAGACTTGAGTGCAAACTGTAAATTCACCAGTTCAAAGATACCTAAACAAAATCGAAAGCATATGACAAATAGTAAAAGTACATTTGAAACAATTATAAATGTCAGCAATTAATATTCCATCCACATAAGAATCTCTTAAAAAATAATTTAAAAATATGTGATCCCTCAATAGAAAAATATGGACAAAGAACTTAAGTCACATACATCAAAAAATAATTAATAAATTAAAATAAAGGATCACCTCTTTTTCCTCATAAATTTCATTTATAATGATACATATGAAAATTTAAAAAACAAAATAATATATTTGGTTTACTAGATTAGTGTTTGGCAATTATAAAATAAATTAAATATTGAATGAGAATAAAGTTGTTGAAAAATGATCTGACTGTCTCACATGGTCCTGGACTAGGTGATTGTTTTCCCCTAAAATTCATGCATCGAAACATTACCCCTTAGTGTGCTGCTATTAGGAGATGGGACTGTGGGAGGTGATTAGAATTAGATGAGGTTGTGAGGGTGGAGCCAACGAGGTTAATGCCCTTATAAGAGTCAGGAGATAGCTTGCTTTTCCTCTCTGCTCTCTGCAGTGTAAAGATACAATGAGAAGCTAGCTCTCTGCAACCTGGAAGACGGTTTTCACCAGAACTTAACCATGCCGGCATTTTGATCTAGGGCAACCAGCCTCCAGAACTGTAAGGACTACATTTATTTTGTTTAAAAGCCACCCATTCAATGGTACTTTATTTTAGCAGCCTAAACTGACTAAGGCACATATACGGCTGATAGAAATGTAAATTACCATAATCTTTCTGAAGAGAAAACCAAATTAAGAATTTAAGCGATTTAACCTAAGTAATAGATTGGAAGTGACAGAACTCAGATTTTAAGAGAGATCACTATGAACTTGACCTATGATCTTCACTTTACGATAAATGCTTGGATTTAAGGAGTATATTATTTAGAATCTAAATCGAAGACCTAAGCAAAAGAGGAAATTTATTGTAAAACTACAGAGTTTTAGGTAAATTCTTAAACCAAGGTTTCAAATATTTTTATCATTCACTTTTATTTCTGCTTTTCTCTACATATCTATTTTCTTTTCTGTAAAGGACATTATCTGATTTTCTCATCCACAGGATGAAAAACAGCTAAAGACATCTCCTAACTTTACGTTTTCAGAAGATAGCCACTCTTTCTCTTTCTCCTTTGTATTTCCCAGCCGAAGAGACCATGATCGAGCCAACCATTGGTACTTAGATTGGGTACCAACGCCAACCAAGCTCATTTGGCCAGAAGTGGGGGACATCGAGAAAGGGTCTCTGATAGGTTTGGCTTGGTTTTTGTACATTTAGCTTCTTCAGGTAGCTGTGACTAAGAAAAGTGTCCTTTTATCAAAATAATGTGGATTATGATGAAGAGGGAATTAGCCTTTAAATGAAATTATTAACCCATTTCCTGTTTAGGAAAAAAAAAAAGCTCACTGCCAGTGTTAATTTAATTTTACATAAACACGCTCTTTGAGGCTGAAGAAAATCTGACTGGTTTTCAATATGAAGTTATTAAAGTTTTATTGGAGTTACTCCTAAACAGAACTTGTCTCTAATCCTAGTGTAACACAAATGTATACATAAATCGGATTCATCAGATGAATCTTTGGCTAACTGTTCGGAGACGATGTTAACATCACATGTAAAAGTGCTATGTTTTCTAGGATTTGACATTTTCAGATATCGAGAATTACTATATTTTGTAAATGGAAATACCACTACTAAAAACAGAATGCTATAAATAAAATGATGTCATTTGTTTCCAAACACTGTCAATATACTAGAGTGATGAGAAAATAATAATAAGAGTGAGATATTTTGTGGCAAACTTTGGGGCTAATCTGCAAGTTATCTCGGGGTAAACACTGCAGCTGCAAGCGACGCCAGCAAGTATTCTTGGGGCAAATGGGTAATGAGTTAAATGTAAGGCAATCCACAATAGATGTGCAGACATAATTAGGTTTCTGAACTTCGAAATGGAGGAAAAGATTCTTCACAGACTCTTCATATTGAGTTTAACAATTCCACCTTGTAATGCCTCTTGTCAGTCAGGGAGCTGGCCACTCTCTGGGCAACAACCCTACTTTACATTGTACTTTTCTTTCAAATTTTCTTCCACAATTTCAGGTTTAATTAAGCAAGTGACATAAAAATATAACAAAACAAAAACAAGAAGTGAAGCAATTTAAAAACCATTAAAAATTTGCCATTTCATTGTCACTCGTCTTTGTCAGAGGTGATTTTATTGCATTTAAAATTTTTTTTAAAATTCTGGGTTTTTTCTTTTGTTTTGTTTGTTTGTTTGCTCCTGACGCCTCTTTTCTTTAAAAAAAAATGTTTTATACTGACATTGGTTAACAAAATCCAGTAAATCCAGATAGATAGATAGATAGATAGATAGATAGATATAGGTATATACATATATATGTGTGTGTGTGTGTATGTGTGTGTATATATGTGTGTGTATGTATATATATATATATATACATATATGTATATATATATATATGTATATATATATATATATATAGTGTGCGTGTTTACCTCCCATAGTTAGATTTATATCTGTCACCACATATTTGATCCTGTTTACCCCATCTACTTCCCTCTTCCCTCCTCCCCCCTATCCTCTGGTAACCACTAGCCTATTGTTCATGTCTATGAGTCTCTGTCTTTTTGTCCTGTTTGTTTGTTGTTTTAGGTTTATATCCCATATATAAGTGATATCATGTGATTTTCAACTTTTTCTGTCTGGCTTATTTTGCTTAGCATGATTATCTTGAGGTCCGTCTATGTCGCAAATGGCAGTATTTCATCTCTTCTTATGGCTGAGTAATATTCCACTACTCTATATATGTACCATAGCTTTTTTAGCCAATCATCTATCGTAGGACATTTCGGTTGCATCCATGTTCTGGCCACTGTGAATAATTCTGCTATGAACATTGGTGTGCAAATATCTTTTCGTATATGAGTTTTCAAGTCTTTGGGGTAAATACCCAGTAGAGGGATTGCTGGATCATAGATTAATTCTTAGTTTTTTGAGGAACCTCCATACTGTTTTCCATAGTGGGTGTACCAATTTGCAGTCCCACCAGCAGTGTATGAGGGTTCCTTTTTCTCTGCAAGCTCTCCAGCATTTGTTATTACTTGTCCTGTTGATTATAGCTATCCTAACAAGTGTGAGATGGTATCTCATTGTGGTTTTGATTTGCATTTCCCTAATAGCTAGTGATGTTGAGCATATTTTCAAATATTTGTTGGCCATTTGTATGTCCTCTAGGAAGAAGTATCTGTTCAGGTCCTATGCCCATGTTTTGATTGGATCATTTGTTTTTTTGTTATTGAGTTGTGTGAATTCTTTGTATACTTTAGATATTAGGCCCTTATCGGAGGCATTGCTTGCAAATATATTTTCTCATTTGGATGGTTGTCTTTTTACTTTCTTTGGCTGTGCAAAAGCATTTTAGTTTGATGGCATCACATTCATTAAATTTTGCTTTTACTTCCTTTGCCTTTGAGGTCAAATTTATAAAATTCTCTTTAAGTCCAAGGTCCCTGAGTTTAGTTCTTATGTTTTCTTCTATGCAATTTATTGTTTCAGGTCTTATATTCAGGTCCTTAATCCATTTTGAGTTAATTTTGGTGTGTGATGATAGACAACAGTTTAGTTTCATTCTTTTGCAGGTAGCTTTCCAGTTTTCCCAGCACCATTTATTGAAGAGACTTTCCTTTCTCCACTGTATGTTTTTGCTGATGCCTCTTTTCTTAAACACAAACATGTACACACACACACACACACACACACACACACGCACTGCAGTAGTTTATTTTTAAACTACTCTTGTTTACATTTCCTAAGTGATGTAAATCATATAGAGAAAAGATAATTGAAACTTGGGGAAATATGGAACTGAAATAGGATGATTAGGTGACAAAAGGAAAAAAAACAGTTTTGTCATTAAATGGTTCTCTTACACAGAATATTATAGGAAAGCCTCAAAAGTAAGTTTAATGCACTTGAAATTTATTCTAAGTTAAGTCAGAGTCTTTATGCAGGGTCTCATTTTCAGTCACATTGACTATTATTAGTCCCAGGTTCATATGTAGGATGATAATGAAATTAAATGTCGCAAAAGTTTATTATGATATCTATTATACAAATTTCCATTCAAAAGCACTCTCTAGTTATTATAGACCCTGCAAACAAATATTTAGTACCAACAATGTGCTAATACGGTTAGAGCACTAGAACAGGGGCTCATGAGATTTCTATTCTAGCTTTTCTCCACTGAAAAAGGTATGTATTTTTGGGCAACTGAACTCAGCTTCCTCGTTCCTAGGGTGTTTTTCTCAGGAATAATGTTTAGCATGTAGTAGCCTGAATAAATTATAGTAGTTATGATTATTAACCTTTTACAGCTTCAGTCCTTCATTCATTCATTCATTCATTTCTACTCCCCAAATCAAGTAATGAACATCTCCAGCAAGAAACAAAGACAGTTTAATTAATGTTCTTTTTTTGCTATTGTCTGAAAATCTAAATAGTTCTTTGAAGCAGTTCAGTGAATTTGTCTTCACTGTTCTTCAGAGAAGTACATTATGGTGTCTTCATAATTCTTTCATAAGGTTCCCAATTACTTCTGGGGTAGAGTGGATCATATGATTGTCTTAGTACTACTTTGATGGGGGACAAGAAAGGAAGAAGCGGCTGTGTGGGCAACTGGTAATCTGTGGGTAGAAGGTGGAGGTGGTATCAGTTTATGAGAAAGACAGACCTGAGATTTCCATCAAAGTAATGGCTTGAAACTGACTCTTGCCCATTTTCACATATAACCCTCAGCCTAATGTTTTAGTTTCTTATTTTTTGAATGTGACATTCATTTAATCAAATTCTACCTGTGTGAACATATTCTGAAGAATGAAGTTGGGGCAAATGGCTGCCCTGTTTTGAAGTTTAAAATCTTGTGACATGACTCTGAGCTTTGCCACTACCTAGGGGTGAGGTTTTAAGTTAAGGAGATGTTAACTGGAATTTTAAAGCAATATAGTTACTAATTTAACAATCTCTGATTATAGAAACATACCAATTTTTCAGATCAAAGTATTATATAGGTATTTGAATAATTAAAAAATAATGTGATACATGCTTGGACATGTATACAGAGGCAAATGTTAGTTAAACCCAAAATGCCTTAGCTCATATTAAATACAGTTTAAGGGTCAGTGAATTTTTACCACAAAAACATTTTTTTCAAAATGTAATATCAGCTTCCTTACATAAATATTAACAGGCAAGTACATTTGCTATTAAAGGGACCAAAATCCCACCAGAATAGTATAAGGATTGCTTTAAACTAAAAACATCTCAAAAAACAGCAATCTCAGAAGGAAACTTTATTTAAACTTACCTTTACTGAATTAAGCAGAGCCAGAAACCCCACTCTGAAGGACTCTACTGTTTGAGAAAAGACTGATCCTTAGCACTGGGATGTTGGAGTTCAGGTGCCATAAATCACCCTTTGGGGGAACTAGAAGCCAGAGGAAAGAGACCCCCCGCCCCATATCAGTACCTGGATGAAAGATTGTATAAATAAGCCAAATAGAAACTTCCATACTTTTCCACTGAAGCCTTAAACCATCACGCCCCTTTTGTTAAGTTGGTATATAAACCATTACTCCTGGCAATTTGAGGAGTCCCTCCTTATAGAGTGTTCCCACATATATGTGAATTAAACTTTTCTCCTATGTGATGGTTAATTTTATGTGTCCACTTGACTTAGCCACAGGGTGCCCAGATATTTGTCAAACATTATTCTATGAAAGTGTTTTTGGATAAGTCTAATATTTAAATTGATTGACTGAGTAAAGCAGATTGCCCTCCCTAATTTGGGGGGGTCTCATCTAATCAGTTGAAAGTCTGAATAGAACAAAAGGCTGACTTTTCCCTGAATAAGAGGGATGCTTTCAAGCTGGAACATTGGTTTTTTATGGCCTTCCGACTGGAAGTACACCATTGGCTCTCCTGGTTCTTGGGCCTTCAGAGTTGAACTGGAACTACGTCATTGGCTTCTAGCTTGCCAACTGCAGTTCTTAGGATTTGTCATCCTCTATAATTGAATAAGCAAGTTCTTTATAATCAATCAGATAATTAAACAGCCAATAAATCAATCCTATTGGTTCTGTTTCTCTAGAGAATTGCAATACATCCTGTTAATCTGTCTTTAATTAATTTACAAGCCTTCACCAACTGGGCATAAGTTGACAGAGGGAAAGTTTTCTCCCAAGAGTTTTGATGATGAGGATGGAGTAGTCAGGACTCCCCATTCACTGTGGAGGCTGCAGTTGGGATTTTGAGAGTTCTGACCAAGCCAGAGAAAGTAAGCTTTCTCATCAGACTCCTGGATCTCTGCTCAGTGTTTGGTTAGATAAGGGCATTAAGAATCTCTCTTTGGCTTTTCTAAAAGGTATATCCATAATTTAGATTTACAAGGTGAAACTTTTTGATTAGAACTAGTTCTTTGGGTATTGTGATTCTTGGTTTGGATTATTCCTTCCCAGGGATAGCACTGTGTCCATTTGTGACTGGCTTTTTTGTTACTGTTTTGTATTGTGCTGTCTAAAAGTGTTGTTTGTAATAAAAAAGAGAATCATAGGGTAGAAAACAAGCATAGAGGCTATAAGTCTGTTGTTTGAGCTGACTTCATGGACAAGTGAGTTTGTGTTTCTCACTGGTTTGCTGTCTACTTGAACAAACTGTACTGTGAGTCACCTAAAAAATTGGATGAGTTTCTTCTTCCATCTTGACTTTGTGTCCTGAGAGCTTGGCTTGGATCTGGAAAGATCATTCTTAGAACAGGACTCAGGATAAATTTCTCACCATTCCACAGATGGGTTGAAGAATGGACTCCATTGGTGAAATTTAGAGCAAAACAAGAGAAGACACAGTTTAACATACTCTCATTATTCCCTAAGAGAAGCTGAAGCTGTGTGCTTGTAGGTTCGTGTGCCACTGCAGGGTCACTGCTGTCTTGAACTTGAAGACAATGGGTACAGGTGAAGTTACAGTCCTATCTGCTTAGGATGGCGGGAAGTGGGAGGAAGGCACTTATCTCACAGGTAACTAACTTCAGTTTAACCCTTCTGGCTAAAAGAAGTGGTTTGGAAATCCTTATTTCAGCTAGCTTCTTGTCAAAGTGTGTATTTGGGTCATTTTCAGAAAATCCTGCTCCTCGTGTAATTGCTGACAATTCACTTTCTTTAGAGGTTCACTTGCCTGTTTCCTTAAAATATTTTATGATGAAACAAATTTCTTATGCTATTTTAAAGTGTGACATATTACTTGAAACTCCCCTGAGTTAACCTTTTAAATTTATAAATGCCATCAACTGTACTTATTTAAGGTCCTTAAATTTACCATATTATAAATACACTTTTCATTTTTCTACCTCTAAACTGTTCATTTTGCTGAGAAATAACTTCCTCATTCTTGATGTTTCAAAATACTACCCATTCTTCTAAATTCATGTTTAATACAACTATCTTCATAAAATTTGCTTTGTTACCTCAGGTGGAAATGGAATCAATTTCATTCGAGTCCCTTGCTATCTGCATTGTTTATGTAAGAGGCTGGTATATCAATTTAATTTGTTTCAAACTCCTATTTCAGTGGGTGGAGGAAATAATATCTGTCAGTGCATTCCTGTCATCAGGACTGTATCCAGAGAACTGCATAATATAGAAAACACAATTACTGTTTTGGTATTAAAAAAAGAAAAAAACAACATAAGTACAAAAACCTAAAGATTTTATTTCCTCATATCCTAATAAAGTACTCCATGACCCAAGATTTATATGTAAATTGAATGTAGAAAAATTCTAAAAGAAAACATGATAGATTTTTTTCTTAATTTTTGATTGCGAAAGGCTTTTTGCATATGATAAAAGCCCCAGAATCCATAAAGAAGACTGACAGATTTGACAATATATTAACTATATGAAATTAAATCTTCTGGAAAGAAAACACAAAAAAGAAACTGGAGAATTATTTAAAACATATATATCTAAGAATTGATTTTCTTAAAGTGATTTTAAAAATCAGTAAACAAAACTTCTTTTTAAACCTGATACATTGATATATTGACACCAGTTTTTATCTTCTCTTCCACCAAAAATTTAACAAAATGACTAAACAAAAGGATTAAAATAATAATAATGATAATAATAATAATAATAACAATAATAACAATAAGTATTAAGCCAAAGAGAATAAGAGAAAACAGTAAAATTTTAAATATTCTTTAGGTATTTAAGAAAACCAACCAACCAAACCAACAAAAATCTCTCTTAATCATACATCTTACTTGAGTTATAATCCTATTATTTCCCACCCATTTTACAGCAAGACATTTGAATAAGTTACCTCTTCTTTCAGTCTATTTCCTCTATTTTCACTTGAAATCTCTCTGATCATGCTTTTGCCAAAATCATTTATCTAACATGTCTAATATGAAGGATCACTGCTAAATCTCAGAATCAATTCTAAGTCTTCATCTTTCCTGGCCTACTAATAATATTTGACACAACTAATCACTTCTTCCTCCTGGAAACACTTTGTTCACTTGGATTCCCAGACTCTACATTCTTCTTCTTGTCATTCTACTTTATTGGCTGTTCTTCCTCATTTCCCTATGGTATGAATCTCCCTAAAGTAATCCCCTATGAAAACTAGCAATACTCAGGGCAGAGTCCTTAGAACTCATCTCTTTTCTATCTACATACACTTTCTAGGAGATCTCATACATTCTTAAAGCTTGAAATCTCATTGATGTGCCAATAATCCTAATATTTAAGACTTCAACCTAGACTTCTCCTCTGGACTCCAGATTTGTGTGTACAAACTTCTTGATCTCTCCTATTAGATTTCTGGTATGCAAATAATAATTAGCATGTCCAAAATTCTGCTCCTAATTTTCCTCCAAAACTTGTTTCTTCATAGTTTTTTTCCCATATCAATAAATGATAACTTCATTTTTCCAGTTACTCTGACCAAAAACCATAGAGCCACTGTTAACTCTATTCATTCTCTCTTTTCCAGTATTAGAATGCTTAGTGAATTGTAAGCTCTACCTTCAAAAATATGCAGAATTTGCTACCACTTTGATCTAAGCAGCCATCTTCCCTTGCCTGGATAATTTCAATAGTCTCAATATTTCTGCCCATGTCACAACTTCACTCCCACCCCCCATTCACAAAGCATCCCCACTAAAAGTCAAAGTCCATATAATGGCCTATCAGGTCCCATTATCTTCTGATCTCATCTCTTCCTTGATCAACTTCATCTACTACACTGGCTTCCTTCTCTTTCTTCTAAGCATGCTTCTTTTTGGGGTCCTTTGCATCTGCTGTTGCTTCTGCATGGAGTGCTCGTCCCTCAGATATACACATAGCTCATTTCTTCTCCTGGTGTGGCTTTTTTTTTAGGAGGTAAAAAAGAAATTTGTTTATTGAAGACAAGAGGATGCAAACAATATAAAAATCAAAACCTTATCTGGTTTTAATTAGCTTTTCTTTCTCTTGTCAAACAGGAGTGGGATTTTATGTGTTCATATTTCAAGGGTCCCAATCTGCTCATGAAATCCTTATACAGGCGGCAGCTGTGGGACAGAGAGATTCCTTGACTCATTGGGAGAATTCTTATCAGGGTGGAAGTAATTGCTCAGTGCTTCCTCCTTCTTTCTTTTCTGCTTCATGTATACTACAAAGTAGTCATTGCATGTGATGGTGAGCCTAGCAATTAGTGAAAATAAGCTCTGGAAGCCCACTCTGCCTTCTCGTCAAGAGAAAATGTAGGGTCAACAATGACTCCATGATTTTGGGTCCAGGTCCTTCATTATTTTGTCCACAGCCAGAGAGTCTTTTTGATTTTCCAAAAATCCAGGAAACTCCTTTTCCATGAATACTCTCAGATCCTCCTTTGTTAAGTAGCCTTTATCCCCAGAAAATTCATGAAATATAAACATCATGGTTTCCATGGTGTGTTCCATTTGAGATGGCATTTTGGTGAGGTCTTGGTGGGAGGTGCAGCAAGGTCACTCGGCTGGCTAGGACACACTGCCAGTGAGCAGAGCGTCAGGGCACCTCAGTAGGTGGGGGTGGGCAGAGGCAGCCTGCTCTGGCTTTTTAATTCCTAATCATATCGCTATATATTTTTTCCTTCACAGTTATTAGTTATTAACATCCCATCTTATATTTCATTTTATTTATTCTATCTTTCTACTAGAATGTTCCACAAGAGCTGGGATATTTTTATCTTTTTCAGTTATTGCCATATCCCAAGTCCTGTATCTTAAGAGGATGGGGTGGGGCTGGGGGGTGATACTGACAAGAGGCAAGTCGTTTAAATTTGTACCAGCTTAAAACTTGGAGCCATTCCTCTTAAGGAGTGAACAGCAGGACTGAAAATGTGAGAACAGCTGACAGTCACTATAGAAAGCTTTTGGGACTTCTAGATCACGTGTGTGTGTATGTGTGTGTGTGTGATTCAAGTGATTGGCTTCCTCCTCCCAAGATTTTTCTTCTAGAGACTCTCATGCACTCCCATTGCACTGTTTACTTCAATTATAACATTACCCAGAAATTGCCTTTTTAACTGTCCATCTATGCCAGTAGACCATAAGCCCTTTAAATGTTGGAACCATACATTTTCAGTTATGTAGCTGCAGCACCAAAATCTGTGTTTAGAATATTGTTGACTGATTTGTTTAATGAATTGAATACTCCAAGCAGGGAGAGCCTGAATTAGGTCACAATAAGCTAAGGCCACTTAGAAATAAAGGGAATTGTGTAGAATAACTCCCAGTGTTTTATTATGCAGGAGAGTCTGCAATGTTTCCTTTATGATTAACTTGTTGGTGGGATAAAATCACTGAGGCTGTCAGGCTGGGATAAGCAGCTGGGCTGAAGGTTACTTTCCTAACCAGGATACTACCATTTTTCTTATATAGAAATAGAAGCAAATACATTATTTATTAGGATTCAAATAGTGTGTTGGACTGATCAATAGTATTCACTTAAAATATATTAGTTTGTATCCTTACATACTGGTTATGTTCTTTAGTTGCAATGCCAGTAGCATATGTTTCTTAATCCTTATAAAACCTGTTGATTATATAACAAGATGGTATTGGAAACTCAAAAGGAAATTTTACCAGGAGTCAGAAAATAGATCACTTGTTCTCACTTGCTAGGGCAGCTTTTGCATGCTCATGAAGTGATTTCTGCAGGTTGGGCATGATTGGGGATAAAGAGACTTAGACCACAGTCAGGGCAGCATTTGACCTTGTAGAACTCATTAGGATCAGGCAGAATAACATCATTATAACAACCTAAGAAAATACTGCTTAGCGCAAACTGTGAAGGCTGTGCTCATTCAACCTTCCTGGGCTTGAAGTATAAAGGCAGACATCATTCTTTTTAAAAGTATATATTTTTAACCTTTTGCAGTAAAATATAATTTTTATGGAGATTTATATATTAGCTTATTTTCAGCGAAATCAAACCCAGGCTATCAATTCACTTTTCTTAATGGGAAATAAGAACTTGCAGTTCTAAGATTTTAGTTCATGTAACAGTATTTCTGATGTAACTGGCTTTATTAGAATGTATGGAAATAGAAAATAGAGGTAGAATATGGACACCTAAAGATTCAAGGGTATGTTTTGCACTCATCATTTTGACCAACTTTAATTATAAGTAATTTTTCTCATTTTTCCATTGCTTGATGCATTACAGAAACTCATTTAAAAAACGAGAATGGATGATTGATTTTTGTTCTCAAATTCCAAGTTTCTTCTAGCATTTAAAGTAGAATGTGCACATTACATTAAAAATAGATTTTGAGAATAGAGAATTAAAATTGTAAAAAGAAACCCTCTAAGGCAAATAATTTAAGTAATTTCAACTCAAAAACATAGTACTGGGAAAATTGATCATTTAAAATTACATAGGATTGTAGATGATATGAACATTTTAAGGGAAGTTTTATATTTCTAACAACAAAAAACATTGGGTAAGTAGATGACTCTGCCTTCTGTTTGGTTCAAATTGATTGATGTGAAGTTAATATTGAGGTATTTCCTGCCTTAATGACAGAAGTTGCAAGAATTCCTTGCAGTTCTAAGATTTTAGTTCGTGTAACAGTATTTCAAGACAATCTTCTTACAAATATGCCACTCTTACTTGCTAAGAGACATTTCTCATGTACATATTCCTGTAATGCCAATCACATTGAAATTTAGGGGTAAGGTAAACTGTAAGGTATAAAAATTGAATAAAAGGCTGAAGCGAAGTTAATGCATTTAAATATATATTACTTTCTATTTACACAAATATATTTTCCCTTTGGTATAATTCTAAATTGCAAAAATGTGAATTTAAAAGGAAAAAAGTTATCATTTCCAGTTTATATATTCAGAAACATGAAAGTATATACATCAAGCTATCAAGCAGTATTTAGATTTTCATGTTGATCAGATGGAAATACTCTAATATTTACATTTAAAACTTTACTGCACTGTATATTTATAAAGTTAAATTCAGTTACTCACTTTGCTAAAAACATATTTATTATTTTAAGTAATATTTCTCAAGTGCTATGCAACATGCAAAAGAAATATCCACGCATAGTTTTTCCTATTAAATTCGATGGGTTACTTTAATTGAAGATGCATGATTGTTCCAATTAGCTTTAGTAAATATATTCACAAATTTTAGTTTATGTTGAGCTGCAAAGCTAACAAAAATGTCCAAATAAACCAATAAATTTACATGTAGTCTATCTTCTAAAAATAAAAGAATCAAAAATAGGAAACTTGATGTGATATTAAATATCATACATGAAATATTTTATTGTTCATTTTCAAGACTTAAATATGTCAAATATACCCTCAAACTCATTTGCAAAAGAGGTGGATAATAAATTCTGACATAGCCAACTATTTTTGTGAAATACAATAAATGAGAAGAGACAGATATTCATGTTCACATACAATTGTATAAAAAGAAAATGATGCTAAAACTAGCCTGTGATAATCATCTTTCCTTTGGTATCACTGTCATATATCCTCATTTTGTGAAATTAACCTGTAAGGCTCAGAAATAACATATTTAGACATAAAAAATTGCTTGCTCTGTCTTTGTTGGGAACCACATGCAACTCTTAAATATTTGCACTAGTTTCATTCAGAAAACCCACCATTCCATATAGGCAACAATCCAGGACAGCGTAGTGCCTTATCCATAACTGCTCAGTGACTTTTGACTGAGAGTTTAGTGCAATTTCATCATCAGTACTGAAATATAACAACTCAAAGTGTATTTCTTGCTGACAATGTGTCAACAAAACCATTACAAATACAAGTAGTACATTTTATTATTGTTTTTGTCACTCAAGACAAAAATTCAATAGCAAATCAGATGTTATATTATTACATATTTCAAAAAAGAGAAGAAAGCCATGAAATTGCTTATGTAGTACAATTGATTTTTTTTTTTCTTTAAAGAGCATTATACAAGTACAGATAAATTTTATTTGAATATAATACTAATATCTTTTCTTCTTTTTACACTTTTGGAACTTTTGGCTGTATTCACTTCCTTTATTGTTTTCTGTGCTACTATCACTATCACTGGTTTGTTTTTGCCTCTTTCGTTTCTTCATCTGATAAAGGTGAGAGTCATGTGGTTGTTGGTGAGTCCATTCATAGGAGCTGGGTCCAGCCTCTAGATTTGGAATGTGATTTAGTGAAGGAGACACGGATGTGCTATTAGGAAGTGGTGCTGTCATCTCACAGTAAGGAAGCTGCAGTGCTGGATTATATGCATGCCACTGCTGTGAGAAAAAGACACTCATCTACCAAAACAAGCCCAAAAAGTTAAAAAAAAAGTTTACAGTTTACATGCATTATACAAATAATTATGAGCAAACCAAACCATGTGTTAGTGTAAGAAAGTTAGTGCCTTTTCAAAGTAGAGATGTGGTAGTTGCCTTAAATGGTTAACACGAAGATAGTGTACAGCTTACAGCAATACAGATTAGTGCTGTCCTATAAAAACAAAATGCAAGCCACATATGTAGTTTTAAATTTTCAAGTAGCTACAATACAAAGATAAAAGAGAAACAGGTGTAATTAAATTATGTATTTGATCTCAAAATATCTAAAATATTGTCATTTCAACATATAACCAATATAAAAACTATTAAGGTATTTTATTTTTTTTCATACTAACTCTTCCAAATCTGATGTGCATTTTATACTTACAGCATATCTCAATTCAGATGGTAAATTTTCATAGAAAATACTTGATCCGAATTTACATGACAAGAAATTTACAGTTGAGAAAGTCAATATATATACCCAAGTTCTTTCAAATATATCTAAGTTTTCCAATAACTATATGTTTTAGGTTTTAATTTAATTCAAATTAAAAAAATAAAAAATTCAGTTTCTTAATCTCACATGTGGCTAATGGACACTGTATTGTATAGCATGGTTAATAGTTATGATAGATACTTCTTCGTTTTTAAAGTAGTTTTTACCTCAAATTTCTAACTATTCAAAGTATATTAAAGATTAATAGAAATAACATAAGAGTGTGTATGTATATGTGTGTGTTTTTCTTATCTCTACAAAAGATAAAAATGCTGGGAAGAAGATATGACAGCTTCAGATGAGAACTGGTTGTTTACTAATATCTTACGGTAGCTAAGAAAAGTTTTTTCTAAAAGTTAAATTATCAATTTTCCTTATGTATACAAAAGTGAAAATGGCTATTTAAAATACCTGAAGCTCACAAGTATGTTGGATGTTTGCAAAAGTCTCACCCTGTGAATCAGAATACCTGTGTTATAGTCTTACATCTGTCACTAACAAATTGTACAATCTTGGGCTTGTCAATTAATATTCCTGGACCTCAATTTTATTATGTATAAAATGAGGAGTTGGATGACAACAATTTCCTAAGTTCCACTTAAATATTAAGGTCATAATTAAGATTTCTAGGCCAGAACCATATTTTTGAGAGTCTTTAAAAATAATCATTTCCTAAATTGAGAATCTCTGCCTTATTTAAAAGTTATTTTTTAAAAAATCCATGTCTGAAAGCAATATATTTGTGATTGATGTTTACATTATAAAAAATGCTTCACTAAATGAAATTATTCGATTCTTAAAAATATCTTTTAGTTATTTAAATAACAAGTCTCTACTCGAATTTTATTCCCTTCCACCCCTTCTCTGTTGATGTATTGGCTGTGTGCTGAGGTACTATGTATGGGATTTAAGACAATTGTGGTAGAGCAAACAGCCATCAGTGGGAAGTACTCATAGAAGCTTCTGCCTTTGTCCCAGGTTTAGATTTAAGCTCCATAAGTTTCATATAGTTTTCATATTCACAGTTTGTATCATATTATATATTGAACCAAAGACATATAAAACTTACCATTTTCTGAAAGAAAAAATATTCTTGAGGTAAAGCTGCATTATTAGTTGGAAAGAACTGCATGGGAAGAGAAGGTCTGCCCATGACTTCTTCATTTCTTTGGGGAGGTAAAAGAAAACATAATGAAAAATTAAAATTCCTACCCCCAAAGGTCCCTTTTTCTTTAAAAAAAAAAAACAAAAAAACTCTTCGTAACTTAAAGAAAAAGAACTTCTGTAAGAGAGCTCAGTTAAGATTAATTAACTTTAAACACACATACATAATCAGCTATTATACTGATAATGTGGTGACACAAAGGTACCTTAAGTCTTATGAATTATTACACATTGAAATCTCAATATTTAATCAAATTTGGTTTTCTCATGAGAAAATGTTAAGTAATGTTATACTTATATAAAGACAAAGAAAACTTAGATATGAAGATAGGACAGCAAGTCATTAACAATCATCAAGGACACATTTAATCTTTTATAGATTATACAAAGTGAAAAAAGGTAGACATTTTTTCTCAATTTATTTTTGAAAGTATTCACTGTTTATATAAATTATGCTCTTTCCTAAATGGACTGCTGATGTTAACATGAACCCACATTTGCTGATTGTTTCTACACATTAAGATAATAAGAATCCCTAATTTAAAAACCGTGCTGTCCTCACTATGGAAAACAGTATGGAGGTTCCTCAAAAAACTAAGAATTGATCTACCATATGATCCAACAATCCCTCTACTGGGTATTTACTCCAAAGACTTGAAAACCCATATCTGAAAAGGTATTTGCACACCGATGTTCATAGCAGCATTATCCACAGTGGCCAGGACATGGATACAACCGAAGTGTCCTACGACAGATGACTGGATGAAGAAGCTGTGGTAAATATATACAATGGAATATTACTCAGCCATAAGAAGAGATGAAATACTGCCATTTGCTACAATGTGGATGGACATTGAGATAATTACGCTAAGCGAAATAAGCCAGACAGAAAAAGTTGAAAATCACATGATATCACTTATATGTGGGATATAAACCTAAAAACAACAAATGAATAGGACAAACAGAGACTCACGGACATGGACAGGCCAATAGATTAGTGATCACCAGAGGGTAGCGGGGAGGAGGAAGGTGGAAGGTAGATGCAGTAAAAGGGGTCAAATATGTGGTGACAGAAAGAAATCTAACTATGGGAGGTAAACACAGTGTAAATATATATATGCCTTATTGTTAAAGGGTACAGCTGAAACTTATTGGATTTCATTAACCAATGTCACCATAAAAAATTAATTAAAAAATAACAATAATAAAAAAATAAGTAAAAATTGTGCTGTCCTAAATTTTCAATAAAAAGTGTAATATTTTCTTGTATGGAGAATAAATTCCAATATTACAAATATTGGCTAGATTCTATAGCTAGTCTTCATTAGTCTACTTGCTTCAGAGTATTCTACAATTTTAATGCTAATAATACTAAGGTGAGAAAGGTGAAATTAACTCTTGAAATTAAGGGAAAGGTAGAGACAAAAATGAGGGAAGAACAGGAAGCAGTCAGATGACTAGGTAGAGATTCCGTTTGTAAGTGGTGAGAGTGATACCATAGAAACCTTAATAACAGTATCTCCACGATTAATTGCAACGAGACCTTGGATGTGGTCATGATTTAACAGCTACAAAAAGAACAAAATAAGGAACACAAAAAATATAAATTGCTCCCACCTACTGCTGAAAATAATGACTGAACTTAACTGAAAATATTTTGTCACTTTTAATGGTTTCAGAAAAAATGAATTCCTTAATTTTATCCTTTGTCTAAATGATAAGATTTACAATAGCCTAGAAGACATAAAAAATCTTCCTGGGATAAGGAAGAACACATTTATTTTCTTTACCTTCATAAAAAAAAAATATTTTAATTACCTGTAGCTGTGTGAATTTATCTTAACACAGCTCTCGAAACTTTGGTTAGCTGGTTCAGAAGAGCGAGAACTCCCTTTAAAAAAAAACCACAATAACGGATTAGTTCATGGTACAATTACTTTGAGTTCTAACATTAAACCATAGAAAACTCCAAACCCAAGAGGATGTAGTATTGACTAAAATTCTAAATTTATATATGAAGATATATGAATGTCTTCAGTCTTCCAAGTAATATTTATAAATTGTTTATATTATTATAAATGACTAAATTATAATCAAGCTTTGTCCAAAGCAATGTCTCTACAAAATAATTATATTGACATGGAACCATATAAGATATATGATGTTTTATTCTATACACCTGTAACCTAAAAAAGGCAAATGCCCTTCAATACATTGAATAAAGATGTGGTACCTATATACAATGAAATATTACTCAGCCATAAAAAAGATGAAATACTGCCGTTTGTGACAATACAGATACATCTTGAGATTATCATGATAAGCAAAATAAGTCAGACAGAAACGTTGAGAACTATATGATTTCACTCATGTGAGATATAAAACTGAAAGCAACAAATGAACAAGACAGAGATGTATGTACACAGACAACAGTTTAGTGGTTACAGTGGGTTGGGAATGGGAAGATAAGGGTAAAGAAGGGTTCAAACATATGGCGACAGAAGGAAAAATAAATAAATAAAAATAGCAAATATTCAGTGTTAGTTGCCTCCTGTGTATAAGGCATGAATTCTTTAAACAACACTGACAAAAGCCAATGCAATATTATAGCGGATGCTAAGCAGCTGGCTAGGAAAGTGTCAGAATATAATGTCCTGGCCCATTCTATCAGCCTGTACGAGTTGACGGTATTTGAGAGAGTGATGGAGTCCAAAAAAACACTTTTTTTAATGTCTTCTTTGCAAAAACATTTTAAAAAATAAAACAAAAAGAAGCACTTTTCATTTGCAACAAGGCATTGTTTTGTTATTGTAGTTTTCAGTACAGCAAAAGGAATAAAAAACAAACAAACAAGGGATATATCAATAAGCCTGAATCATTTAGGGGAGGGAGGCAACATAAGCATTGCAAGCATTGCAACATAAGCATAAGCACTGCCTCTATTAGTTCCTCCAAGCATAAAAGGGCTGGAGTATTAGCACAATGTTCTCTGGTCATTTTATCAAAGATGATCAGTTCTTCACATATGTGCAGGAGAAGGTACTTGAGGCCATTTATATCAGGAATTTTTTCTCTACCATTATGAAGGGTCACTCTGCAGCTGCGTTTGGCCAGCTGCTCTTACAGGGACTTATATCCATGGCAATATATAGCATGGTTCCCTAGGAGAAGTACTAAGTCATCCACCCTATTTTCCCAATAATAGGTATTTGATACTATACATTAGCAATGAGAAGAAGATAAGCAAATAGCCTTGCTATATAAAAGCTAGAGTTGTGTGTCCCCTGTTCATTTAGATTTGTTTAATTTATAAAAACCAATAGTGACTATCATAGATACTTGCTGGCTGATACCAAAATTAAGAACATCAAAAATTTTAATACAGAAGAGATGCAATAGGGTTGGCGATATAACTGGCAATGCTAATTAATTATATATCATTATAAATTAGACATGTTTTGAGAAAATTTAATAGACACCACAGGGACATTTTTTGTTCATATGATATATAAAAAACAAAATGCTTATACTTCTGAGAACACTACCACCAACAGTACACACATGCAAGATTCATCAGTAATAGGACCTACCAAATCGATACTGCACATTAATAGGTCTTCCATATAAACGAATTCCATTCAGCAAAGCTATGGCATACGACACTGATTCTGGGTGTTTAAAGCAGACAAATCCAAAAGACTTCGGCTTTCCTTCTCTGTCTTTGCATATAGTCACTTTGGTTAATGGCCCAGCCTATAAGAAACTT
Source organism: Pteropus medius (assembly GCF_902729225.1). Taxonomy (NCBI): domain Eukaryota; kingdom Metazoa; phylum Chordata; class Mammalia; order Chiroptera; family Pteropodidae; genus Pteropus; species Pteropus medius. Next base: position 3,828,280 of record NW_024354550.1, read on the forward strand.
AAAAATTATTTTCTCATAAATCTAAAGATTTTTTTACAGTCAGATAAATCAAGTATATTAAATTGTAGACTAAAAAAAGGTTTATAACGCTTATTTCCTATTTGTTTATTCATCATCCAAGTCAAAAGGAAAGAGAGCAAATCGTGTTTGGTTAATTCAAGGTAATAAATTAAGTGTGCTCCAGTTAAAAAATGTTAGCAATAACAGCTTTATGCAACTCTGCTAATAATGTATTTTTCTAATAATAAATATTATACTCCATCACACTTTCTTGGTGTTTTCTGGCCATCAAGATTGATTCATGGTGCTAAGAATAGGAAATTCTAGGTAATAATTTCCAAATCTTAAAAGGAAAGCTATCTTACCCTTCTGTTGGGCTTAACAAAACGATTTAGAGAGCATTTCAATCTAAGTAAGTGTATACTCAATACATAGTTAAGTGTATAACTCAAAATAAATTGACAAATCCAATGTTGGTTATGACAAAAAAACTGGTAACATACAGATTTTTTTTCTGTCAACATGGTGTTTTTTCCATTGAGATATGCTTTAATATGTTTAAGACTTTTAAGTAGGTGCATTATTTATAACAGTGGAAAATCAGAAAGGCTCTAAATCCAACTGGAGAATATCAGGTCATGTTTTATTATTAAAATGGAATACAATACCATATACTGAAAATATTCAGATTGCATCAATAGTAAAACCTATAATTAAAAATATGGAGTAAAAAAGCAGTCAGATATTGTAAAAAAAACCGAGTTAATTACAACTCAGAAAAAATTTACATCTCCACCATGATCAGAGGAAGCACTTACAAACTTATAAACAGCTAAGATTCGATGGTAAACGGCTCAGACTTTTTAATTGTAAAATCATTAAAGAGTGACTGCTTTTCTCTGTAGAGATGAATAAATATGTTAACTGCTTTTAATCTAAAGAAAAATATTATCTTCAAAATAATACTGTATTTTAGGACTCAGTTTTCTCTTCGTTGTCTGCTTTCACAGGGACTGAGTAGCTCACCCTTCCTTCTGGCTTCAAGGGCCACTTCACCAATAAATCTATTTTTCCTACTCACGCCTCTTCTATGGAGACAGTCTGCTAGAGATCTCTATGTGATTGTACTTCAAACTCAACATTTTTGAAAGTGAACTCATTATCCTCAAAATCTCTATTCCAGCATTCCTTAAAAGTGCAAAGATATTAAAATTTACCCTCTTACTTCAAAGGATAATTAGAAATTTGAAAGACACTAGTAAAAGGATAAATGTATAGTAAAACCAATCTTAATCAGGACTTTTCCACTACTGATATTAAATACAAGAAATCACAAAGGGGCAGAATATCTTAATTGTTTTGAATTTTACAAATTCAAAGATATGTCAAAGCATTTTTTTAAGATAAAATTCAACAAGATTCTTGCTTGTAGCAACAATCACATCAGCTTTTACAGTCTTTTTAAATCAGAATGAAACACATAAACTGTGTTGGGTTTTGCTGGGTTGAAGCCTTTCTAAAAGATACCTCACTTTAGCAAATCTTTCTAGAATATAGAAGGACCTAGGCAAAAATAAAAACACATGCTTGGTTGCCTGATTTGTTAGAAGAGATGAACATTTTATTTATGTAGAAATCACAAAAAATGAGAATAAATATACTGTCTTATAGATCCAAACAACTGATAGAGATCCAGTCTCTACTGACTAGAAATAACGTATGTGCATGTGGACCTTTGACTCACCCCAACTTCCCACCCTTTTTGTTTTTAGAAGCTCAACATAAGCCTTCTGGAGAAAAAGAATGATTAAATTTTTCTTTCTTTTTTTTTTAGAGTGGCAAGTTTCAAAAGATATTGGGGGGAAAATAACTATAGGAAAAGACAATTGTTAGAGCAGTTAAAAAGAGCAAGAAAAAGTTTTAAAAGATGGCGAATTATTAGGATAAGCATAAAAGCCTTAAAATCAACAATATTATTCAAGTAATAAAAAGTTTTATGTCTTGGATAGAAAATTGTGTTATCAGAAGGGATTATCCCTACCAAATTGTGTGTACCTATAATTAACCGAGGGGTGCTTTAGTTCAGAGACAAAGGTAGGGCCTTTTGAAATCTAAATAAAGAACACTTTTCACCGCTGGTACTCACACTTCTGGAAATTTAGCATTGTTATTGTTTCCCTTGGAACTTGCCCTTATTCTTACACGGGAAGTAACTCTCGATTTCTCTTCATGTTAGCATTAGCAGTATGATTTGTAATAGTAGCAGCAGCAGAGAGCAGCAAACAGTTAAGTGCCAAGTTCCGTTCTGTTTTACTTGGATTAGTTTATTTAATCTTCAAATATCATATTGTAGATACTACTGCTTCCATTTGACATTTGAGGAAACTGAGGCACTGATATATTCATTTACTTGCCCAAAGTCACATTGCTGATACAGCTTTGCTATATGATGCATTCTTCTTTTGCAGATTATCCTAAATTACAGTAATTAACTAAAATTTTCCCCTTTTAGAAAGACCAGTCTGTCTCCTAAATTTGTATGCCTAGTACTGGACCCTTAAACAGTTAGATGAATCGCTGAATGAGACTATCGCCTTAGCAACTGAGACCTAGATGTATACAATAGGTGTGTTTACAGGAGAGATGAGGCTTAATTCCGGAGGTAACAGGTCTCAAGAGTTTCCGGAATGTCTGCTGGGTATGAAATTATGGAAAATGGCCGGATAATTGATTGGTCATAGTCATGATTTGACTACGCAAATCATCTCAAATCTCACTTATCATACCAGAGTAAAATCAAAGGGCCTGGGGGAAAAGTAACGGAAAGGGAAGCACTTAAAAATCCGTATAGCTCATTTCGCTGGATTTAAGGCGTGAGGATGCTTATCACCCCACGGCAGAGCGTGACTCGGCTGTTTTGTTTTGCCCCAGCACACACACAAGGCCCAGGCAGCCTCCGCCAAGCACTTACTCAGAGCGGAGCCCAGTCAGTGCCCATCCCCAAGACTCTGCACTGGGGACGGGAGTGGAGCGCACACTCAGCCATTTCACTACCCAGCTGCTCACCAGGAGACAGGTACGCCAAGGTCGAACTAAATTAAAATCAAAGCACAGGTTAGGGCGCGAAGGGGGCCGGACACCGAATGGTTCAGGTGCGCCCCGCCATCAGCTGCGCTTCAGGCTCGACGCGCCCCTTCGCCTCCAATGCCCTTTCCCCACCGATGGTACCTGAAGGAACAGCTCGTAAAGGATCTCTTCCCGCACACGGGCCTCTAAATTCCCCACAAACACCGTTCTGTCGGCCTCCTCCTGAGCAGGGAACATCCCTCCGCTCTTTGCCCGAGGATGGAGGAGGAGGTGCCGAAGCCACGCCCTCTTTCCTGCTTGCTGCGCTGCCGAGGCGCGGGGGTGGCGGGGCTGGCGACGAGAGCGCAGGCGCCGGGAGCCAGGCAGAGCTGCTTGGCCACGCCCTTCGGCGCCCCGCGGGGACAGCGCACAGCGCAGTAGCATGCATCTGATCCGGCTGGGGTCGTGGGCGAGTGAGTGAGAGTAAGAAAGATTAGTGTGAAGGGCAGTTTGCCCTCTTGCTTGCGGAGTGCCCTTCGTATTTCCGGGCACGACATTATTAATTGCTTCTGGATTTATTCAACCACTATTTAAAATAAAATGTCCTTAGAGATTATTTAAGTTTTACTAACTGCATTCCAGAAGCTCCCGGGCTAATGGGGGGAGGGTGGGGGTGGCGAGATTAGTTTCCAAAGAGTAAATCATTAAATCATTAGGATTTTAAAATTATAGTCTTTCTTTCAAAACTCTACTATGTGTTATGCTGTCTTAAATGTCAAGTTGGTATTTTCAATATGAGCTCTTTAGAATGGTAGAGATGCAAATATATGAGATTCATATTACACTGTAATATCAAAAGCACAAAGCAAAAAGAATATGTCAAATAGGAAAGACTATTGAGTATAAGCTGGTTAAGAAGAATCTCTTAACATGTGTGACAATACATTTTCTATCTTCCCACATTTTGAAATAATGTGGTTTATTTACATCTTTGTTAGAGAAGTGCAATTGTTAAAACTAAATTATGTGGAAGGACCTAAGTTATATAGTGGTCTCTAATCAAATTTTAAAAACGAAATCTCACATAAAATCCTAGAGATCAAAAGAGTCAAAATAATTATGAGGTTTCATCAGCAATTAGATTTTTCATGATTTTTAAATGAATAACTCATTTCGTTTGTGGATCCTTTGAAACAGCTACCCAGACTTTAGACTAGTTTCTGCTCATCGATGGTAATGTAAATTAAAAAACTCTTCTGTTCTTAAAATATCTTTGGAAATTTACAGAGACTTGAATTTCCAAAAAAACAATTTAGTTTTGAAATTACACTGCATGTATTTAGAATAATTCTCTACTTTCCTGGCTACTAAAGTCCATTGATGGAAGGAAAATAAGAGAAAAATTAAGTAAATGTGAAAAATATAGGTTTATAATAATTAAAAAAAAACATTTGTTATGTTAAAACTGAGCATATACATATATACTTTTAATTTTCAAAGTGTAGCTCTCAAGGTAGCATTTTGAATTTTAAAATAGCCATTGAGTTTGGGTTGCAAAATGACAGAAACATGAAAAGACCATATTTTATACTTGACAGCTTGATGGATATGGATTTTATTATTGATTTTATAGTATATAAAGACAACTTAAGTTTGTAATCAAAATGAGCATAAACCACAACTTTTTCTGACTCTTTCCATTTCTAGCATTTTCTAACATCACTTTTGCTCTAGACTTTCAACAAATATGTTCTTCCCGACCACTTCTGAAATCCTGAGGTTAAGAGGAATGTGGAAAGATATAATTAGCTTTTTCTTTCCCTTAAATTCAGCTTGTGTGGTTGAATGTTTGTGAGTTATTACAGAGTTTTTGACTTAAAAATCTTTCTTACCATTGCTAACTAATAGGGAAAAAACAAACTACCTCACCTTTTCGACAAACAGGGTGGAGCAAAAGGTCAGGGATCTTTTACATTAAAACCCACCAGACTGTGACAGCCCTACTAAAGAGAAACCTTACTGAATTTCAGAATTTCTTTTTTAGTGAATTTGGTTGCTGCTTTTACTTTGATCAGATTCTAAATGAGAGTGTACATATTTCTTTGTTTGATGTGCTGGGCAAGATCTGGTAAGAACTTGATAATTTGATTTATCTTTAAAAACTATAAAATAATCAATATAGTTTGTATTGTGGGATAGAGAATGCTATGACCTTAGGGTATAAAAAATATAATTATGGGTACTAATGATATCAAACAGATTGTTATGAAGAAAGTTTGTGTATATACATATGTATGTATGTGTACATGTTTGGTAAATTATATATTGTGTATATTCAGATAATTAGTAACTAGGAAACATTTACAAGGAGGTGTAAATAGAGAACAAATAGAAATATTTAAGAAATGTTAGAATAATTAAGTAATAGGGAAATTCAGTATTTGAACATTATGACAATAAATATCATATTTTAATTTCATTCAAATAACCCTTCTTTTGAGGAAAACTTTTATATAGGTAAGTTGTCAGTTGCAAAGCAAACAAAGTAAACATATACTTTTTTTTTTTTTTTGGTCCTATTATGCTAAAGCAAAACCAAAACTGGTTTATGATAATAAAGTAGAACTTTCTTTTCCTGGTTTCTGGTAATAAAATTTACTAATTTTAGTAATGTCATTTACTACTTTATGGCATTGAAGTAGAACTACTTGTTCTACTTTGTGATAATAAGAAAAGTAAGAAATTTAAAATCTATGATGAATAGTTTTTTTGTAGGGACTTTGCAAAAGATGATTTTTTTTTAAATTTTTTAAAAGATTCTTGAATGCATCCTTATTACATACTTATTTTATTAACCATAAAATACCACCTAGAAATTCAAATTATTTCTTGTTTCTTTTCCATTGGATATGTGAGCTAATCAAAATTTTGGAAATGTTTATGATCTGTGGTGGAGGAAGAAACTTTACCTTCAAGTTCTTTTGGCTGGTGTAATCATCAAATAGACATGAGACAGATTAACAAGAGAAAATAACTCCATTTAATACATATGTATGCATGAGAACCCTGCATGCATGAAAGTTAAAAAACAGGGAAAGTGTGGTATATTTGACATTCTGAACTAAGGATGAGGCACGATACCTTGAGACTTCAGAGGTGGAGAAAGTCACAGGATGATAAGAGCAGGTGTTCTGTGATTAGAAGTTTGCCCTCCCCTATAATTAATGTCAAAAAAAGGTTTTCTCTGATAATCTCTTATTATGGGCAAGGCCCCTAATTCAAATTCCTCTAGATAGTTCAGGGAAGGGAGTTATAAGTTTCTCATGAACCTGCAGGGTCTTGGTTGCCTTTAACTCAAACAGTCCGCATACCATAGCAGCACATCTTAGGGTGACTTGTTCTGAACTCCTACAGTTCAAATACAGAATCTAAATGGTACAAATATACCGTTTATCATTTATATTTTACTCATTTGGAAGTTTCTGAATAGGCATTTTATGTTTCTGTAATATACAATTGTAGCACCTTAATTTGAAAGAAATGTGATGTCTCGGCTCCTAAGCTTTGTGCCATATCACAGTTTACATCATTTTAGTATCACATTTTATACTCCAAACATATATAGCAGACTTTCAGAGATTATTGTTTTGGTTAGTAGTTAGGCAGTTACCTATACTTTCAATTGGGAAAACTCAGGTATAATTACTAAATATATTTCTGTCTCTGTTGACTAAAATAGAATAGCAGAGCTTTTAGACATTAACAACAGTAAATAGAAAATAAGAAAATTTAAGATTTCAGTGATTCTTAAAATCATTCTTAACCCATGTAAACTCTTATACTTTCTCACATTTTCCTCAAACTCCCACATGCCCAGGAAATTCTGTTGAATTTTTAGTAACTTATTTATATGTTTTATTCCTGTTACACCTGCTTTTCTCTTCTCTACTAGAGATTCTGATATATACCTCCGAGAGGTCATGTCTCACACTCTTCAACATGAAAATCACCTTCCAAAAAGGAAAAATATTCTGAAAAACAGATTAGTCAGAGGTTTTGAAAATTTTTAAATAGGATAAAAGGGGAGTGTAGAGGTACCTGAACAAACTATATGTAGATATATATCTATATGAATATATAGTCAAATTATATGCATGTATATATTCTTAGTACAGTTTCTGAGTCATACTAACTGTTTGGCAGTTGTGGTTGTTGCTATTATTGTTATAGCAAGAGTCAGCAAATATTTCTGTGAAAGGCCAGATAGTAAATATTTTAGGCCTTAGAGGCTGTATCTGTTATATCTATTTGACTCTGCCATCATTGCATGAGAACAGCCATAGACTATTTGTAAACAAATGAGTGTGGCTGTGTTCTCATAAAAATGTATCTGCAGACACAAAATTTGAATTTATTATAACTTTTACATGTTACAAAATATTACTTTAATATTTTCAACCATTTGAAATGTAAAAATTGTTCTTAGCTTGCCACCAGATTTGGCCCACAGGCCATAGTTTGCCAACTCTTGTGTTTCAGTAAGCTGAAAGAGGTGTTAAAAAGAGGTTAACTCCTCATTCCACAGTTGAAGAAAACTAGAATCATTGTTTCTAAGACGATAGATGTTGTAATATATGTTATAGGACACCTGAGAATCTTGTTTAAAATGCAAATTCTTATCCATTGGCTGGAGGTGAAGCCCAAGATTTTGCAATTCCAATAAACTCCCAGGTGACACCCATGGATATGTGAACCACATTTTGAGTAGTAAGAATGTAGAAATTTGTAGAACTTCACATAGTAGGCTGTTTGTAGGGCGGTGATCTTTTCAAAACCCTTAGAATTCTGAGACCACTGCCTCAACAAATCCATTATTATTTTTCTCTAAATTGTATTAAAATATTTCTTATGTGACTAGTAATTTATTTCTATTGATTTACTAAAATTAGATGGCCACAAGCAACTTTAATTTATTGCACCAAGTTTCTTTAAAATAAAGAAAATGTGAAAGAACATAGGATTCATGATTAAAAGACCCAGATTCAAGTCTTTGTGGCTTGTTTTCCCAGGCCAAATCATTTAACCTTCCTGAACCTCAGTTTTCTCATTTTTAAAAGGAAGTAACATTACAATATTATTTCACTACATTGTGAAGCTCCAAGGAAATAACATAAATGTGCGATTTGGTCACTTAAAAAACAATAAAAATTAGAATAATCAACCGTGTTTTCTTCCATGTGCATCTTCTCCGTAATTCTTTCAGATAATTTTTAGATGTAGGGCATTACTGTGTTTAGTCTGTGGATTACCTGTTCACAGGATATCCTGGGTTATGCATTTAAATGCAGACATACCTACCAAATCAGAATCTCTAGGGGGGGCCCTAGGAAACTACATTTTGAACACTTTCCCAGTCATTTTTTACACCCATTTTTAAACCCATGCTTAGGAATTCTTGGTCTAAAGACTTACTAGATACCTACTTTATTTTGCTTATGTAGTCAGATTTATTTTCAAACATTTGCAGCTATCCAAACATTTGCACAGTTGAGTTATGGATTCAACATCTTGATTTCTTATGACATGTTAAATAAGTGTATATATTTTTAAAATGTGCTTTGGTTGCTTCAGAATCAGTAAATATTTTTACATCTAATTTTGCTTCTACATCTAATTTTGGCTAAAGTGCTGCCTACAGTTTTTTGGCTTAACCAGCTCTATGGCTATACAAACCTCTGTCTTTGTAGCATCAAGTTGGTCAATTGTTTTATACTTGGAATTCTGCTAGCACCAAAAGATCTCCATTCTTCTTATTACACAGGAATAAACAATTGAACTATTGAACTTCTGATAGAATCTTATTTATATTACTCAACTGTTTATATAATAACTTGTGCCATAAATATGCCCATACTTTTCAGATTTCACCCAGAAATGTTCTGTTGTATCTAATTGTGACTTTGGACATTTAATCTCATTAAACTTCGCTTTATTCATATATAAAATGAGGGAAAGGATAGCAAATATAAAGCAGCATGCTGTCTAACTTGGAATGATTGCTAAATAACCATAAACCATTAGTTGTTGATGTTGTTGTTATTGCTATTAACAGATACTTTTTCCCCCCTAGAAATAGGGAAAGAGAAGGAAGGTTTTCGTACAGATTTTTGAGATGAGTGTGGCCTTTCAGAGGATTATCAGAGACAGAGGGTTTAAATCCTTCCATAATATGTTAGGATTGATAGTTTTTTATGGCTGGGTTTTGAGGCCCCCCTGTTATCAATTTGGTCAACGCTGAAAGTGGCAAGACAGGCTAACTTGTCTCTGTAGCTTACCAACTGTGAAAAGAGGTTTAAATGAAAGAATGTTAGAATAATATAAGTCATAGAGATCACTTGTTTCCAGTCTTTCCATTTAAAGAAACCAAGGCTCGGAGAAGAGAAAAACAAGAATTTGTTCAGAGTCACAAGAGATACTTGAGAGGCTCTTGGGTATCAGCTGGACTCATGTCTGATGCATTGTCCATGCCTCTGGACTCTGTTCATTTTGATTTTGTCTTCCTCTTTACAGTCATTGTCACTATAATGGAAATATATTGCAGAGTTACAGCTGAACAACCTAGAATGATCATTCCTAACGTCATCATGTACCTTTGATATTTTTAACAATTTTACTGCCTCTATAATTTGAAACCTAAGATTTTTAGAATTCTTAGTGTACCTCTCCTTTGAGATACCGCTAGAGTCATTATCTTCCTATGTATTTGGCAATAAAATTCAATATTTTGCCCCTGTTACTGAATTTCTAATCACAATGCAGTTACTTAGTCTAGTTCCCAGATCCTCAATTTGTTATTTTTTCAAGTAAGATTTAAAAAAATCAATACTTTTTTTTGGTTCTAGATATCTTTATCTTTTTGCTGATAACATTATTATTATTTTTGCTATTATCATTTTTAATCAACTTAAGTCTATTTAAATCAGTTTTTCCTTATGATAAAACTAATAAATGAATATTTTAGATCTAGATCTTTTTATGCAAAAAGTCTTTTCTTAATCTGAGATCATGTTCACATTAACCCTATGCTGCTTCTAGTTCATATAATTTTACTTTTACATGAAATTTTTTTTATTATAACAAAATTAAAATAATTATCCTAGCCATTGTTTGTTTAACAATCCAGTACCTTTGATTACTTTGAATTGCCATAGTTATCCTGGATAATATAGTGTATTGTTGGGTGTTCCCATTCTGTTTCATTATCAGTTATCGATTCAGTTTCACAGGCCTCTTTTTAATTGATTTAATTGATATAAACAATTTTAACCATGCCCTTATATTACCTTTACAATGTTATTCATTTTTCTTGGGCATTTTTCCCTCTTGCAATCATCTCATTGAGACATTCATTTAGAATTACATTGCACATATAAATTAATTTCAGTAGAATTGCGTTATGATACTGGCTCTTCCATTCTGGATCGTGGTATACCTCAATGTTTATTCAAATCTTTTCTGTTCCTATGTAAAGTTTTTCGGCTTTATAGTTTTCTTTTATAGTTTCTGTATATCTATTTTTCCCTCTAGTCTTTTCTTTCCTTCTCTCTTTTCCTCCTTCTCTTCATCCTTCCCCTTTTCCTCTTTATCTTTTATCTCCTTGTCCTCTTCCAACTCTTCCAGCTTCTCTTCATTTTTTTCAGAGGACTAATTAACTTGCAAATCACCAAAAATCTGATTCAAACTAGCTTAGACACGTAAGAAATTTATTATCTCACATAACTCTCTCATTTAGAGAGTTTTGCATTAAATACTAATGGATCAAAGTACTGAAAAAAGAAAACGGCATCTACAGCTTCAGGAGTGTTTACTTAGAGCTTGAAGTCTGGAAAGAAGAAAGCCATTTTCTCTCCCAGTGTCCATACTGACTTCCCCAAAAGGATTTGGAAAAGACCTGTGTAGGTTGTGTGTGCCTTCCTGTTGTAATTGAGTCTTTATTGCTGTTGACATATCAGTGGGTGGGGTTGATCATCAGGCTGACTGGTTGTGAGGATTGGCCATAATCACAGCATGTGAGCATATGAGCTGCTGTTGGGGTTGACCCCATAAATTGAGATTCACCCCAGGATGCTCTGGTGCCACCAGGACAACCTTCTGAGTATACCACTTGTGGAGCTAATTTGGTGGTGTTCTGTTGTGGTCTGAAACTGACTATCAGGTGTGTTGGTTCTGAGACCTCTTGGGAGGGGCTCTGGTGCAGACCAAGGTCAGCCACTTCATGTGGCTAGCCTAAGGCTACCTAGTAGCGGGCTACAAAGTGATCTGCAATTGGTAGCTGCCTATGCTAGGCCTGGAGGCCTATGAGAGATGCCACTCTGTAGACCAAGGCTTACTGCCACCTGTACGGTGCCTGCAAAAGGCACAGGGCACCTTGCAGCCTGCTGCTGCCTGTAGGGCTTGGCCACAGTAAGATCCTTGGCAGATGTACAAGTCAGGTGATGTGGGGTCTTAGGGAGTCACCAGGGTGAGAAGAGTGGTATTCACCAGGCTAATGTAGATTCAGATTTGGCTCAGCACAGGTACAATGCGGCTGTCCCTCTAGCCTTTCCCTGAAGCCATACAACTCAGTTTCTCCTTGTATGTTTCTGGTGTGCTCTTTCCTTGTATGTTTCTGGTGCGCTCTTCCCCCCAGCCAATGTCCCTCTTTTGGAGCCCAGGGTGAGTGCCTGCAAGTGAATGAATCTATGTGAAGGTCCTCCTGTATTTCCATCATCCCTTCCTCTCACCTGGACAGATGGAATACCTGCTGATTTTTACAGCCAGATGTTATGGATGCTTGTTTTTCCAGCACTGGTGCTCTGGGTTGGGGAGCCCTATGTTAGGCTGGAATCCTCGCTTTCCCGGTGGGTACTCTGCAGTTGAGATATTACCTCTGATTCTCAACCACCACATGTGGTTGTGGGGTTAGCCTGTTTCACCTCTCCACCCTTCCAATCATACTTCTTTATTAAGTCCTTAGTTATAGACTGTTCATCTAGTCTAGTCCCTATAACTAAGGACTTAATAAGTCCTTTAGATGGTTCTATAATTTAGTTGTAATTTTGATATGATCAAAGAGGAGGTGAGCACAGATTTACTCTGCCCTCTTGACTGGAACTAAGAAAGTCATTGTATAGAGGCAGATAATCTAATCCTAAAGAATGTTTTTAATTTTAATATAATAGTTATGAGATCTTTTTTCTTGTTATCTTTGCAAACAGTTGGTTGAAATACAGTGTTGCCTTAGGCCCAGTCCAAAGGTCATTTTGCCATTTTAACATTCCAAAAATTTGAGGAGTAAGACTTGCAAGGCAGTCACTCTGGGATGGCAATTCTGACTCCATTTTTAAGTGGCTAGGTTTACATATATATATTTGCACTCCTCCCTTTGTTATGTTTGATGTTAGAGTTATTCTAGCTTTTAAAACTGGTTTGTTAAGCTTTGTATTTTGGTATGCTTTGCAAAAATATTAGACCTTTGTTATGCTATAAGATTTTTAACTTTACTGTGGTATATTTACATATGATAAAAGGTACTCATCTAAGTACACTTTGATGAGTTTTGAAAAATATGTTCACCATATTTTATGATATATAACAATCATATTAATCAAGATATACAACATTTACTCCATCCCCAAAAGTTAACTCTTTGCAATCATTCCCCTTCCCCTCATCTGCTTTCTGATACTCTAGATTAGATATCTCTTTTATAGAATTTCATATAAATGGAATTAAGCAATATATACTTTCTTTGCTTCTAGAGTCTTTTGTTCAGCATCATGTTTTAGAGATTCATCAAAGTTTTTACCTGTATAGGCTGGATAGTATTACATTATATAGATACACCACATTTTGTTTATCCATATTCCTTTTAATTGACATGTAGATTATTTCCAATTTGGTTTCTTTATGAAAAAAAACAAAACAACTTTTATGAACTTGCAAATCTTGTGGGCAAATGTTTTCATTTCTTATGCATAACATTTGGAAGTGAAGTTTTAGGGGTCGTATAAGTGCATATTTAACATTATAAGAAACTACTAAGCTGTTTTCCAAAGTATTGCACAATTTTGACATTTCCCTCGGTAATGTAGGATGCTTCAAGTTGTTTTACATCCTCACCAATACTTGGTTTTGTCAGTCTTTTCATTTTATTCATTTAGTGGGTGTGAAATGGCTTATTATTTTGGTTTAGTTTATATTTTCATTTCATTTAGTGAGTGTGTAATGGCTTATTATTTTGGTTTAGTTTATATTTTCCCAGTGACTAATGATGTTGAGCATATCATGAGCTTATTGGCCATTATACCATCTTTTGTGAAGTGTCTTCAATTCTTTTATCAATTTTTACAAATTGAGTCATCTTATTCTTTTATATATATGTGTATGTATAAACACACATTCTGGATACATTCAGGTACTTTTCAGATGTACATATTGCAAGCCTATATATTCATATTCTTGTCAATGTCCTTTTAGGTAAAGGTATGTTTCATTATGACAGTGTCCAATTTATCATTTTTTCTTTTACACTTTATAATCTTGTTTGAGAAATCTTTGCTTACCTCAAGATTGTTAATATTTTCTCTCAATATTTAATATAAATAGCATCCTGCCTGCCAGAGAAAGAAGCTAGATCAAAGAAAGCAGAGTTGAGAGAATGAGAGAGAGAAATGATGGGTCTCTTTTACTCTAGAGCTAGTTTAGATCCCTTAAAACTAAGTCCGACCCTTCTAGGGTCTCTAGATAATCCATGACATTCATTAAGGTCATTCTACTCTGGCTAGTTGGGACTTTATTGTGTTAAAGCACATTGTGACCTTTGGAATTGTTCAGATTACATCTCTTTGTGGAGTTTCACCCTTTGCAACCCACTCACAGGATCCCATCTGCTGATTTTAGAGCTCTACCTCTGCATGGCTCCTTCCTTTGTGGCACTCCAAAATAAATTCTAGTTGCTTTAACCTCCCAAACTCCAGTTTCTCTCTAACTTGGTAACACCACCGTGCTCTCCTTGGGTTCAGCCTTACTGCATTGCAGTGTGGAAACTACTCGCAGGTAAAAAGTATTAGTTATAGGGTTCAAATAATTTGTTTCCTTTCTTTCAGAGATCATAGTCCTGTGTTTCTTATATAATGTCTAAACTTATTTTTCCATATATATTTTTTATTATTATTTATGCCTACAGCACCTGGTCTTCCTAGGTGGTCTCCCATCCAAGTACTAACCAGGCCTGACCCTGCTTTTGAAATCAGACATCGAGCTTGTTCAGGATGGCATAGCCATAGACCATGGACCTTGGCTCCACTGGGGCGTGAACTCAGGCCCTTCTGTGCATAAAGCAGATGTGCTAACTGCTACACTATGGAACCATGTCCTTTTTTCCTTCTATTTTATCCAGTGTTCTAGTTGTTTGCAGAAGCAAGGCAAGTCTGGAAATCAGGTATTCATAATGACAGGAATTGGATTCTGTACATTTTCATTGTTGTTTTAATTGTAGTAAAACATACATTAAAAAATTACAATTTTAACTCTTTTTAAGTCTACATTTCAGTGTCATTAGGTTGTTCACATTGTTGTGAATATACATACACACTGTCACCACCATCCATGTCTAGAACTTTTTCATGTTCCCTAACTGAAACTCTGTACCCATTCAACAGTAACTCTCTATTTGCCACTTGTTTCCAGTTCTGGTAACCACTATTCTACTTTATGTCTATAAATTTGACTACTTAAGGTACCTCATACAAATGGAGTTATAACAGTATTTGTATTTCTGTGACTGGCTTATTTCACTTAGTGTACTGTCTTCAAAGTTCTCCCATGTTGTGACACACATTGGACTTTTCTTCCTTTTTATTCCATTGTATGTGTATACCAGATTTTGTTTATCCATTCATCTATTGATGGATACTTGTCTTGCTTCCACACTTTGGCTACTGTGAATAATGCTCCCATGAATGTGGGTGTATAAATATCTCTTTGAGTTCTTCGGGTATATACTCACATATGGTATATCTGTATTGTATGGTAATTCTACTTTTAACTTTTTTGAAGAAGCACCATACCATTTCCACAGCATTTGCACCATTTTGCATCCCTATTAGCAACACATGAGCTCTAGTAGTTCCACAGTCTTTATACTCCTGCCAACGGTTGTTAGTTTTTTATTTTTCTTATGGTAGCTATTGTAATGGATTTCAAATGGCATATCATTGTGGTTTTGATTTATATTTCTGTAATCAGAGATGTTGAGCTTCTTTTCATGTGCATATTGGCCATTTGTATATCTTTATTTATAGGTTCATTCAAAACTTCATCCATTTTTTAATTAGGTTGTTGTTTGTTTTTGTTGTTATTGTCAAATTGTTCTTTATATATTCTAGATATAAATCCCTTATCAGATGTATGAATTGTAAACACTTTCTCCTGTTATATGGGTTGCCTTTTCACTCTGTTTATAATGTTTTGTGATGCAAAGTTTCTAATTCTGATGAATTTCAATTTCTCTAATTTTTTTCTCTTTGTGCTTTTTTTTGTAAGATTTGGGAAATTGTCAGATCTAGTGTCACAAAGTTTTCTCCTTATGTTTTCTTCTAAAAATTTTATAGTTTTAGATCTATAATATCCTTGTCTCTTTTTATTTATTTATTTATTTATTAAATTTTAATTAGTTTCAAGTATACAGTACATTGGTTAGACATCTATATAGTTAGTAAAATGATCTCCCCAATTGCTCCTTCTCTCCCCTGACCACCACCTAGCCAATGTATTAATGCTAATTGCATTCCTTATGCCATGCTTCCCATCCCTGTGACCATCCATCAGCTACTAATTTGTACTTCATTAACCCTTCACCCCATTCTCCCAGTTCCCCAAACACCCCTCACCTCTGTCCATCACCAAATTTTCCACTATATTTGTGAGTCTGTTTTTGGTTAGTTTGTTCTTTTTATTCCTTAAATTCTGTATATAAGTGAAATCATACAGTATTTATCTTTTTCTATCTGACTTAAATACCTTCTGGTTCATCACAGCAATATCTTTTTCCATCCCCTTCCTTTTCATATGTAGGAGTCTTGTTTTCTTATCCTTTCAGCCACTCCATCCCTTGGTTGAAGCACTTAATTCTTTTCCATTTAAGGTACTTATGATAGGAATGTAGTTATTACTATTCTTTATTCCTGTTTTTGATACATGTTTTTTCTTCTAGAAGAAGTCCCTCCAACATTTCCTGTAATACTGGCTTGGTGGTGATAAATTCTTTTAGCTTATTTTTGTCTGGGAAGCTCTTTATCTGCCCTTTAAGCTATAAATGATAGCTTTGCTGGATAAATTATTCTTGATTGTAGATCCTGGGTCTTCATTCTATCGAATATGTTTTGCTAAGCCCTTCTGTCTTGCATAGTTTCTTTTGAGAAATCAGCTGCCAGTCTTATGGGTTCTCCCTTGTAGGTAACTAACTGCTTTTCTCTTGCCGCTTTTAAGAGTCTCTCTTTGTATTTAACCTTTGGCATTTTAATTATGATATGTCTTGGTGTAGGCCTCTTTGGATCCCTGATTTTTGGAATTCTCTGAGCTTCCTAGGGTTTTATGTCCATTTCCTTCACCAAATTAGGGAAGTTTTCCATTATTATTTTTTCAAACGGCTGTTCAACATCTTGATTTTCTTCAGTTACACCGATTAGATGGATATTTGGACCCTTAATAGTGCCCCATGTGCTCCTTAAATTATTTTTATAGTCTTGGCATCTTTTTTCTTGCCATTCTGATTGAGTGTCCTGATTGACTTTCTCGTCCTCTAGATAGGGCATTTGATCCTTTTATTTATTTACTTCGTTTATTCCTTTGTTTATTCCATTTAATATATTTCTCATCTTAGATAATGGGTTCTTCATTTCAGACTGGTTTCCTTTTATAATTTCCATTTCCATTTTTATATTTTTTATCTCTTTGTTGAAGTTCTCACTGAATTTATCTACACTTCCCAAAAGTTCATCGAGCATCTTTATAACCAGTGTTTTAAACTCTGCATCTGTTAGATTACTTGACTCCATTATATCTGGATCTCTGTTCTGTTCCTCATATGGTTTCTGCTTCTTCGTCTTCCCATTTTGGCTGCCTTTCTGCGTCTGTTTCTATGTATTAAGCAAAGCTCCTAAGTCTCCTGGTCTTATTAGTGTGGATTTGTGAAGTGGGTATCCAGTGGCATAGTCCTAAGAGGAGTTCAGCTGCAGGTCAAACTTAGCCCAAACCTCTACCCCTCTGGGGCCACCTTTTAAGATTCAGCAAGTAATCCACCGATGCTGTGCTTATAGTTGCCTCAAAAGGCCACATCAGAAACCAAGGCCAGCTGCCTCCAGTGTGAATCTCAGCAAGGAGCACCTGACTCACTGAGGACACATCTGGATGTGTCTTGGGTGGGGCCGCGAGTTGGGGGAGACGGGGTTTCAGGGAATCCTCTAGGCAGAGCGACCTCTGTTATCCAGTTTGATGATGTTACAGTTATGGCGGCACTGTGTCTGGTGTACTAGTAGGGGGGAGGGCTCAAAAGGGAACAAGGGATACCACGGGCATAGGCTGTACCGTGCGAGTCTCACTTTGGTCCTCATTCCTACAATATCTCCCTGTAAGTAATCCACCGATGCTGTGCTTATAGTCCCTGCCCGTACCTGCTGCGGGCAGCCGAACGAGTACTGGTGCTCAGAGCAAACAGGTCCGTTATCGCAAAAATCTGCTTGCAGACACAGCTCCTTTAAGAGGTTTCTGCTGCTGCTGCAGCAGCCTCCATCTCAATCAGCCTCTCGAGACTGGGCAGCACCATGTCCTCACCCCGTCCTACCTTCTGTTGTTGCAGGGTGATTTCTTGGATTTCTTCCTAGTTGTATGGCTTATTCATCTAGATCCCAGGCAATTTTTCTTTGCTGCTGCCCTTTGTTTCCATCACAAGTTTGATTTGGTCACCAGAGTGATGAACAGAGCCTCTATCATCTACACCATTTTAAATTTCTCCCTTCTTTGTCTCTTATAAGAGTTTTTAACTTAAATTGTTTTCTCTGATACGAATATAGCCATATCTGCTCTATGCTCTCTCTTTTTCCCCCAACTTTATTAAGGAATATTGACAAATATAATTGTATGCATTTAAAGTGTACAACATGATGATTTGACGTGTGTGTGTGTGTATTATTGTGTGTGTGTGTGTGTGTGTGTGTGTATGTATACAGTATACATATACATTGTGGAATGATGACCAAGATCAAAGTAATTAACACATCCATTATCCCACATAATTAACTCATCCATTATCCCACATAATTAACTCTGTGTGTGTGTTTGTGCATGCTTAAGATCTACTCTCAGAATTTTTTAAGTATACAATGTCATATTATTAAATGTTGTAACTATGCTGTGTATTAGATCCTCAAAACTTACTCTTTAACTGAAAGTTTATACCTTTTGACCTATAACTTGCCACTTCTTCCTCCCCCAGTCCCTGGTAACTGTCATTCTATTCTGTTTCTCTAAAATTGTCTTTTTATTTTTAGATTCCACATAAAAGTGATACCATACAGTATTTTTCCTTCTGTTTGGCTTATTTCACTTAGTATAATGCCCTCTAGCTTTATCTATGTTGCCCCAAATGGCAGAACTTTCTTCCTTTTTTATGGCTGAATAATTTTCCATTGTCTATATATACCATATTTTTATTCATTCATCATTTAGGACATTTAAGTTATTTCCATATCTCATTCTGTCAATCTGTGTCTTGATTGTGGTTGGTGGTGGGGTAGTTAATCTATTTATATTTAAAGTAATTACTTATAGTAAAACACGACTTTTGCCATTTTGTTATTTCCTGTATGTCTTATAGCTTTTTATTTTGTCTCTCATTTCTTCCATTACTGTATTCCTTTGTGTTTCATTGATTTTTCATAGTGACATATTTGATTCCCTTTTCATTTCCTTTTGTGTATCTTTTGTAGATATTTTCTTTTTGGTTATCATGGGGAGTATATGTAACATCCTAAAGTTATGACAATCTGTCTTAAATTGATACTAACTTAACTTAATAACAATAAAGACTTCAATAAAAATTTAACTTTTACATAAGAACTCTATGCTTTTACAGCTCTGCTTCCCTCACTTTGTTATTTATGTCACAGATTATATCTATATATTGTATACCTATTAACATAAATTTATAACTATTATTATGCATTTGTCTTTTAAAATAAAGTAAAAAGCAGAATGACAAATCAAAATTACAGTAATACTATTTTTCATATTTGTCTATCATTTGTCTTTACCAGAAAACTATGTTTTCATATGACTTTGAGTTAGTGTCTAATGTTCTTTCATTTCATCTTGAAGCACTGTCATTAGCATTTCATGTAGAGCAGGTCTAGTGGTAATGAACTCCCTCAGCTTTTGTTTGGGGATTTTTAATTTTATTCTCATTTTTGAAGGACAGTTTTGCTGGTTATATAATTCTGGGTTGGAAGTTTTTCTTTTTCACCACTTTAAATATATCATTTCACTGCCTCTTAGCTTGCAAAGTTTCTGCTGAGAAATCCACTTATAGATAATTTTATTGGGGGTTCCCATAAGTTTTTGATACCTAGAACTTTTTTTCCATTCCTAAAAATATACCAGAGTTGAATCAGTTCAATGCTCTTTGAGAGTTTTACAGTACTCTACTTAACTTTTCGTGTCATTTAAAAACTTTTGTTTTTATTTTTTTTACCTGATATTAATATTACCAGTGAGAAAAAGTAGATGATGTCACAATAAAGCTAAACAAAATGAAACAAAAAAAATCCCCTGATCCTTAGTAGCATTTGACATAAAGCAGTTATTACTTACACTTGTAGAGTTAGGTGGGAATTAGGTGGCACTACTCTTCTTGGTTTGCTTCCCTAGTGTGTTTGTCTGTTAATTGGCTATCAGCCAATGAGACCAGCACAACTGAAGAACTTAGCTCTTTTACATCCTGTTCTAGCAGGCTAGACCAGTGATACTTTCATAGTGATGACAAAGGTGGGGGAGGCTAAGCCTAACGTGAAAGCCTCTGCCTGTATTACATCTACCAAGGTCCTATTTTCCAGGGCAAACCATATTACTTGTGTCTATATCAAGAAGTGGGACAAATTTCCCTACCTGTAGTAGGAATATAACAAAGCAAATGGAATGGATTCAAGAAAGGGTGATGAATTGGAATTTAAATCTAATGCATCAACCTACTTTCTTTTTATTTTATTTGGAATAGAATATATTCACTTCTCTATTTAAAATTTTCTATCCACTTCTTTCAAATATGTTATAGCCAAGTTTTATTTTTTTCTATGAAAGCTGTGATTCTTTGCTTTTTAATAGGCAGTCTTTATAAATTTATATAACTATATATCATATATAGTTTTTCTTTAGTGTAAATTTATCATTTTGTTTTATGCTTTCTATATCCTTTAGCATTTTGTTTTGTCATTGGCATATGTATACTGTTTGCTGTATTTTTATAATTTTTAGTGTGTAGGAAGTTAGGTGTACTGTTTTATATAGTGCGGTGGTTAGCATTTAAGGTTTTCAAAACCCATACTTATTTATTTATTAACGTTAAAAATTTGACATCTTTTGAATCCCCCAGTTAGGAGATTTTTGTACCACGCTTATTACTTCTTCTATACTTCTTTCAATCTATATTTCCATCTTATTAGAATATTGACTTATACTTATTGAATATCTGAACAAGAATGACTTTTGATATTGAATTTACGTTTTACTCATTTTATAATGTTTATACTTATATCTGTGCCTAACGTATTTCCATGCTCACTTTCAATCTTTTTATACTGTGAGTTTCTATGGATCTTGTCTTCAATAAATCTAGCATTTATTTAACAGTGATGACATCAGGAACTGTACTATGTCATTTATGAGCGGTGTACTTTAGGAAGAATATAAAATTATTAGGCCACAAACATTTCCACTTATAATATGCATTCATTACACTTTTATCTGTCTGATTTATTATTTTAGAAGACAAATCTGAAGTCATCATAACTTCATTTCTCAATTTTTAAACTGGATTTTCTGCCTTGATATTTTTAGTATACTTTTCTCTTTTATTGAAACCCAAACCACTTTCTAGAAAGACTCTTGGTGAGTCTGACTAACTCATTTTCTATAGTTTTGATGAGCCTTTCAGTTTGGATGCCCTAGTATACAATTTTCTTAATTATTCCAACTACTACTTTCACCTTCTCCAAAATTTCTCCCCACTACCTAGAGGAACACTGATGATTTTTTATTTGAATCATCATTGCCTGCCCTATATCTGTTTCCTTTAATTTTAATCTCTTCCTTCAATTATTATATTAAAGTGAGCTTTCCATGAGTGTTTTAGAAAAAATTACATTTTTACTTTTTCTGAATTGGAGTATCTCATTCCATGTTTCATCTTATCCTATTGTTTTTCTTATCTCAATAAATTTTCTCTTAATGGCTTCCTGCTCTTTTTTTTTTTTTTTGAGACATGAATTTTTTTTTTCTATTCTGATAACAGTTCTATAGTTTTCTGCAATTACTTCTACATCTGGTAATAGAAAGTAGATTTATCTGTTGATTGTTTTTGGGTGATTTTCTTATTTTCTAACAGGGATCTTATTGTTTATTCCTCATTATTCATTCAAAGGCCAGTTAAAATCTACCTTGGCTTGGAATGGATCAGCAGTTTGGATGTATTGATTGCATTTGGCCCCAGAGTTCCAGATTGCAGAAAGTTAGATATACACCATTCTTTATACAATTTGTACAGTGTAGTAAGCACTGATATTGCACTGTGGTTTGATTTGTTTCTTCTCTCCACTTTCATATTCTCTAGTACTGAGAACTAATGAAGTATCAAGTTTTTCACTTATCCAAGTACCCCTCAGCTGTTAACTTGGGAATTGAATTCAAGTCTTGCTTTTCCTTCATTGCCTTCCTCCTATATCTTATTCAAATAATTGTGACTATATCACATACATATTTTCCAAACTAGAATGATTGTAATTATTGAATATTAATGCATATTTTAGTTTATCAAATATGTATTATATACTTATATATTTATATATTTATATTTATCAGATATGTAATATGTAGTTTACATAAATCATTATTTCTGGGCATTTAAATCACTTCTATTTATCCAGTATTAAAATAACATATTAATTCTTTTTTAATGAGTGTTGTGACTATTTTCTGGGGATAAACTCCTAGAAGTGGAATTATGGGCATAAAATGTACTAACACTTCTGTGAATTTTTGCTATATATTGCAAAATTGTTTTCTCAAATCTTCTTACCAAGTTAACCTTTCAGAAGCAGTATGAACATATACTCTCATTTAAAAAAATTGGTATTATATACTTAAAAAAATTATAATTCTGAAAAACTATGATAAAGGAAAAATAAAGCAGCCATTGTTTCACTGACTAGCAATGACTCTTGCTATTGATTTGGCTTAGTTGTTTTCTTTTCTTCCTACCTTCCATCTAGGATGGATGAATGAATGGCTGGATAAGTAGGAAATGGGTAGATGATTAATAGATTGATATATAGATACACACACACATATGTACATACATGAATAGACATATAAGATACTCAAATGAATGGGAATACTTGTAATATGTGTTTTACATTTTATTGTGATTATGTGTAACCCTGAGATTAATGTGTTTACATCAAATATAATTGTTCCTTTAATTAATTTAAATCCTAGAAAGAAAATCAGGAAGAATAAATGTTTTTAAGATGATGTGTGTATGGTATGTACACACAAATAAAATGTCAAAAGATGTATCAACTTATGCTTTCCGCATCCATTTAGATGAACACTTGTTACATTAACCCTCACAAATACTGAGTATTAAAAGGATTTTTCTGTTTTGTTTAATTTGATAAGAAGAAAATGATACTTTATTGTTTGTTTATTTATTTTTTACAAGAAGTTAAGGTTTTTATTTCAAACAAACATACGATAGCTACAGCTGTCATAGAAAACTGAAGGAACCTAGGATGAGATGTGATTCACTTTTGACTGTGTTGAATTTAAGATGCTTGCCATAGCCAAGAAAAATTATCCAGAAAGCAACAGAATAACCTAAATGTGCTCAAACTGTACAAAGTAGCTTAAAAACGTTCCCATTAATATGGGCAATATAACACTAGTGACTGAGACCTGATTATGGAGCCAGACTGCCTGGGCTTGATTCTTTGTGCACCTGTAACCTTGGGCAAGTTAACTGTGACTCAGCTTCCTTTATATAATATGGGTAAAACAGTACTTACTCCAAGATTTTCAAGTAAATTACATAAAGTGCTTAGAATGCCATACTACACATTAACTGCTAGATAAATGTCTACCCTTGGTTGAAATACAAAAGGTATTCTATTTCCAAATTGTCACTATTATTTTCTGCGTCATGTTCCATGAAAGGTGGAAGCAAATGTAACTCACAAAGAACAGAGTGCTTTACATGACCTATTTTTAAGTAGCAGACTTATTGTTTTGATTTATATTTGATCACTAGTCAGGTAAAATATAGTTTTCTAATGCTTATTATCTATATGTAAGTATTCTAAGAAAGTCTGTTAAAATTCATAATCAATTTATCTACTTTATTGGCGTGCTTAACACAATATTAATGATTTTACTCACACTTGCTATTTTGTACAGATAAAAATAATTCTTAGTTTTTAATCAACCACATTTATTGCTTTATTTTATTGTAATTTTAAATACTTTTATTTCAAAAATTTTTTTTACATAATCAACAAATTACTTTAAATATTGTAGTTGCTCGGTAAATGATGTTGAAGTGCTAATGGAATGAAATCCTCCTCACCCTCTGAATTCAACTCTATTCTTTGCAATAGAAACAGAAACAAACCAAATATTATCCCAGTACTCAACTGTTTTTTTTTATTTTTTATTTCAGAGAATAAAAGACCATGCCTTAAATTCTCTCAGCTAAGTATAAAGGATTCCTTCAGAGATTTGTTTAATCCCAGAATGGAGATGTTTCTGATGATGTATACAAGGAACAACCTAAACTGTGCTGAGCGGCTGTTTGAGCAGGATAACTCACTTAATGTTAATTTCAACACAAACAAGAAAACCATCTGGCTTATTCATGGATATAGACCAATAGGCTCCACTCCAACATGGCTTCAGAACTTTCTAAGGATTTTGTTGAATCAAGACGATATGAATATAATTGTAGTAGACTGGAACCGGGGTGCTACAACTTTTATTTATAATAGAGCAGTTAAAAACACCAGAAAAGTTGCTGTGAGTTTGAGTGAGTACATTCAGAGGCTTTTGGTAAGTCTGGACTTTTATGTGTTATATATGTTATACAATATACGGTGTGTTATGCAGTACCACAAAGTGGTAATAAAATAATGTGTTTTTAATGCTTTAATGCTTAACACTTTTTTTTCTCAAAGGCATTTAAAATTACTGCTTTGCTAAGCTAATGTATGTAGCCATCTTTTATTTGTGTAAATGAATAATTCTATACTTAGACATGACCTGTCTAATTTTTTTAAATTATCTTAAAGACTAAGTTATTGTGTTTTATTTTAAAACCTTTTAAGATTTTTTAAAATTCTACCTATACAGATTTCAGGATAAGGTAGTGATTCTATGTGGACAGAGGGGATAAACTATATGATCATTAAATTCTTTTAATGTCTTTTCTAAGTTATGGGTAATATGTTTATAGTTAATCAGGTGTGAATTGGTAAAAGTGAGGGGAAAACAGTTTGAAAATTAGCATACTTCTCCCAACCTTGGAGGCAGGCCTCAGTTTCATTCAGATTTGTCCAGCATTTAGGTCCAAAGCTGAGATGGATCAGATAAATTCAGGATACTTCTAGGTCATCTTTGTTTACCAAGTCAACTCATATGGAGATCCATGTCTGTGCTAAAGAGAGGTGGTGATGATGGAAGCTCAACAGAAAGAAGGGCAATATCTAATTTGGTATTAAATCTGCCTTTGATTTACATTGTGCTTAACTTTCAAGCCTCTGCTGAAATTGAGCAAGCATAATACATCTAAGATGTAGTTACACATAGTATTTAAGAGTCAGGCTGTGGAAGGAGTGGGGAGATAGATGGGGTAAAGGGGGTCAAATATGTGGTGACAGAAAGAAATCTAACTATGGTACGTGAACACACAGCATAAATATACATATGCCTTACTGTTGAAGTGTACAGCTGAAACTTATTGGATTTCGTTAACCAATGTCACAGTAAAAAAAAATAATAATAATAATATATTTTTAAATCATACACAAAGAAAAAGGTCAGGCTGGAGGAGTTCAAAGACCAATTGAGCACTTCTCTGCCTCATTTCTTTATCTATATATTTGGACTAACAAAACTTTATAACAATATTTAATATTAAATAAAATAAATTCTTAACCAGTGCCTGGCATATAATAATCATTGAATAAAATCAGCCTTCATTATTATTTTTATAATCTCAATTATGGGCAAAACCAACCATCCCTCTAGAGAGATAGAGAAGGTAACTGATATACCTGTTCTTACCAATAGTTTATAAATTGAATAATTTACTTTTCCTTATACCTGTGTTTTTTTCTCTAACTAGTTAACATGTATTTGAATATGGAAAATGTAAATGTTAAATAGAAAAATTGAGGAAAATTTGTAGTGTTAGATAAATTTCTAAGAATGCCTTTGCTTGCAAAGTTGCATATTATGTAAAAGGGATGAAAAGATCAGTGGCACTAAAGTTGAAATAATACTCGCCAAAGTTTCTGGTCATTGCTCTGAAAATTTTAAAGAAAAATTATCACCCTGTGTTTGGAAAGCCTGGGTCTAGTTTTTCATTAGCAGTAAATGCAACATATCTTTCCACAAGCCATGTCATGTGTCCCGTACATGTAACTTGCTTCCTAAGAGTGAGGATGAAGAAATCCTTCCTCATTTAAGCTCCTAATGCCCAGGGGTGGGAAGAGTGAGACACTGAGAGACATTCAAAACTTGGGCTTGAAAGATCGGACTCCATCACTCTTCAGCTTGTTATCCGGGAAAATCACTTTAAATCCATGAGTCTCATTTTATCATCTCTGAAGTGAGGATGATTATTCACACTGTTCAGTCTTCCAAGAAGTTTTGACACAGTCTGATCAGATAAAATAAGCCAACGTGTACTTGAAGTCTATCTTTTTCCCTTATAGTAATAAGTATATGTGACTTTGGGCAACTCATTATTAAACCATATTTATTCAGTGTTTAATAGATTCCAGGAACAGTTTTAGGCACTAGGATAAAAATAAATGACTCATAATACTATAATATTGTGATATTAAATATGAGATTTATAAAGTCCTAATCAAGGTAGCTAGTACAAAGTAAGTACCCAATATTATTGTTATAAAATAAAATGATTTACTAATTAAATGTATTATTTAGCATATACTATTCTAGATAATAGATGACAAAGGTTTTTAAATTTTTAAATAAAAATTTAATGGAATTAAAAATATAGAGAGAAAAATCAGATATCTTATGGAAAAGTTGAGCAAAGATGTAGTTGTTTTGAAATTGTAAAATTCCATTCTCTATCTCCCAGAAATGGATTAAGCTAGAAAAACTAACACATTTTAGAATATTGCTGCACAAAGTATAATTTGTGACTGTCTGAAATGAAATTGTAACTGCATTTTTAATTGCAGAAGCATGGAGCAACTCTTGATAGTTTTCATTTCATAGGTATGAGCTTAGGGGCTCATATTAGTGGATTTGTTGGAAAGATATTTCATGGTCAACTTGGAAGAATAACAGGTAAAATGTTTTTGATAAAATTAATGTTTTGGCTTACTGTTAAGCATCAGAAATTACTTTATTTAAAATTTAATAGGTACAATAATTAAGCAATAGAAATGATGTACACACTTATTTTTTTCTATATTATATTCAAATTCTAGTCTTTGTTTTAGTTAGACTTTAGAGTCTTGATTAGTTCTTGAGCTAACTTACCCTTATAGAATTGGAAAGAAACAGATCAATTTCTGCAGCCCTATGTGAATTTTAAGGGCACATTATTATAACAATCTGGAGAAAAATTTGGCTCATATTTAAAACTTTTAAATATAAAACTTTTTTTATGTATTAACTAAAAATATAAACATGTATTTAATTTTCACAAACTTGGATGTATTTCAATTCTTTTAAAAATTTTACTTGAATGCCAGAAGAGAAAATAAGAACTTGGTATCTAAGCTTAAGGAGTTCTGGATCCTAGGTCCCCTCACATTTCCTTAACAAAGTTACCAGGAGCAGCCAATATGCTTAATAACCACATAATGCTGATATAGATTTTTCTCGCTTCCCTTTATGAATGGTGATGATTTTAGAACTAGAAGGACAGTATCCCTACCAACCAATTTAGCTTTTTAAAACTTATAGAAATCTATGTCCAAAAAAGATTTATAATAATTTTAAGTGTAAATAAAAGGCAATAGAGTTTTTAGTTAAGCAAAGGAGGAAGGGAAGAGGTGAATAACTTGTACAGATAGTTAGGACCTTTACAAACCTTTAGTATACCTTATTTCGATTTGTTTTAATATTTTCCCCATTATACAGATGTGAAAACTGATGTTAACTGAACGAATGTGGAAAGGTAAAAAAATTAGTAACAGCTAAGCCAGGATTTACGCAAAGGTCACTAGCACCCAAAGCCCATTTTCCTGCAATCAGCACACTAGCTTAGTTTAAACTGGTGGTGCCCTACCTTATTTTAAGATGTGCTTACTTACATATTAGTCTAATTTGAATGGCTCCACATGCCAAGCAATCATGTAGGTTTACAAGGCCAGAAAATGTGGTGGTTCTACATGAGAATATGTATAAGAAGAGAGAAGTTTCTGCCTTA
The DNA here is from genome assembly GCF_902729225.1 of Pteropus medius. Lineage (NCBI taxonomy): Eukaryota > Metazoa > Chordata > Mammalia > Chiroptera > Pteropodidae > Pteropus > Pteropus medius. The sequence continues at coordinate 3,856,340 of NW_024354550.1, forward strand.
TTCAGTAAGTAGGCTAAATAGTGAAATAGAAGAGCCTGAGATGAGCAACATATATTTTACTTGTTTAAATATCTTTTTAAGATGATGGTTTCTTCCACTGCTTAGATGGTCTCAAGATGCTGAATTTTATCTCCACCCTCCTTTTTTTGACATGCTTCAGTAGGTCACGAGCCTAAAATTTTTATTTAGAATTATAAATATACCAGAACTATATCTATATTCCATGGAACTTTTAATATATTTTTCTTATGTAGTAACTTTTATAAGAAATGAATGATAAATAAATATATTCAAATATAAAACAGTAATAACTATCCTTTATCCCACAGCCCAAATGCTTTATTATTAAAATTCTACCAGTATATTTCTAATATATTTCTAATCACTTCTTAAATGAAATACTAAAAAAACCTACAATATATTGTTGAGGCATCTCTAGTGTGTCTTAACACTAGATTGTTGATAATCTCTGAAAGTTGGTAAAAAGTATTATTTAAATAATGCAGATACTTGCTATTCGTCCAATTCTATTCATCTTCAGATTTGTTTTTAGACAGGTTTAAGCCTAAACTGTACAGGCTTATTATGTTTATGATGTAATAATAATGCAAGCATATGATCTAACGATCACTAGAGTAGGACTTGTTTAATAGATTGATAGTTTCTTTCTTGAATTTCAGGTCTTGACCCTGCTGGGCCAAAATTCTCTGGAAAACCATCAAATGGCAGATTAGATTATACCGATGCAAAGTTTGTGGATGTCATCCATTCTGATACCAATGGTAAAAATGCAGGATTTATTGTGTAATTATATAAAAATTAAAAAAGAGATGTAGATATTCAGGAAGAGGAAAATATAAGAAGAGAAACAGTAGTGGATACAGTGATGATAAATCTATAATTGTATAGTGATTATATTTCCCACAAACAATATTTTTGGAGTTCATGAGATCCTGTGGTATTAAATGGCTCTCTTTGCCATTTTTTAGGTTTCAAGAACTGTTATGTCATCATACAACACTCAAATTTGATAAAAACAATACTTTATATTGTCCCTGCTATTGACAGTTTTATTGATATGATTGCAATTTCCCCCATGCTTAATGTTACTGATGTGTTTAGCTTATCATTCTCTCCACTAATTTTTCTGCTGTGATATATATCAACTAGAACTGAGCACAGCAATTCAGGCACAGATAGAGAATACCTTTTCCTAGAGGTAGGGAAATAATTTCTCTATTGTTTTTAATTATCTTCCTGAAAATGTCTAATAGACTTTTGATAATTTGAGCTAGAATATATTGGACAGACACTTTCAAGGAATAATTTAGACAGCCCTGATCTCCTCCTGATTTGAAACTGATGGTACTAATATTTATTGAGCACTTCCTATATATCAGGCAATGTTTTAAGTGCTTTATGTGTTAATTATGGAATTCTTCTAAGTCATCATCAGATAAGTAAACATAATATCATCTACATTTTACCCGTGGGAAAGCCGAGATCAGGGTCACAAGGCCAGTAAGTGGCAGAGCCAGAACTGGAAATCATATCTTTTGATTATGGAGTCCACATTTCACCAGTATGTTGCTCTGATTAGCGTGTGTTGTGGTTGTGGGCAAGGGAGGATATGATGCTAAGATAGAGTCTAAAAGAAGTGATGCTCAGACTGCCCTTATTTCCCTATTTCCCCAGGTTTATTTTTTCTTTGATCTAGGTAATTTATTTATTCCCATGTTCTTCTGAATTTACCTCGTGGTTATCTATACCAATAATTTTGTATAGATAACCACACAGCATACCTACTGCCCAATTACTCTGCAGTTCTTTGTCTGAAGTCTTCTTTCTGAAATCCCAATTTCAATTCTGCCTTTGGCCATTTGAATTAGCCCCTTCACACTTTTTAGTGTTTTTGTTTGCATTTTTTACTTTTCCTAATAAACTCTTTTGGATTGTCTCATACAGTCATCTCTTGGTATCCACAAGGCATTGCTTCCAGGACCCCCACAGATACCCAAATTCACAGATATTCAAGTTCCTCATTTTGCCTATAACCTATGCACATCCTCTTCCTGTAAACTTTAAATCACTTCTAGATTACTTATAGTTAATACAATATAAATGCTGTGTAAATAGTTGTGATACTGTATTGTTTAGAGAATGACAAGAAAAAAAGTCTATATATGTTCAGTAAGTATTCAGCCATCACAGGCCTAACTATGTAGTACATGTTGGCAACAATGTAACATTTTTTCCCAAATATTTTTGATCCTCGGTTGAATCTGTGGATGTGAAACCCACAGATACAGTGGATCAACTGTACTCTCAGTATCTTTTGATGACTCAGACTATCAGATCTAAGCTGCCACTAGATGACATGTAGTTGGCACCTTTGATACATCTTTTTATGAAAAATGAGGATCAGTGATTTTCGACACTATATATTCACCTGATAATATGTATTAAGATTATTAATATACTAATAACCTAAAGGCAGACACAAATGCATACATGAAATATGTGTCAATTTATATATATTTTCAAAAAGGGCAAATCTAAACTATAATATTTTGGGAGGCATCCCTAGAAAGTAAAGAATAGCAAAATAAATGATTTTATTAAAAGACAAAAATTTGTTTGTTTTTTTAGAAAAGCTAATGATTGGATAAAGGCATTTTAGGGCTTCTAGGTGCCATTTCTTGATGTGAGTATGGTAGCTAATTGGCTGATTTATAATAATCATTAGCATCATGTTTTATGTTCTTTTCTGCATGTATGTGTTTTATCTTATAATAAAAAGAAAATTAAAAAGTCATATCTGCTCTACCCGCCCTTCTTGAAACCAAGAGAATGAATGAATGACCTAAGCAGACCAAGCTGCCCTGCCCCCTCCATCTGATAAAAGGGAAATGAAATGCCTGAATTAAGGGCTGCTTGTAAGTTAATAATAAATGTCTTTGCTTCTCCCTGATTCCTGAGCAGTCTTCTTGGTTTGATTCTAATTCAGTAGCAGATTGGAGAAAATGATGGCTCTAAACGTGGAACCCTTAGTCTTGGAACTTCATACTGAGTTCAGATACAAGGGAATTTTAAAGATTTCCAAAATTACTGGAGGTTTTTGTTTGTTCGTTTGTTTTGCTCATATTTAGGGAATTGTTTTTCCTTGCTTAGATTCCACAAGTTAGGAGATAAACGATGGAATGTAAGGTGGGATGGATTAGCATACGCTCACCACTGTCACAATCAAGTCATGCATTATACAGTGAATCCTAGGGAGTTCTAATGAAGTCATCTGAGTTGTCCTTTGTCTTTCCTTGCACACTGAACCCTCTCCCCCATGTTTTCCTGCCTTGGGAACACCTCACTAGCTGTTAACTTGTTCTGTTATGTACTAGAATTTAAGCAGATTGTTGCATTTTAATCCTTACTGTCAGATCCAAGTATATATATATACTATATATAAAAATATATATATATATATATATATATTTGCACTTATTTATTTATATATTCGTTATGCTAAATCTATTACCGACCTTTCTCAAGAGTTCATTATGTTGTAGGAAATCTTTTACGCTGCAAGCCAAAGCATTACAATCCTACTTGGCAGTAAGATTTTATATCTAATCACAGTCCTAAGTATTCTAAGAGTATTCTAAGCTTGCTACCCTCTTTTATTCTTATAGCTCCCCTGGGTTATAGACCCCATATTGGTAATGGACCCAGAATTTGCAGTGCCCCAACGACCTACAGATATACCGAAGCCCTTAAATCATAGCTACATATTTCGTATCACTCTGGCCCAACTTGTTCCAGCCGAAGCAGCATATTTAGACATTTTTCCAATTCATGAATCTAGCACTAAGCCCTAGGCATTATTATCCTGAAAGTGAGCAACTCATCACACTTGCCTAAAAGGTCCTATATAATTTGGCTTTATTCCCTCCAATGCTCCCTCTTAAGCATTATGCTCTCTCTAGCTAACCTGGCTTTTTTAAGTACCGCAGGCATGATCACACAGTTATCTACTTGGCTCACTGCCTCATCCATGTCTTTGTTCAACTGTCACCTCCTCACTGGGAAATTTTCTAACTAAATTCTTTAAAAGTGCAACCTACTATCCTTACTAGTGATTTAGTGTTCCCTCATTCTGTTTAATTAATTTTTCCTATAGCACTTATTATCTGACATACTGTATTTTTACTTGTTAATTATGGCTTCCTTCCACTGGAACGTAATTTCTACTACAATAGGGTTTTAGCTCCACTTTTCTTTTTTGTGTATATATTTATAGCATGAAGAAATTTGACGGGCCCATAGTACACTGGCGACTGGTAGATATGTTAAATTAATGAAACATATTTTTTATAAGGAATTAATTTGAGGAATTAGTACCAGAAAAACTCATCTCTTGAAAAATTGCATTTATTTATTTTCAATTCACATTTTAAGAGTCACTTTCAGTGGATTTTGTAGAAGATTTTGTTTCATACAAGTGTTGCTGATCTGATTATACATACTTTGTGATTCTTGGGTGATTTTCTTCTCAGGTTTAGGTATTAAAGAACCCTTGGGACATATTGATTTTTATCCAAATGGAGGAAAAACACAACCTGGCTGTCCTAAATCAATATTCTCAGGTATACCAATAGTATTTTTGAATAAATTACATGTGATTCAAAACGATGAAAGAAAATCAATTTATTTTTTCCTCTTAATTTGTGGACAAGATTCTGAACATCACTGCCCATGATTCTCGGGTGTTACTGGTGAAAAGTAGTTTAATTTGATCCTTTTCAGTTTATAAAGGTTAGGAGACATCACATTTGTTCCTGAATGAGATCTATTACTTTACAGTTTTAGCAGTTTTGGTTCATAATTTTAAACATTAGGGGAAGTTATGAGTCATTGAAGAAGCACATATAGCCAAGTATCATATCACACAAGTTTGGTCTCAGGATTTAATCAGGATTTTACCATCACCATAGTACTGGACAAATGCAGATTTATAAACTCTTGCACATAAATTTTGTTTTACACATAAATAGCTCCAGGTATGGAGTTTGGATCACTTCAGAGCCGTGATGAGAAATGCTCTGAGTTCTACAGTGGCAGCTGGTCATTTAGCACATCGCTAAAGGCCACTGCAGCTAGAGAAGTTTGGCCAAAGAGATAAGGATGTGAGAAGTTGGACATGATAGAAGTTGGAAAGGAAAGGGACATGATAAAGTTTTAACGTCACCCAGTTCCATAGTCATTTCTGACATTGAGTAGAGATGTTAACAGTGTGGAATGAGAAGGGAGAGATGTGTATACTAAGTATGCTAGCACTGTGTTTGGAGAAGTTGTTAAATTATTGAAATTAAATGTTTTTGCCATATTAATTATTAAAAAAATATTATAAATATCAGATAAAAGGAATATGGAATTTAAGTTTTCAGTGGTATGATTTCTTTAGTTGCTTGGGGTAATACTGTGCATTGTAGTCAACACTTTAATATTCATAAAACACAGAAAAGTATTGAGCAGAACTTAATCTTTAATTTTTCTCTAATTTACTTGAACTTGCTTTAATATATCCACAACTCTTTTGTTTGATTTTTTAACACTTTAGGAGTACAATTTATCAAATGTGACCACCAGAGAGCAGTTTACTTGTTCATGGCCACTTTGGAAACAAACTGCAATTTTATTTCACTTCCTTGTTATTCATATGGAGATTACAAAACTGGTTCGTGTGTGGATTGTGATGACTTTAAGAAAAAATCATGTCCTAGGCTAGGTAAGAGAGATCATTATAATTACTATAATTCTTTGTGGAAAATGAATGATATAATCGTCTTGGTATTTTCTGTTGGAAGCTTTTGTATTTATTTGTGAATATGTCAACATTTTATAGAAAAAAATATCTGTGGGGCAATTAGAGAACATTATGCATTTCCTATTAAATATTTGAAATATATTTAGTGAGGGGAACTTGATCAACTCCTTTTCTATGCTCAGTGTAGTGGGCAAATTTGTTGGTTTCATGATGATTATTCTTCTTGATATTCAAAAGGATCTCACTATCTATTTATCATCCATCCATACTTCCACTAAAGAAAGAGACTTGTGTATTCTTAGTAGCACTGAGGGTTGTTGTTGTTGTTGTTGTTGTTGTTTTTAAACAGGAAGTGTTAAGAACAAATGAAAAGATGTGAACCATAGTGAGCTTTTTATTTGCTGTTAGCAAGTAGACATGACTCATATATGGTTCACACTTTCAAAATCGATAAAGCTTGATAAGAGCAGTTAAGTATTACAACTTCTGATAACTAAAGCCTGCCAGTGAGAAATTTAGAGAAAAAAAACTATTACCACATATAGATTCCACATAAAAATAGAATGTTAGAGCTTGAAAGAATATCAGAGGCTGTTTGTTCAAGGTTTTCTAAAGAGAATACCAGACCCCAAACATGTCATATCTGATCAGTGTCTTGACAAGATCTGCCAGAAATGTTTCCAAAGTCAAAGGGGCTAGGTGAAATGGGCACCAGTTACAAAGGCTGAATGAATTAAACAGCCTTCTGCAGTTTTCTTCAGCGGGAGGTTTTTATTAACTTACACAGAAAATCCATAGGAGGGGCAGACATATGCAGGCTTTGCCAGATTTACTTTTCCGTAGATCCCATCAGTCCTCAAGACATTCTGTGGAATTAGTTTTTTTCAGACCTCATGCTAGGGAATGCTTTTCTGGTCTCATCGCCTTTCCGTGCAAATAAGAATATTGTGACCTAATGTGAACATATGGATTGCTTAAGGGCACAAGTGAGAACTAGCATGAAACCTCTGAATTCTGTTAAGTATTCTTTCTACTATATTCTAATCTCAAATTTGGATGGAGCAAGGTGGGAACAGACAAATACAGGAAGTGGGAAGTATCTTAAATATATATGTGTGTGTATAATACCTATTCTATATGTACATAAATGTATATATCTGATATATATGTTATATACATAATATATAGTATATGTAGATGCTATCAATGTTATATATAGTATACATATGCATATTATATCCATATATCTGTAAATATATAGAAGAAATAGGGATTGTGGTCATGGAGCTAAGTTTTGTATTCAGGTTTTACCTAATCCTGCTAAATTTACTAAAAAGAGTTACAGGTAAAATTCTGAATTAATAATACAATAATAAGTTCTACGAATGGACTATAGCCATATAGAATATGCTAAGCTCTGATAAGATAAATCCAGGGAGTGGATTTATTTGTGAATCTTCAATTTAGCAGTTATTATTATAATTAAAATAAATAAAATGTGAAATTATTTGAAAAATAATTTGTTGTAAAATTCCATTAAGAAAAAATATTGTTATTATTATTATACATTGATACTTTAGCTCCTTTAGTAATTTGAAATTTTTGTATGTTATTTGATGGAAATCTATTTTCTAAGGTTTCATTTCTCAAATCAGGTTATCAAGCTGAGCTATGGAAAGATATTTTAAAAGAAAGACTAGAAAAATCTCTTAGGACGACTGTGTTTTTGGATACTACCGGCACAAATCCATTCTGTAGTAAGTTAACATTTTTTAACAAATGAACAAATGATTAGTTTTAAAGCTAATTTATGTTTTATCCAAAATGTTCTTTCTACCCACTCTGATTTTATCATACTCTTTTAAGAAACTTTAAAATTTGTTGGAGCTGTTTGTGCAAATTCAAATTAGGACTTGATTTTTTTAGAAAAAATGAACATATATATTGGGTAATATTTTCCCAAAGATACAATCAAAGTCCTTGTTTTTTCCCCCAAAATTTACATGATTATTCTTCTTACACTTAGAGTTATGTCAGCATATAACAGGTTGCAGAATTTAGGACATCTGTCTATACAGTTATCACTATTTTGGGAACTGAAACTAAACTATATAAATTTTTTAAAAATGTGCAGGTAAACAATAATCTTCCAAATATATTTAGAGTTAGGCAAGAGGAAATAATTTAAAGAACAAGAGAGAATCTTTTAGAAATGTATTAAATAATTAAATTTATGAAGGGCTAGTAAGAAAAGCAAAATTATCCTGTTTTGAGATAAAAAACTGGAAGTGGTTTATAAATAAAAGTAAATTCTGTTTTATGAAGAGTCTTATTAGAAAAGTTCCCAGTCACTACCATTGACCTTGGTTACTGGGGGATAAATATTTAAAATCGATTATCTTATTTTAAAATATGTTTAAGTCAGTTATTGTCAATGTTTTGTTGTCACAGTTGCTGTCAATTTTAAGATATTGTAATTCTTTAAACATTAGCGATATTTTCTGTAATCCAGAATTGGGCCTGTCCATTTTTTAAATTAAATTTTTTATTGAGTTAAATTTAGATTCACATACAGATATAGGAAATAATACAAAGAGATCCTGTGTACACTTTATCTAGTTTTCCTCAATGGTAAAATTTCACAACACTATAGAATATAATATCACTACCAGGATATCGACATTGATGCAATCCACCCATCTTATTTATATGTCCCCATGGACTCCTGTGCATATGTGTTTGTGTTGATCTGTACAATTTAATCACACATATAGAGCTATGTATCTGTCACCACAGTGAAAATATTGAACAGTTCCATAACCGTGAGGATATCTTGGGTGGCACTTTTATAAAGACATATACTACCCTCCTCTCATCCTGCTGTTTCCAACCCTGATATCCATTAATACATTACTAAAATTTTATTTTGAAAATGTTACATAAAGGGAATAATTAAGTATTTAACCTTTTAATTGGTCTTTTTTTTCATTATAATTCTCTGGAGGTTCATCCATGTTGTAGCATGTATTAATAATTAATTTTTTTATTGCTGAGCAGTATTCCATAGTATGTGTGTACTACAGTTTACTCAATCTGTTGAAGACACTAGAATGTTTTTAGGCTTGGCTATTATGAATATAGCTGCTCTGAATATTTGTGTACAAGATTTTGTGTTAATTTAGGTTTTCATTCATCCATTGTAAAGGCCCAGGAATGCAACTGCTATGTAAGAAGCAAATTGTACATTTAGCCTTATAAGAAATTGACTGTGTTTTTCATAATAGTGGTACCATTTTTACATTTCTCCCAGCAAAGTATGAGTGATCTAATTTCTCTGATTTCTAACTAGGATTTGATGTCATGATTATTTAAAAATTTTTATTCATCTAATAAACATATGGTGAGACCTTTTTGAGGTTTTCAAATTTCATGGTTTATGATATTGAATATCTTTTCCATATGTTCTCTTTGGTGAAATGTGTGTTCTTGTCTTTTGTCCATTTTCCAATTTGATTTTTTTTAACTGTTACATTTTGAGGGCCCTTTCTCTTTATATTTTTTTTGATAGTAGTCTTTATTGGATATTTGGTTTGCAAATATTTTCTCTCAGTCTGTAACTTAACTGTCTTTTAATGTTCTTCACAAGGACTTTTGCAAGGGCAAAAGTATTTACTATCGATATCAATTTATCATTGTTTCCTTTAATGGAACATGCTTTTGTGTCCAAACACTGCTGAGCCATAGGTCCTACAATGTTCTCCTACAATATTTCCTAAAAGTTTTATAATTTTAAGTGTTACATTTATGTCTGTAATGTATTTTATTCTAGTTTTTGTATAATATATGAGCTTTAGGTTGAGGTTCACTTTTTTTTGCCTATGGATGCCCATTTTCTTCAGCACCATTTGTTGAAAGGCTATCTTTACTTTATTGAAATTCTTTAGCATCTTTATCAAAAATACGATAAGCATATTTGTTTAGGTTTATTTATACTGGGTCTTTATTTTGTTCTCTATTTTATTGATTTATGTGTTTATCCTTTTTCTAATACCACATAGTATTAATTGCTGTAACTATGTAGTAAACCTTAATAGCCAATAGAGTGATTATTTCTTCTTTAGTCTTCTTTGTCATGATTATTTTAGATATTCTAGGGTATGTGCCCTTCAATATAAATTTAAAATAAGATTGATTATGTCTACAAAAACTTGACTGGGATTTTGTTACGAATTACATTTAACCTATAGATCAGTTTGGAGAAAACTGATATCTTTACCATATCAAACCTTCTGATTCATGAAGATGTTATGTCTTTCCATTTACTTTGAATCTTTGATTTTTTTCATCAGCATTTTGTAATTTTCAGCATACAGATTCTAAGTGTGTATACCAAAGTATTTGACTTCTTTTTTAGTGATGGTCAATGATATTTCAAATTTTTGATACCTCCATGTTCATTGTTAGTATAAAGAAATGGAACTGAATCTTTTGTATTAAACTTATTTCCTAAGATCTTGTTGAATTTACTTATTATTTCTTGGAATTTTCTTGTAACAATCATGTCACTTACAAATAGAGAAACTTTTATTTTCTTTCTTTTTGATCTGTTTATCTTTTATTTCTTTTTCTTGACTTATTTCAGTTGCTAGTACTCCCAGTACTGTGTTGAATAACAATGGTGAAAGCATACACCTTGCCTTCTTCCCAAACTTAAAGGGAAAGCATTTAATCTTTTACCTCATGAGTGTGACATAAATAATATCATGAGCTAACAAGCCCCTAAAGGCATGCGTAAATGCATTTGGTGGTCTGCCTTGTTCATTTCTTCATATATGCATTTATTTAACAGGTTCACCGAACTCTTACTGCATGCAACCGTTGCTTTAGGGAGCTGAAAGGAAAATTAAAGTATTAATAAAAATTGTCCTTGTCCTCAAAAACTCAAAAAAAAAAGTAGTAAGTTTTTTGTAGATGATCTTTATAAAGTTGAAGTAATTCCTTTCTGTTCCTAACTCGATAAGAGTTTTTCTCATAAACGTGTATTAGATTTTGTCAAATGCTTTTTTTTTTAGTTATTTATATAATCATATGATTTTTTTCCTTTAAATTTTTGAAATATTGGATTACATTGATTGATTCTAGAATGTGAGCCAGTCTTGAGTTCCTGAATAAAGCTCATTTTGGTCGTAGTGAATATTTTTTTATGTATTGTTAGATTTGGTTTGCTAATATTTTGTTGAGATTTTCTTATGTTCAAGAATAACATTGTCTTCATACAAGAGTAACACAGCCATATAAAAATGAGTTATTAAGTGTTCTCTCCTATTATTTTTTGGAATATATTATGCAAAATTGGTGTTAATTCTCTTTTAAATGTTTGGAAGAATTTTCCATTGCAACCACTTGGGCCTCAAGATTTGTTTTAGGGAGATTTTAATTACAAATATGTTTACAGATGAATAGTCTTATCAGCCTGTATCTTGCATGTAAAATTGTGAGGGGTCCCACAACCTTCTTTTATTCTGTGCTCTCTCCATCCCTTTCAGTCCAAGTTGGCAGTATTTATGAGGCTATGACATTCTCAAAAACCTTGTAGATCTCCAAAAGTATCACAGAGATTCATTCTATTAGACAAGAGGCTCCTCAAAATATCTTTCACCATTAATTCTACCTTTACTTTTGGCTTCTGCTGAGATAGCTGAAGGAATCTATGAGTCATACACTTAATTTTTTCAAAGAGACTTTGTGTTACTGAATACTTTGACTCTTTTATCTTTCTGAGGCAAAAGGTTATCTAGCCACATTCCTAGCTTTCTCTCAAGAGCATGATTTCCTGATGGTGAACCTCTTAGTTTTAGTATCTTTTGCAGGCTTGGTAAGATTGAGGGTTTTTCAAATCATCAGGATAGGGTTTGCTATTGTTTCATACTTTTATCTCAATTTATGTCTTTTACACTTAACCATAAATGCCAATAAGAAATAAGGTCACATTTTCAACCCTTGCATGGAAATTCTCTTAGCTATATGTCCTATTTTTGTATTTACAATTTCTGCTTTTCACATGACTTCAGGACACAATTCCACTCAGCTTTCTGCAGCTATATAGCAAGGACACCTTTTCTTTCATTTTCTCATAACACATGCCTCACTTTCTTTTGAGTCCTCACTAGCAGAATTGTTAACATCTACATTTGTACTGATAATATATTCAAGGTAATCTAGGTTTTTCTGTCATGCTCTTCAAAATTCTTTCAACTGCTGTTCATTACTAATTTCAAAGCCACTTCCTCATTTTTAAGTGTTATAGCATCATTGCAGTCTTTATACTAAAATCTATTAATTTTCTATCACTGTCTTAACGAATTACCACAAATTTAGCAGCTTAAAACACACAAATCTATTATTTTACAGGTCGTAGGTCAGAAGTCTGAAGCAAGTATTGCTGTGTAAAATCAAGATGTCAGCAGGACTGCATTCATTTCTGAAGGCTCCAGGGGAGAAACTGTTGCCTTGACTTTTTGAGCTTTTAGGGGCTATCTGCAGTCCTTAGCTTGTGGCTTCAACCTCCACAATGGTGGGTGGAGCACTCGCATTGCATTTCTATGACCATTCTTCTGCATCACATTTATTCTTCTGATTCTCTAAGTCTGTTTTCCTCTTCTACTTTTAAGGCCTTGTGATTGCAATTTTTGTGATTACATTGGGCCCAATCAGATAATTTAGAGTTATCTTCCAGTTTTAAGGTCAGATGACTAGCAACCTTAATTCGATTTGAGAACTTGATTACCCTTTGCCATTTAAGGTATCATATTAACAGATTCCAGAAATTAGGACATGGACATATTTGGGGAGGTTTACTGTAATTACAATATACATATGTGATTTTTCACACTCTACTGGTATTAAGATTTTACCACTTCAAGTGAAATGTGGGAAACTCACCATCATTTAGATTCATTTTACATTCTCCACTTTTACATATTGTTAGTCTTGAGCATCAGATTGTGTGATAATTTTTATTTCAATCATCAAATATAATTTATAAAATTCATAAAGAAAAAGATAATCTATTGTATGTACCCATGTATCTTCTCTTCTCATTGTTCCCTCTTTATTTCTTAAGCTCCAAGATTATTTACTTTTTTAATACCCTTCCGTTTGAAGAAATTTCTTACTATTTAAGAATGGGTCTGCTAAGGAGAAATTCTTTTAGTTTTCTTTTGTCTGAGAATGTCCTTATTACTCCTTTGTTCTCAAAGGTTAGTTTTGCTAGATATAAGATTCAGAGTCGAGTTTTTTCTTTTAGCACTCAAAAAATGTTGTGTCACTTCCTTTTGGCCTCCATAATTTCAGATGTGGAATCCATTGGGACCCAAATTGGTGTTCTCCTGTAGGTAATGCATCATTTCTCTTTTTCTGCTTTCCAGATTTTTTAGTTTTAGTTTTCTGAAATTTAATTATGTCTGGGTGAGGATTTCTTTAGGTTTATCTTGTTCCAGATTCACTCAGCTTCTTGAATCTGTGTGTTTTTTTCCTTTACCAAATTTAGAAAATTTTCAGCTATCATTTCTTTGAAAATTCTTTCACCTTCACACTTTTTTCTCTCTTTCTGACACTCTGATAACACAAATATTACATCTTTTTTAATAGTTCCACAGATCCTTTAGTCTCTGTTCATTTTTTATTAGTCTCTTTTTTCTCTGTTGCACAGACTGAATAGCAGATTGATGTGTCCTAAAGTTCGCTCATTTCTATCCTGTCATCACCACTCTATTTTTGAGCATATCTATTGAGTTTTGTATCTGTTATTATATTTTTATTTATGTAATTTCCACTTTGTTTTCTTTTATAGCTTCTATTTCTTTGATGAGATTTTTCTATTTCTTAAAGTTCAGGATTGTTATACTTTCATTGCTTCTTTTTTGCTTTACACATAAAAATGATTCTTGCCTCACAGATTATTTTATTGGATTGTCACAAGGTTTTGCCTCATAGAGCCTTTGAATCATATCTTCTTTTCTATCTTTAGTATTATGTTCTGTAATATTTTATTTTACTTATCTAACGATCAATATTTATTATGGATATTATCGTTAAAGCAAATGCTCACTTGTACTTACCACTTTCAGTTTTCTACTTATTATCTTGCCCTGTCCTCCCCATAATTTCTTCCTTTTGGGTCTAACTTCTATCTTGCTGAAATATATCATAGTAACTTTTCAGTAGTAGTCCCTCTCAGTCTATTTGTTTGTTTCCTTGAAAATGACCTTATCTTTTTCTTACTCCAGAATGTAAAATTAGTTCAGGATAGAATTCTCCACTGAGACTTATTTTTGCTCAGAACTTTGAGGATATTAATTCTTTTATTTTTAGATAAATTACTTTTTCATTTATTGTTAATATAATTGTTTTCTACAGATATCTATAGTTTTCTTCTGGTTGGATTTATCTAACTATCTATCTACCTATCTATCATCTATGCATGAGTTATTACCATTTTGGAGTATCAATGATCAGTCCAAGTCTCTCTTAAAATTAAAGAAAAAATATTTGTGCTATTTCAAAATAAAGATTCATGTCTTCTTTTAATATAAAAAATTCTTAGCAGTTAGTTCTTTAAAATTCTCCCATTGGAGCAAGTTGGATTTTTTTCCCCCCATAACCCTGAATCATTTTTAATGTAAATTGTGGGGAGGGTCCTTCAACAAGTGACAAGTATAAATTTAAATTTCATGTTACAGGGAGTTTTATTTAGTCTCGGAGAATACTTTGTTCCCATCTAAGATCCACATACAGCAAAAAGAAAGAAATTTCCAAGTTCCTCTTTCAATGACAAAGCGGAGAATTAAGGACCCTGAAGCTACACAGGGATTTTTATTTCAACTCTGTTGCTTAGCATCCTGTCTTCTGTTCCAGCATGGAAGTTGGATTTTAAGCCTTTGTCTTCGTGCTACACTGAGTCCTCAAGTCTCGTTGGGATTCAGGGCTTCAGTCCTTCTTATAGCCTTATAGTCGACTTTAATTTCTCTTTATTTCTACCTCCTGATATTTCCCTTTTTCATCTGAGCTTGATCATATATTTAATTTATGGATTATTGTACATACAGAATTTCTGTGTGCTTATAGCAGAAGGAGGGCATATTCTGTAACATCTCAATATGTCTTGCTGACAGAAACCATCTGAGCAAGTCTGAACGCCCATCTTTTTTGAGTGAGGTGGACCAAAATATTTTGTCTAAAGCTGGGCAGTCACTTCAAAGTAAGAAGTGTTCCTTTACATCTCCTGTGTTAGAAATTGATGCTGTCCAGTCATAAATCCATTACCTTATTTGACGTAGTACTGTCAGGCAAAAGCCAGAAGTTACTCTTGGCTGCTTAGCAGCAACATTTAACAGCTAACATGCATAATTTTAGTACATGTATTTCTCAAAAGAAAATTTCATGCATCCCATATTGTTTATATATAGTGTCTTCTAGGAGATGGTGCACGGTACTTGGAAAAACTCACAAAAAGTCAGAACTTTCTGTATAGCCCAGACATGTTGAATATAGGGGTGAGTTCAGCGTCCTTGCCCCTGAAATATATACTATATCAATTTTTAGTATGGGCATTTTGAATAAGAACTACTATGAGCTCACTCTGTCTAGGATTATTTAATTTTATAATCATTCCTAAACAACCAGTGAAATTGAGAATTATATTTGTTAAGCAGATTTAGCTAGGACTGTTAATCAGGTAATTAAGGAACCTTATCATATTTACCTTAGCCATGATATTTTAAAAATTGTTGAACTTAATTTGAAATTTTTTGGTTTGCAGAAGAGTTAATATTCACTAATTATTTGTCCAGCTCTTCACCATACACATGACTACCTGCCAGGCTTTGTCATTCTTCATTTTTAAGACTAGTTAAAAATTGACAAGAAATAAAATATATTGCCAATGTACCAAATAAGTATCTCTTATATTATTTGCATATCTAATATGTGCCTAGATTATATATTATATAAATACATGTGTATCTGCATATGTACCAAAACAAAATTTTAAAATATGAGTTGCATTCTGTATTTTTGTTTTGCAGCCTATTATTTTGTTCTCAGTATAATTGTTTTGAATAACACTATGAAGGATGGCTATATTACCTTTAAATTATTAAACCATCTTGGAGTGATTGAAAAGCCAAGGCTCTATGAGTAAGTATAATTTAGTATTTTTTTCTTTTATAAATTAAATGTATATTTTCTTGAGCATCCACTTTGGAAGATAATCCAAATAGTGTACATTTTCTATCCAGGACTATTCCAAAGGCATGGAGATAGGAAAGTACCTGATTTCAGTAATTGCACACAGACTGCAATCCTAGACCAGTTGTTCCAAAATTGTTCAGAAGGCAAAGGAATTGTGAGTCTTGATTTCCTTTACAAACATCATGGTCTATGCAGAGCACCATAAAATATTTATTCATTTTATTCAAATACTTGAATTAGTGCATTTTTCAGAAAAGGTTGTAAAATATGGAAGACATACCCATGGCAAATCTGTCCATCTAAGCCTGGCTGATGGCTTATGTTTCTACTAATAATTCTTTGCTAATAAATTTAGTCATGTTGTGGGATTTAAACTGTTTTAGGTGCCAGGGAAGTCAGAAACTTTTAAGTGATCTCTTATTTAGCTTTCTAAGATTAAAATAGGAATGGTTGCTTGCTGCAAAAGATGTGTCATATTATACAGTAGAAAATGAGAATCATCTATAATTACATCATCTAGGGATAGTCACAGTTACCATTTGGTTTCTAAACATTCCTCCTTTTTTTTCCTCCTCCACCTTCTCTTTTTCTTCCTATAACTTCTCCTTGTGTGTGCCCCTGTGCCCTATTATTTTTTTATTTAACAATATTAGCATCTTATTGCAAATGTATTCTGCATACTTATTTTATATAAATGCTATAGCATGATCAATTCTCTCAGTCATCAGAAATCACTTACACATTATAACATGATGCAAAATATATTAATATGCTAATATAGAATTTTTAAACAAGGGGCACCGATATTGGATATCCGGGTTAGAATAAGTTTTAGATAGATGAGTACTGAGGAGATTAGAGAGGAACAAGTCCAGAGAGGAGGCTATTGTAATAATTGATATGAAAGAAGATGTGAGCATGAACCAGGTAAGTGGAAGTGGGTTTTTAGGATGTCAAGGAGTTTGACTAATCCACTTAATTATCAGAGGGAATAAAGCTTCAATAAGGATAAAAAAAAATCTAGAGATACTTCAAATTTTAAGCTTGATGACTGTTTATGGTGCCATTTGCTGAGCTAGGAGATACATGGAGAGGAATGAAGTTAATCATGCAGTAAAAATTCTTGAGAGCTTCTGTAGGCCAGAAACTGCACTAAAACTAGGGGATAAAATTTTGGACAAATCAGATTTCTGTTTTTACATAATTTGTCTAGTGTAGCAGATAGACTTTATAAATATATAATGCAAATAAAATATTGTCATTTCTCTATTCAAACACATTTTAATGACTATCTGCATTAAGCTAGACACTGTATAAGTGCTGAGGATACTGTGATGAGAACAGACATGATTCTACCCTCATTAAACTTAGTCTAATGAAAGATATAAAGGTAATCAAATAATTATAAAAATATGTAAATAAAATCTGTCTAGTTTTTGATGCAAATTATTGTGTGTAAGGAAACATAAAATTAAGGATGTGAATTAGTTAGGAGGATGGTCACTAAAAGTTTCTTTAAGGACATTTTATGTTAATTGAGACCTAAGTGATGAGCTGGATTTAGTTTCCTTTGCTGTATTCCAGGTAGAGGCCAACACAGACAAAGATACTGAAGACAAGAGAACATAGTCAATTTCAGGAACTAAAGGAAGTACATTATGTATGAGAATAGAGTCAGGAATATAAGAAGAGATGAGAGAAATAGAGTCACCAATTTTTTCTGTAGGAACTAGAACTTGTAGGACATATTTCAGGAATTATATTTTATTCAGTGGGCAGATGAAAACCACTGAAGTGTTTTCGTTGAGGCAATCTGATTGGGGCCAAGATTGGATTTTTATTTTGGAAAAACAATTTGACCACAGTGGATTGGAGAAAAAGACATGGTGCGGTTGCTAGAAAATATGGGCAAGAAAAAATGATGTCCTAGGATAGTGTTTCCAATGGAGATGGAAATATAAGGATGAATTCAAAGCAGATTCAAGATATTTCATAAGTAAAGTTAGTAGAAATTTATGATAGATCAGATGTGGGGATTGAAAAAGAGGATAATATTAAAGGTGAATCATAGCTGTCTGTCTTTAGCAAAGGTGGTGCCACCATTTAAAATGGTAAGGAAATTTGTAAATTTTAGGGGTGTTTGTTTGTTTGTTTGTTTTGGTGAGAGACAAGTCTTAGGGAAGATGCTATTTAGATTTGAACCTACTGAGCTTTAAGCATTCTTGAGATATCCGAATAGACATGGTGAATAACAGTGGATATATATGTCTGGATCTCAGCAAACAGAGCTCAGTTGGAGGCAGAGATTTCATCATTAAAAGCAAACAGATGGCATTTGAAATCGTTGGAGTGGATCAGTTCTGGGTACATTGTGAATGCTCAGAAAATTGTACTTATTAAATACTACCTTTACTTTTTTTCTCTTAAATCTCAGCCTTTTATAATCATTCCTTTAATTCACAAATATTTGACAAAGTGGCACAGAACAAAGGATTACTATTTGCGTACCCAGTCTATTTAAGGAACTGCGATAGTTGTTTAGGGATCTAAAAAAAAGAAGCATACCATGACTTCTCTAATTTCAGACAAATGAACAATCTAAACATCTAGTCAGAAAGATAAGATGTCCCACTTTTTTTCCCCAAAAATATTCCCAAAATATTATATATGGAGGTACAAATATTGTTATCTTATTTTGTTTTAAACAAAACTGTTTAAATTATTTTAATAAGTAACAAATATTTATTGTTTGGTCTTTTTTTCTGTAAGCTTGGCCTCTCTATATTGTTAAGATTGATTTTAGAGTTTAATTATATTTCAAATTGCTAATAGGCTGAGTATACCAAATTTTCTTTTTAGGAAGAACAAATCATTTTATAAACTTCAAGAAGTCAAGATTCTTGCTCAATTTTTAAATGATGTAAATATTTCACGTATTGGTTTGGCATATTATCAGAGCTCAAATCAGCAGTGTTCCACATGCAAATACAGCATCCAGCGTCTCATGCTAAAATCACTTACATATCCAGAAAGGTAAGAAAACTAAAATTTTATATCAATATGTTGTCTTTTAAACTTAAAAATATTATTTTGCATAGGAATGGTTCTTAAGAATTTGTGTACTCAAATATCTGTTTGTTGTGTATTTCAAATTATATTTTATTAGTCATTTAAAAGGTACAAAATGCATTTTGGGGAGGGTTTGGATGAGATTCATTTGGAATCACATTACCCAAGCAAGGAAAAAAACACACACAATTACTTTATAAGACATAACAAAAATGAAAAAAGTAAGACAAATTACTGACTTAGAAGTTTATCATAATTTCTTATATAATAATACAATAATGATAATTTCTTATATATACATGTATATATATTTACATAGTGGTTCAGAGTCCTTTTGTACAATCCTTTAGATGAGGTTCAATAGCTGAAAACTTCATAATGAGATATGTGGTCTCAGAAGATAGATAGAGATGATGACTTTTAATGATTTCTTATTTTACCCAATTTTATTACCCTTTAGTTGAAAAGAAAAATAAATTCCATTTTCAACTGCTGTATCTAAGATTCTACAGATCACTGGAGATTCAACCCCAGGAATATACTGACAGGAGCGAGGCTCTAGCACATATACATAACAGCAGGAGGAGAATCTGACTCTACATTTTAATTTTACAGTTGCCTGGCTATATCACAAATATTTCCATTCCAAAAAAATGTGACACCGTCATTACTGTGTAGGGACCATTTTCTTAAAGACGATAGGCTCTAACAGAACTTTTTTGTTGTTTGTTTTTAGCCTATTTAATATGTTCTTCTTAGTTTCATGTCCTCACAACCAAAGAGGTTTTCCCACTATCCTTGTCCTCATGGTATTGATGTACATGTTCACCATAGCAGAATTCATATTTCCACAAAACACCCTGTGAAAGCACTAAGAACCACTATGATCTCTTTAATGAGTTGATCAGCTGTCAGTTTGGGTATGTGAGTTGTTCCAACAGTGAGCAATAACTGAGAGCTCAGAGCAATGGGTTTTATAGATTGCTAGAAATCTCTCTTCTTTAGTTGATTGCAGCATTTCATCTTTATTTCTCTTTATGTTCCTGTATTTATATATTTGACTTTCTAATTGTCCTTTCCATGAATGTTGAACTTAGTAAGTAAGAATTTTTGGAGAATAAAAATAATAAGAAGAATATTCATTTAGGTGAGGTTTATATCAATAGGAGAACTGGGAAAACTCTTTGAAGGGTAAGTTATTTTGTAACTTCTGGTATATGAATATTTAGTCATTCAAAGGTCAGTAAGTAAGATATCATTATAATGAAAAGAAATCTAGGGGTAATTTCACTTTTCCTTTGATTGAAATACTTACAAAAATACCAAAATATATGGACATTTTCAGTTAAGAATATTAGCAACATCCTTCCCTGACAAAATATGTCAGAGAGAGAGAGAGTGAGGACAGTTAGGAGGCCTAACTGTTTGAAGAACTAAAGATTTGAACTGCATAGATCCACTTATACATGGGTTTTTAAAAATAAATATATTGGAAAAATTTTTAAAGATTTGCGATGATTTGAAAAACCTCTCAGACGAACCACACAGCCTAGCAATACCAAGTTTTTAAAAGTTAGGTATGTCATGAATGCATAATATGTACATATTTTCTTTCCCTTTATGATTTTCCTATTATTCTATTTTCTCTAGCTTACTTTAATATAAGAATACAGTATGTAATACATATAACATGCAAAATATGTGTTAATAGACTGTTTATGTTATCAGTAAGCCTTCCGGTCAAAAGTAAGCTATTAGCAGTTAAGTTTTGGGGGAGTCAAAAGTTATATACAAATTTTCAACTATGCAGGGAGGTCTGTACCCAAGCCCCCACATGTTTAAAGGTGAACTGTATTTTTATAGTTACCAAAAGCTAGATTTGAAAGAGGCCAGGGTTGTTACACAATCAAATTCTCTTATTCTCTTCCATGAATGCCTCTCTGAGAATAAGGAAGGTGAGTTTGGACAGAGAAATTTAGAGGTTGTAGTTTTACATTCTCTGTTTCTGGAATTTAGATGTGAAGAGTTCGTTATTGTCCAGGAATAAGGTCTCTCACCCATATATCATACCTGAAAAGAGAAACAGTTTTCTCCACAGTATGGGAAAAGCATGTAATGTAAGTCTTGACCAGACACCAGAAATTTAGCTAGAATCTCCGTACACAAAACAACAACACTCAAACTTAAGATGAGAAAGAGAAATTTAATTCCATACATGTGGACAGGAAAAGGAACCAAGAATCTACTCAATGCATATATGGGCAATGTCAGGGCTAGATACTCCTCTTATCATTCAAATCTGTGAAGAATCATGCATTTTCTTCACTGCAATAGCTTCAAGGCTCACTGTTCACATAGATAACAATATAAACATAGTGTACTTGAAGCTGTGCAACATCATGGATCTGGTTATAAGCGACTTTCTCTTTCTAACCATAAGTGATGGCTGCCATTATATTCCATCTTTTGTAGAATATTCAGCTTAATTTTTCCTTTATTTTTGGGTACTTCATTTGTTTCCCAGTGTTTACTTATCATAAACACTGACTGTGTATGCACTTTTCAAGAATATTTTCAAATCTTTCACCTCACCACATGATGTTCACACCTTTATACAGAATGTTGGTGAGCCTGCACACAGATAGCCATTGCTGTCTCCGTGCATTTCTCTTTTTAAAGTGACTTATTATAATGGGCAAGGGAAGGCAGACAGATGTGACCACTGTCATATTTGACTCATTATCTTCATTATGTTTTACATAGAGAAGCAAACATTATATAAAACTCATTCATTAATTAAGAAATAGAGTGAAGTCATAGAGATATGCTACAGAGCAAAAATAAACATACATGTAATTTTAATTTTTATTTGAAATCTAGATAGTGGGTAGACTATGAAAATTTACTAAATTTACAAAATTTAGATGTAATTTTTTTTTCTACTCAGGAAAAAAAGGAACTAAAATACATTTTGTGGATATTTAGCAAAACTCAACTTTCCTTGCTGGCTGAGGATACTAACAGATACTTGGATGAAATGTATGCTTTCAATGTCATTACCTGGATAATTGTCATAACCATTTAGTTGCTTTTCCTATTTAGATCTGTCCATACAGATAATGTGCAATTAATGAGAATTAGCACTGCCAAATTGTTAGGAATGTGAGTTATAAAAATGCAATGCCTTATGGTCCATATTAAACTGTGTAAGCACTCAACCAGTAATTGTCTTTCTGTAACAAACTGTGATAGAGACTACAACATAGTTCTCCCTCCAGTTTTTTCCAGTTAGAGCAGAGCCTTTGAATTTAAGGACTGAGAGGAATCATAGTGGAGGCAACCTGGTATGCCTTCCTGAAAAAAAGTTGTATGACAGCTACTTTTAAAAGCTTAGCAGTAAAACATACTCTTTTTTGGCATACAGTTCTATGAGTTTTGGTAAATTCATAGAGACATGTAACCACCGAGAGACAGAACCAAGAGACAGAACGTATCTATCAATCACAGAAACTGCCTTATGCTGCCCCTTTATTTTCAACTCCATTCCCCACTCCTACTCCCTGGCAACCACTGTACCTAGTTTTGCCTTTTCCAAAACATTATATAAGTGGAATCATATAGTATGTAGCCTTTTAAGTATGACTTCTTTCACTTAGCTTCATACATTTAAAATTCATCCATGTTGTGGCTTATATCAATAGGATGTTATAGATGAATGATATTCTATTGTGTGGATGTAACAGTTTGTTTATCCATTCACCAGTTGGGGGACATACGGTTTATTCACAGTTTTTGATAGTCTATGAATAAAGCCGACATTTGCATGAAGGTTTTCATGTGAATATAAGTTTTCATATCTCTTGAATAAATACCTATAGGTGAGATTTCCAGGTCATATTGTAAGTGTATGTTTAACTTTATAAGAAACTGTCAGACTGCTTTCCAAAGTGATTGTACATTTTGCATTCCTACAGGCATTCAGAGTTCCATTGCACTCTTGCACTGAAAGCTATACTTTCACCAGTTTTGTTGTTTGGTTTTAATTTTCATTATTCTAATAGGTGTGTAGAGGTATTTCATTGTATTTTCAATTTGTATTTCTAAAATGACAAATGGTGTTGATTGTCTCTGCCATTTAGTTGAGGGTATTTACATCTTTTATTTTAATATGATTATTAATATGGTTGGGTTAAAATTTATCATCTTGCTATTTTGTTTTCTATTTGTCCCGTCTGTTCTTTGTTCCCATTTTTCTAATTTTCTGCCTTCTTTGGGATAAATTGAGTAGTCTTATGCTTTCATTTTATCTTTTTTGTGTACTTATTATCTATAACTTTTTTAAAATTAAAAGTTTTGGGGATTATATTATAATCTTTAATTACAGTCACCCTCAAGTGAATTTTATAACATGAAAACCATATAGTAACATAATTCCATTTCTTCCATTCTAGCTTTTGTACTGTTGTTGGCATATAATTTGCTTGTACATATGCTAAAAACTCTATAATACAATGTATTATTTTTTGTCTAAAGAGTCACCTATTAAAGAGTTATAAATAATTAGGAATACTTATATGGTTATAATGGTAAAATTATATAGTTACCATTTCTGGTGTACTTCTACCCCTTATGTAGATGCATAATTTCATGTGGTATAATATACCTTCTGACTAAAGGAGTTTTTTAAAGATTTTTTTGTAGTGTGGGTCTGCTGGTTGTGAATTCTTTCAGACTTGTGAATGTGAAAAGGTTTTATGATGCTTCAATTTGAAAGATAATTTATCTGGTTCTAGAATTCTATTTTGACCGTTTTTTGTTTATTTGTTTGTTTACTTTCAGTACTTTAAAGATGATGCTGTACTGCCTTCTCTTATACATTGTTCCTAACAAGAAACCTGTTACTATCCTTCCTTTATTCCTGTAAAGAAGATATGCCTTTTTTCTCTGGCTGATATTTCTCATCACTGATTTTAAACAGTTTGATTAGTATACAATTTGTAATTTTCTTCATACCTTTTATGTTTGGAGTTTGTTGACATTTTTGGGGTTTATGAGCTTCTGTTTCTATGTCTTCAAAGTCACTATTCTTTTCTTCCGTAATGTCTAATCTGATACTAATATCATCCAGGGTATTTTTTCATATCAGACATTGTAGTTTTCACTTCTGGAAGTCTGATTTTTTAAATCTCTCATGTCTCTAATGAACTATTTGAATACATGGAATACAGTTATAAAACTATTTTAATGTTCTTGACAGATTCTTATATCTGTGCTACCTCTGGGTTGGTTTCAATTGGTTGACCCTTATATGGGTCCATTTTTCTGCTTCTTTACATGCTTGTAATACTTGATTAGATGTCAGACATTGTGAATTTTGTCACATTGGGTACTTTATACTATTTTATTACTATAAATATTTTCAGGTTTATTCTCAAGATGCTATTAAGTTACTTACAAACAAGTTGATTCTTTCAGGTCGTGCTTTCAAGATTTATTAGGCAGGGCTGGAGTAGTGCTCAGTTTGGAGTTAGTTGCTCCCATTCCTGAGGCAAGAGCCTTCTATTCATTTTACCAGTGACCTGTGAGTTATTGGTTTTTCCTATCTGGCAGGTGGGTATAAGCCCCTGTGTTGGTGCTGGAAACTTTATCCTAAGTAACTTTTTAAAAGAATATTAGATTCGTAGATGTGATATTTTGTACAAAGCCATAGGGAGAATGTTCAAATAAGGGAGCACATATACATCTTGTAATTTGGCATAGAGGATTAAAATGTAAAAAATAATTTGATTTGATTTTTAGAGAGATTTATAATTATTGGAGTTCTTCTATTATTTTATTAAAGTTTATTCTTTATCAGTGTAATGTGTTTGTGCTAATTTGTAGTAAGCAATGCATTAAAAATGCAATATTTAGTGCTCTATTTGAAATTTAAAAAAAAATAATATTCTTCTTTCCATGATAGTTTAACGTATATCACAAGTTTTCTTTTAAATTATAGTTTTTAAAATAGTTTTGTTTCCTGGGGAGAAGGAACACAGAATAAATAATATCAAAATTAGAGTCATGGCAATTAAACTAGTAGGCTTTTCACAATATAAAAACAAAGAAAATTAATTTTTCTAATTTGTGTTGGTGAAGTTTAACTTTGATAGGCATTATTAACCTGTCTAAATTTTGTAATGCTTTCAGAGGCTTTTTATAATGGGAAATATTTAATTAAAAATATGCATTTGCTGTATTACTGATCAAAGGTATTCAGTGGTAACAGGATTGAAAGCTTTTACTTTATTGTAGAAAAAGAAATAAAAATACACTTACCTTATTGTCATATTATAAATATATGAATAGAAGAATTACTTATGGCTCAGGTAACTTATTTATTAATAAGTTTAATGATACAGGTCCTTTACTATAAAAACTTAAAAATGAGATGGATCAGGGAGGTCCAGAGCACTGAAGGTACATTCAGTAAATAAGGGATGTAGCAGGATAAATAATTGATATAAGTATATATAAATTTTGGCAAGAAAGTGATAAAGTCATTCCTACACTTAGTTCTTAATAACAAAGAAAGGATGATATCTGATTTTTCAATTATATTCTTATTTCTGATAACTTAATAAAAAGCTACTTTTGCTAACATCTAAAAAATCTTATAAGATTCAAATACTATCATTTTACATATACTGCTATTGTAACATTAAAATTCTAAGATACCTTTATTATTTCAAATGCAAAATACTGTAGTATTTTATATCAGCTTTTATAATTAAGATGAATTCATTTTATTACTTGTAAATATATTAGCAGAAATATAAAATTGGTTTATTTAAAAATTGAACAATTTAACCTAAAAATTCTGTTGAAGTTTTTAAAAACTTGTTCAATAATGTCTTAATCAAGCTAGAGGAAGACTGGAGCAATGTGTCTCTTGAACTAGATCAGTGCATATGACGAAGGTGAACTACCAGCAACTGTGCAGTTGAATTACCCCTTTTTCCCTAAGTTACTATTGCCTATACAGGAAATTTCTTTAGTACTACCATTTTTCTCTTTAGCTCCTTTCCTTAACTTTTACCAATCTTTTCTTATTATAGTTAACTTGCTTTTTAAAAGGTTTTCAAGACATTAACAGAAAGATAAATAACTAGACAAAATGCCTGATTCACCACAGTGACTAGACTTCTCAGAAATCTTTGAATACTAACTATACAATCACTCCAAGATATAGAATACTTTACACATTGTTATTTCCATTTTAGTGGGTGACAAAGAGAATTGATTAAATTATTTTGGCAAAATTTGTCTCTGCAATTCAGCTCAGCTCTTACATGGTGACTACCAATGGTAGAAGAAGTGGCCTAGCCATTCGATTGAGTTCAGGTTTCAATTATTTCCGTATGCAGCAATATCTCTCATACATTTTAAGTATTTCAGTGAAGTAGCAAAGAGAGAAGTTGAAACACAGGGAGTTTTTGTTTTTTTTCATAAACATTGTGCCTACTTCATTCCAACATAGCCCGATGAGATGGAGTTGAAATGATCGCATAGGTTTGTTCCAGCTTTCTGTATTGGGATAACTAGTTAGTTACTGACATAAAATATTCTAATACTTATGAGAAGAAAAGGAACTTTGCTGTTCTACTGATATTTTTTTTTCTTTCTCTTTACTTCTTTCACAGACCACCGCTCTGCAAGTATGACTTTGTACTTAAAGAAAATGAGGAAGTATTTCTCAGTCCATGTGCATGCACATCAGAGGAAGTATAACATGCCCGCTTTCATCAAACGTAACAGCTTCTTTGTGAATTCAAGAACTTGTGTACGGGAACAATGTAATCAGTATTTCTTTTAGAATGCATTGTTCAATCTGTGATTCAAATATTTCTATTTCTTACATAAATTTTTAAGAATCAAAAATATGGAAAAAATTAAAAAATGCATATGGCAAAGCCATTCTGAATATATTCTAAACAGCTGTTTATTTTTGGATTACCTCAATCAAGTGTTTATTATTGAATGTTTCTCTTAATTACTTATTATTAATAGATAATATGTCATTGGAAAAAAGAGAGGCTTATTGCTTCAACATACTGTCTAAACAGTACCATTCTCTACTTCTCAGACTGCAGTGGTAAAATAAATATTTTTTTAATTGTAAATTTGTCACTTGGGTAAGTCACATGGGATAATGTAAATCTTATAAACATAAATATACTTACTGTTTTGTGATTTATTTAGCATTATTGTAATGCTTTGTAAATAAGGTTTTGTTTATAGAGCATAATAATCTATGGGTCCATAATGCTTACGATCAAATCTTGGGTCCACTACTTACTAATGGTGTTATTTATGAGTAACTAAATTTACCTCATCATGTTGCAGTCACCTAAGAATTTTTGTGATGATTGATTCGATATTTTGACTAGTGTCTGCCTATAATGATAATAATAAAAGTAATGATAGCTAACGGTTATATATGTATATATATATTTATATTGCTGTATCCCTACAGTTTAATATGATTGATAAGTCGATGATAGATTGATATAAATTCATTTAAACCTTACTAAAACTCTCTGAGGTTGGCCTTGTTATCTCCACTGATGAAGAAAGTGAGGCGCAGAAATGTTAACTAACTACCCAGAATTAAGCATAAAACCAGAATTAAAATCTGAGAAGTCTGGTTCTTGGTTGCATGTTTTTAACCCCTGTGATATGTGCTTCTCCATAGTTCATTACATGTTAGTAGCTATATTTACAAATGATTACATTCAAAATAATAATCTAAATGTTCTTGGCATTGTCCTATTTACCTGTTCAGTCCAGGAATTCCTGAGCCTCAGCCCTCTCTCACTTAGGTCTGAATGCTCCCAAGGTTTGTTTTATGTATGTTTCTAAACCAATCTGTCAACTGCAGTTAGTCTCTATGCTTTTGATTCCTGCTGTATTTATTTGCTGGGGCTCCCTTAACAAAGTGCCAGACAGAGTGGCCTAAACAACATAAATTTTTATTTTCTCATAGTTTTCGAGAGTAGAAATACAAGATCAAGGTGTCAGCAGATTTGGTTTCTTCTAAGGCCTCTCTCCTTGACTTGCAGATAGCTGCCTTCTTGTTGCTTTCTCATGTAATCTTTCTCTGTGCATGGTGTCTGTTTGACGTGTCTAAATTTCCTCTTTGCATAAGGACACCAGTCAGGTTGAATTAGGGCCCACCCTAATGGACTCGTTTTAATAGAATTACCTTTTTAAAGGCCCTATCTCTAAATACAGTCACATTCTGAGATACTGGGGATTAGGGCTTCAGCATATGAATTTTGAGAGAACACAGTTTAACCCATACCACCTGCCATGACTCATTAGCTCCACAATGATCACCTTGCCTAATATGCCATTTGAAGGCAAATTAGGGCTCTTGTTGGTGCTCACCTGGAAAACACTAATGTATGAAGATCTTTGATATATTATACGTATTTTCTAGGCAGAAACAAATATAAGATGCTTCACTTTTTGCCTAGGGATATAAGCAGTGCTGCTTGCACCTCTATTGTCTGTGAGAGTACTTAAAAACAGCTCCTTCAGTTTTTGCTGCAGCCCTTCACTCCACAGGCCTCTGACCCTAGTCCACATAGATAACTTCTCTCTCCCCTCCATCACTTAGGTATTTGCTGACAAACTCCACATTCTTAAAACCACGAACCCTCATGCAATTTCACTTTTCCAATTTCTCCCAATTAATTTGCCAGATAGCTCCAGAAATTTTGAAGCTTAGTTTGTGACATTAATGACATTTAAAATGAAATAAATTGCACTATATGTGTGTGTGTATATATACATATACATATACACATATATACATGTATATATGTGTGCGTGTGTGTGTGTGCGCGCGTGTGTGTGCGTGCGTGTGTGTGTGTGTGTGTATTTCAGGACTAAAGTACTGCAAACACAGCGATGCAGCCAATTGAAAGAACAGAAAAAAAAACTCCAGAAAAAGAACTAATCAAAATAGAAGTAAGAAAAAAATATACTTTTTGGAGGACCATAATGAAGCACAGGTATTCTATAGCAATTATCTGGGACAACAAAAGGGAAAATTAGCCATCATGCACAAAATAAATTATGGCATACTGCTTTGAGGACATGATGTTCTCAATCAGATACAGAGGGAGCAAAGTTATGAGGTATTTAAATTCTTTATCCTTCAGGATATCTACTTGGCATGGGTCAGAGAACCAGATTTAATGTTGTCTTTCAAAGTTTCTTTGGCAATGTAGTTTGAGGACCCCCTATCAAGATAGTGGAATATGTAAACACTGTGCTTGCCTCCTCCCACAGCCACATCAAATTACAACTAAATTATATAAAGATCCTGAGAACAACCTAAAGATCATCTGAACAACAGAACTCCTACAACTAAGAATATAAATAAGAAGCATGTAAAAACTGGTAGGAGGGGCAGAGACCTAAACAGGCGGGTCCCACACCCATTTGTGGCAGTTAAGAGTCAAGAGGGATATCTTGCCTGTGGAGGATCCACTGAACAGCAAGGAGTCCCCACAACTTCTGGCTGTGAAAATCAGCAGGGACTGAGTCTGAGTGAGACGGAGAGCTGTTGAAGTCCCAGGTGTCCTCTTAAAGGGCCTGAGCACAGATTCACTCACAAACACGTGCCCTAAGTTCCAGAGAAGGGGCAACAGCTCAAAAAGCACCAGGGACGTATGAGGAGGAACTGAATTGTATGGCTTCAGGACAAAGATTGGAGGGGCAGCTCTCTCTGGGACTAAAGTACTGGCAGGTGCCATTGTTCCTTCATTGAGCCCTACTCTCACACAGCCAGCAGGTGCAAGTGGGCGCCAAATCTGACTTTCCATTAACTTGGCTAACACTTCTCTCACACCATCCTGACAATTCTGAGATCCCGCCCCATCCTATTCACCTGCCAGCCCAAACCTCTTTCAGAAGCCAGTTTCCACAAGCAGCAGGCCTGGGCCAACGCTGCAGACTTTCCTAAAATCTTTCAAAGGTCCACAAACCCCAAACAAGCAACACGTACCCTATACCTCTTGCTAATTGGCCCTAAATCCGGCACTGATGGCAGCTGGCCTTAGATTTCAGAGCCACTCCCAGGGACCTCCAAGCCTGGCAAAGGCAGCTCTAAACTGCAGATCACTTTGTAACTTCTACCAAGTGTCCCCAGGATAGATACGCAGCAGTTGACTTTTGTTTGTACCAGAGCCCTTCCCAAGAATCCCTGGAATCAACACACATGGTGGCAGGCTTCAGACCACACCAGAGCACCATGTAATTAGTGCCACAAATGACACACCCAAAGAATGGACTTGGCAGGCACCAGAGCCCTGCTAAAGTGAATCCCATTTCATGGGATCAGCAACCACACAACAGCTTGTCCACCAAAATCATGCCAGTCCTCACAGCCAGTTAGCCTAAGGTCAGTCCCTCCCACTGATGTGCCGACAGCAATCTAAACTCAACTATAGCAGTAAGGCACACACAACCCACACAAGGAACACCCCTAACCAGAGAAGATTGTGCCACTGGGCCCACAGGACACCTACTACATAAGGCCACTCTGTTAAAACTGGGAGACATAGCAGATATACCTAATACTGAGAAACAAACACAAGGATGCAGCCAAAATGAGGAAAAAAGAAACATATTCCAAATGAAAGAACAGAACAAAACTCCAGAAAAAGAATTAATTAAAAAGGAGAAAAAAAGAAAACAAAAATATAAATAAGAAAATACCACAAAGAAAAAAAAATTCACTGACAAAGGCAAACATATAATAAAAGCAGTGGATCAACCAACACTAAAGCTAGTACAAAGGTTAAAGGCAAAAGTAGGAAAATCATCTGTAATTAACAACAGTAAATTAGAGTATGCATGCACACACACACACACACACACACACACACACAAAGAGTAAAAATGAAGCAAAAACATAAACATGGAGGGGGTGAGTAAAAATGGTAGTGATTTTAGAATGTGTTTGAACTTGAGCGACCATCAACTTAAAATAAACTGATATAAACATAGCTTGGTATATATGAAGCACATGGCAACCACAAACCAAAATCTACAAGAGATATACAAGAAATAAAGAGAAAGGAGCCCAAACATAACAATACAGAAAATCATCAACATACAAGAAAAGAGAGCAAGAGAATAAAAAAGGAACAGAGAGCTACAAAAACAATCAGAAAACAATTATTAAAATGGCAACTACATACCTATTAATAATTTAAATGTAAATATATCAAATACTCTAATCAGAAGATGAATGGATAAAGAAGAAGTGGTACGTATTTACAATGAAATATTACTCAGCCATATAAAAGAATGAAATCTTGCCATGTATGAGAACATGGATGGACCTAGATTGTATTATGCTAAGTAAAATAAGTCAGACAAAGACAAATACCATATAATTTCATTTATATGTGGAATCTAAAAACAAACAAACAAAAAAACCCAGAAACATACCCATAGATATAAAGAACAAATTGAAATGGAGGGGATTGGGGCACTGGGTGAAAATGTGAAGAGATTAAGAAGTACAAATTGGTAGTTACAAAACAGTCACAGGGATGTAAAGTATAGCTCAGGGAGTCAATGATATTGTAATAACTGTGTATGGTGCCAGGTGGGTGCAAGACTTATCAGAGGGATCACTTTTTAAGTTATATAAATGTCTACCCACTATGTTGTATACCTGAAACTCACATAATATTGAAAGTCAATTGTAATTTAAAAATAAATGAAAATTTAAAAAACACAAAAACACAAATGGAAACAATGTAGTTTGATTATTTTTAAGTTAATTTTAGGATTTATATAATTAAATAATTATTACCGATTTTATTGGTATGCCTTATTGTATTTCCATTGAATTATAAACTTTATATTTAAAAAAATACGTTAGCAACAAAGCAACAAATTACAACTTCGATAGCCACGGTAGTCGACTGAAATGATTAGTGGATATAATCAAAGGCCAATTGGGTTTTGTTTTAATAAACTACACTTAAAAAAATAAATTCCATTATCTATATTGGCTATAATATCATTCTAGTCTATTAGGTAATTGTCTCACTTTGTGTGTGTATGTGTGTATGTGGGTGTCCAATATAAATGAGGCAATTATGTAAAAGTACTTAAATTAGTTATATTCATAAAAGTGGTGTTGTGGGTCATAACACGGCTTATACATGAATCCTGTTTTTTCACATTATGATAGTAAATATGCAATGAGTACTTACTATGTGCCAGTCTGTGTTTTAAGTTTTTGACTTGCCATATTTCATTTAGTCCTTACAAATGCCCTATAATTAATACTTTTACATTCTCAGTGACTGAGGGGGAAAAAAGTTTAAAAAATCCTTGGGAAAACTGATAATACTTGAAAGGTATGTTTTGTGGGTTTTGGTTATCGATTGAGTATATAATAGGCATGATGTAGTTGTGAATGAATAAATGAATGAATGAATGAACAGGATGCCAAATCCTCTGGAAAAAAAGCATAAGACAAAAGGGGGAGCCTGGCTCTGAGAAATTATGATGTGGCTTGTGAGTACCTGCCAATTGTCATGGAGCTTACTGAACATGACCACCCTAGCAAACCATCAGACACATGTGCTGATTTTCTGGTGTGTGCTTTGATTGATCTTAGGATAAAGACACTGCTAAAAGTTACAAATGCCTGAATTCTGATTCTGACATTCAATCCACTTCACCATATGGCATAAACAACAGTCAGAAAACAGTAGGGGATGACTTTGGGGTTAGGAAATAGAGGACTTCAAAGTGCAGAAAACATTTCATTCATAATTTCTTTTTTCCTATGAACGTGCGATACATGAACAAAAATAAGGAAATATGGGAGGGGAGGTGAACAGTTGGTTATGCAGATGGTGTTGTTGAATTGAATTTGTATTTCTGTATCATGGTTTAAGTTTCTGGAATGCTAAGCTCTTGGCTAAGGGTAGAATTATATCTCACAGGGACATGGAAGAATGTGTTTGCATGTAGACTCGCAGTCATGATTAAAATGCTTTAAATGGAACATAATATTGTAGAAAGTGTTTGAAGATTCAAAGTAACATATTATTCACCCATATTCACTAGGACCCTACTGAATACTCTTCCAGCTTTCCTGTTTTATCCCTATCAGCCCCTTCCAGTCTTAACTCAGATTTGCCCTCACACCTTCCTTCTCATTTGAGCTCCTTCTTGGGCTCTTCCATGGTTAACTTGTTTTCTTTCCCAGAGTCACTCCTTCCTTTGCTTTTGACTTCTCTTGATTCTCAGAGATGATATTTCATGTCTGTATTACAAAATGGGGTATTAAAACTCTTCTCTTGTCTGTATCCATCAGCAATGAATGAAAGTTTCTGTTTTTCCACATATTTACCAACATTTGATGTTGTCATTGTTCTAAATTTTGCTCATTCTAATGGATGTGTAGTGAAATCTCACTGTTGTTTTAACTTGCATATCCCTAATGACATATAATATTGGGCATCTTTTCACATGCTATTTGCCATCCTTATATCTTCTTTGGTGAGGTGTCTGTAAAGGACTTTTTCCCATTTTTCAACTAGATTATTTGTTTTCTTGTTGTTGAGTTTTAAGAATTGTGTTTTGAATAAGTTTTATCACATGTAGCTTGTCTCATTCTTTTTGCATTGCCTTTTAAAGAGCAGAAATTTTTAATTTTAATAAAATTAAAGTTATCAATTAATATTTTCATGAATTGTGCCTTTGGTGTTGTATCTAAGAATTCATGCCTATGCCAAATGCCATCTAGGATTTTTCTCATGTTACCTTCTAGGAGATTAATAGCTTCACATTTTACATTTAGGTTTATGATCTATTATGAGTTAACTTTTGTGAAGAGTGAGGTCTTTGTCTAGATTTATTTTTTTGCATGTTAATGTCCAGTTGTTCTAGCACCATTGTCGAAAAGATGATTTTTGCTTTATTCTATTTCCTTTGTCAAAGATTGGTTGACTTTATTTATGTGAGTCTGTTTCTGGGTTCTCTATTCTATTCCATTGATCTATTTGCCTATTCTTTAGCCACACTGTCTTGATTACTCTAACTTTATAGTAAGTCTTGAAGTTGGGTAGTATCAGTCATCCAGATTTGTTCATCTTCTTCTGTATTGTTCTGGCAATTCCTTGAACACTTTTTAGAGTGTATCTCTAAAGGCTTCTTTTGCAGCTTAAAATATTTTGCAAACACTCAATGAACTTGTATTAGGAAAGCTACCTATATAAACATATGCTGCAACACCATGTGATGCTTACAAAAATAATAATTACTCCAAGGTGTGGTGTAGAGAAAGGCTAAGTATCGGCTACAGTGGAAGAGGTTTGGGAAGGCTTGACTGAATAGAGATGATTACACTGGTTCTTGATGGATATTTAGGGATTAATATATGCAAAGATAGATATATAGAAAAGAATGTAGCTTAGTACTTTATAGACTTTCAGGCAGAAAGGAAGGGCAGATATAATACAGACAGGTCAGATTACATGAAATTTTGTGTATCATAGAAAAGGAGTTATTCTAATAAGGAGACATTTAAGACCCTTGGGTAAGGACAGGGCATGAGCATACTTGTGTTTTTCAAAAGATCTATCTCTAGTATACTGTATCGGAGAGGTTGTCACTAACCTCTCTATTGAGACCCTGGATATATAAAGGTAGGATAATAAAAGACATTGGGTAAGGAAGGACAATAGAAGATGGAGAGATTCAGCATAGCAATGTACTGAAGTTTTGCAACAGCCTGGTGAGAGCCAATGAAAAGCTCATGTGCTGTGTAAATGTGCCTTCTAATGTAGCATAATTTTCTTCATCCCTTCTTTATAACTTGTTGATATCATCCTTTCCAGGTCGATCAAAGGGAGAACTCAGTGGAAGTCTTATAAGTGGGCTAAAATAGAGTGAAGGGAACACAACAGGAAAAAAAATTAAGAATTACTATAGGAGTTTTTGGAAAAACATAGCGGAGTGAGAGAGACCCCTAGATCTCTCCCCTTGAAACAGCAATAAGTTGAACATCTAAAACTCAACAAAAAACACCCAAATTGCACACCAGCACATCTGAGTGTGGGATTTGAGCATAAGAGCGACCACAGGTCAGAACCCTAGGTGTCGGGTGGTAGACTGGGAGAAACAAAGAAACTGACTCTCATAGCCACCAGAGCTCCCTGCTGAGGGGTGGGGAGAAGGTGTGGCGACTACCCCGAACAGCCCTGCATGGGAAAGTTGTGAGCTCCACGTGGCTAGCGGCAGTGCCCAGTCATCAGGACAGAAGGCAGAGAAATGGACGGCAGAAAAGCAGAATGGCAGAGAAACAACAGTTGATTTTTACCAGCTGCAGTTTCAAAACCAAGGCTGAGCCACAGCCCCCATCCCCCAACCCAGAGGACCCCTCCCCCAACACCCTCCAATATGGAATGCCGTGGAGCCCCAAGGGAATCTGAACAAATGCTACCAAGACTATCTCTAACTCTGACAGTAACTGAGCATAATTAAACATCTAGAAGGAAAAAAAAAGACATTATTAAGCATTTTATAAAGCAGAAATCCAAGAGGCTTAGACACCACCTACTGGAAACCAAAAGAAAAACACCTTCTTTGCAACAGGCTAGAGACCATCATATAACAAATCTTCTTTCTGGAAAAAAAATATCACAATACACTTCCATTAATGCCCAGGTAGAGAATAGTCCATTAAACACCATGAACAACCAAGGTGACAAGTCACCTCAGAATGAAAGAAAATTTCCCAGAAAATAAGCTTACAGACATAGAAATATGTGACTTAAATGACAGAGAATTCAGGATGGTACTTCTGAAACAAACTCGGTGAGTTCTGAAATGAGTCATATAAACAATTTCAGGAATTGTAAAAACACCTAGATGAGCAGAGCAAGGAGATTGAAACCCTCGAAAAGAACCAAATAGAACTTCTGGAGATGAAGAACACACTGCAAGAGTTGAAAAATGAAACGGCAAACTTGGGAAATAGAGTCAACCAAATGGAGGAAAGAATCAGTGATATCGAAGACAGAAATCAAGAAATAAATCAGACGGAAGAAGAGAGAAACTGAAGAATGAAAAACAATGAAAGAAAAATACAAGAACTAGCTGATACTAACAGGAGAGGAAACATAAGAATAATGGGCATTATTGAAGGCGAAGAAAAGGAGCAGGGACAAAAAGCATTTTCAGACAAATAGTTGCGAGAATTTTTCAAATCTAAGGAATGAGCTGGAGCTTGGAAATCAAGAAGTCAACAGAACATCCAATTATTTCAATCTAAAAAGGCCTTCACCAAGACGCATTGTATTATAATTACCAAAAATCAATGAGAAACAGAATTCTCAGGGCAGCCAGGAAGAAGACGATAACTTATAAAGGAAAACCCATTAGATTATCGTCAGACTTCTCAGCATAGACCTTACAAGCGAGAAAAGAGTGGAATCACATATTCAAAATATAAAGTGAAAGGAACTACCAGTCTAGAATAATGAATCCAGCTAAGCTCTCCTTTAGATATGAAGGAGAAATAAAGAAATTTCCAGACATTCAAAAATGGAGAGAATTCTCCACTACGAGGCCTGCACTACAGGAAATACTGTAAGGGGTCAACTCACCTAAAACAAAATGTCTCCCCCTGCTAAAAAAAAAATCCATAATTAAGAGTAAGGTGACTATCAGGCAAATAAAAGCAGAGGAGTGCAAACTTTACTAAGAATAGGGTGTTATAAGCTTAAACAATAAGAACAGAATTGCTACAGCAAGATAATAATGAACATACATAGGGACAAATTGAAATAACAATGAGCGAAAAGGGGAAGATTCAAAGATCCAAATTCACAAAATGGAATGGAGATAAGGCAGAGGTAGAAGAAAATAGATGACTGTATATATATATAAATATTCTTTACATATTCATAATGGTAACCACACACCAAAGAGTCAGAACTGAAGTATATAACATAAAACAAGAAGAACCAGAGAGAAACGCCACAGAAGCCAACCAAAATAAAGATAACAGAAACACAAGACAAGGAAGCAATGGAAACACTGAGCTACCAGAAAGCAAAAGACAAAATGGCTATAAGAAGATCTCATACTTCAAAAATTACCCTAAATGTAAATGGACTGAATTCACCAATAAAAAGGCACAGAGTTGCAGATTGGATCAAAAAACAAAACCCAACTGTATGCTGTCTCCAGAGACACAATGAAAAGAAATCGAAGAAGATACAAAGAAATGGAAAGATATTCTGTGTTCTTGGATTGGAAGAATCAACATAGTTAAAATGACCATAATACCTAAAGCATTATGCAGATTTAATGCAATCCCCATCAAAATCCCATCGGCATTTTTTTTAAAAAATAGAAAAAAAAATCATCATATTTGTATGGAAGCACAAAAGTCTCTGAATCGACAAAGCTATCCCAAGAAAATAGAATGAGGCTGGAGGCATCACTCTGCCCGACTTCAAATTATACTACAAAGTGACAGTAATCAAAATGTCATGGGATCGGCAGCAAAACAGCACCATGGACCAGTGGAACAGAATCGAGAGTGTAGAAGTAAACCCACGTTTATATGGGCAAATAATTTTCAACAAAAAAGCCAAAAACATACTGTGGAGAAAAAGCCTCTTCAATAAATGGTGCTGAGAAAACTGGAAAGCCACTGGCAAAAGAATGAAACTAGACTGTTGTCTATCATCACACACCAAAATTAATTCAAAATGGATTAAAGGACTTGAATATAAGACGTAAAACAATAAAATACATAGAAGAAAACATAGGAACTAAACTCAAGGACCTTGGACTTAAAGAGGATTTTATAAATTTGACCTCAAAGGCAAGGGAAGTAAAAGCAAAAATAAATGAATGGAACTACATCAAAACTAAAAAGCTTCTGCACAGCAAAAGAAATTGTCAACAAGGTAAAGAGACAACCATCTGAATGGGAAAATATATCTGCAAGCAACACCTCCAACAAGGGCCTAATATCCAAAATATACAAAGAACTCATACGACTCAATAACAACGACAAAAAACAAATGATCCAATCAAAAAATGGGCAGAGAACCCAAACAGACACTTCTCCCTAGAGGATATACAAATGGCCAACAAATATATGAAAAGATGCTCAACATCGCTAGCTCTTAAGGAAACACAAATCAAAACCACAATGAGATACTATCTCACACCTGTTAGAATAGCTATAATCAACAGGACATTAATAACAAATGCTGGAGAGAATGTGGAGAAAAAGGAACCTTCATACACTGCTGGTGGGACTGCAAATTGGTACAGCTACTATGGAAAACAGTATGGAGGTTCTTCAAAAAAACTAAGAATTGATATAGCATATGATACAGCAATCTCTCTACTGGATATTTACCCTAAAGATTTGAAAACTCATATCCAAAACGATATTTTCACACTGATGTTCATAGCAGTATTATTCACGGTGGCCAGGACATGGAAGCAACTGAAGTGTCATGATAGATATTTGGCTAAAAAAGCAGTGGTACATATATACAATGGAATATTACTCAGCCATAAGAAGAGATGAAATATTGCCATTTGCAACAATCGAGATAATCATGCTAAGCGAAATAAGCCAGACAGAAAAAGTTGAAAATCACATGATATCACTTATATGTGGGATGTAAACCCGAAAGCAACAAAATGAACAGGACAAAGAAAGAGAGACATGGAAATGGACTATAGACTAGTGGTTACCAGAGGATAAGGGGTGGGGGAGGGAGAGTAGATGGGATAAATGGGGTCAAATATGTGGTGACAGAAGGAAATCTAACTATGGAAGGTGAACATATAGTGTAAATATATATATATATATATATATATATATATATATATATATATATATGCCTTACTGTTAAAAGTGTACAGCTAAAACTTATTGGATTTCGTTTGCCAATGTCACCATAAAAATAAATTAATTTTTAAAATTACTATACATTATTCACTTGAAAATTGTATGGGATTTATTTTTTAAAAATGTAACAAACTTTCTTTCAGGAAATACCAGGGGCCTGTGGAACATGGTAGGTTGAGCTGACCTACATAATAGAGATGTAATTTGGAAAGTACCTGCTATTTTAAGGACTACTAGTCAAAGTGGTTTGTAAATTCATGCCTACCAATCACACATATCCTAAATGAATTACATCCAAACTCTCTGGTCCTAAACTGCATCATATCTCTGTCATGCCTTCTCCAGAATAAGAGTATTTTTTTGTTTGTTGAGTTTCTTTAAAAAGTGGAGATCATGATAAGGGGGCTTATATATTATTTTTATTTTCCCTTTCTGGGAAAAAGGACTGACTCTTAACTATATATATACTTATGTCCATGGGTTAGGGAAGGGCAGAGGGATAGAGATCTTCCAAATTTTCCCAATGAGAAAATCCAAATTTTCATGTGAGCAAAACTGAATATATAAGTTATGTTGTGGATAAAAGTAAAAAAATCTACATCTACTTACAATATTGATTAGTTATACCTTTTGTGTAAATATATTGATTTAGAAATTCTCACATTTCACACAATAATTTAATCAAATTTTTCAAATGTATTTTTCATATCAATATCTTTTTATCAATTAAGCTTTCTTTAGAGTTATCTAAAACAGGGTTTTCTAGGCCATAATCTTCATGTCTATTAACTTGTCTATGTTATAGAACTTTTGAAATCTATATATGTAAAGTTGTCAAAGGAATTTTTCTATTGCTTGTTTAAGGGTTTTTCTCGCAATACGATGCAGAATCAAGATGAACCAAAAGGACATTATATCCAGAGTCCTCTGCCCTGGAGTCAAAGCTATTACCAATTTCTTGTACATTCCACTGGAATTATATTATTAATTTTAAGTAATCATTAAATGCCATGTTTAATTGCAATTTTGATGTCACACCAGTAAGAGTAACTATTGTCTTGGGGGATGGATAATGGTTAAGCTTTTAGTGCTTAGACATGGGCTCACACAATCTGCTGGTGGCCTCTCCTTTGTTTGTTCCTGCATGGTCTGTGTAGGCCCACAAGCTCACTGCTGCTTCTTTATCATATTTAGAATGCAAAACTTCTATCATGAGTTTGCCCATGACCCCTTCTACCTAGACACCCGTGTAGCTATTGTTTTTCTGACTCTTTATATCTCTTGGGAGGTTTCTAGAAAACTGCTCGTAGGTCTCCACTGTTCATCAAAGAGCCCCTGTGTTTTCCTTTGCTCTCAACCATGGGGAAGGGATGTTGAGGTCTGGAGAGTGAACTTTTTTCTAATCTGGAGAAATTTTTCTTTCACATTTATAGTCCTTCTCACTCAGCAAAACACTACTCTCTACTAGTTCCATAGTCGTTCTAAATTCTCCCAAAGGCTTAAGCTTCTAGAAGACAGTTACTGTGTTTGTACTATAGGTTATAGATGAAATGAGAAGAAGTGAACAGTTTTGAGAGATACTAAGGAGAGAAAATCCATAGAGCATTATAACCCATATTACATTCCATATAAATGACTCTACGATTTCTCCATTACATAGTAGTTCCTTAAAAGTAGGAACTAAATATTTTCATTAATATATCCCCAGCTTCTAGGGGGTACTTAGCATATAATAAAATTGTGTGTCTTCTATGGAAAACAGCCTGGAGTTTTTTCAAAAAATTAAAAATAGATATACCTTTTAAGCCAGCAATTACACACTTCTGGGTGTTTATCCAGAGAAAACCAAAGCAATAATTCATAAAGATCTTTGAAACCCCTATGTTCATGGCAGTACAATTTCTGATAGCCAAGATATGGAAGCAATCTAAATTCTCATCAACAGATGATTAGATAAAGAAGTTATGGTTCATATATACAACAGAATATTACTCAGCCATTAAAAAATGAAATCCTACCATTTGCAATGACACAGATGGACCTAGAGTATGTTATGCTGAGTGAAATAAGTCAGAGAGAGAAAGATAAATACCATATGATTTCACTTACATGCAGAATCTAAGAAACAAAAAGAGCAAACTAATCAAAAACAGACTCACAACTATAGAGCACAACCTGGTGACGGCCAGAGGGGAGGGAGTTGGGGGATTTGGAGCAAGGGGAAAAGGGTTAAAGAAGTACAAATTAATAGTTGATAGATGGTCACGGGTATAGAGAGTACGGCATTGAGAATGCAGTTAGCATTAATGTAATGGCTAGGTGGAGAGACAAAGGAGAGAAGGAGCAATTACAGGGATCGTTTTATAAACTATATAAATGTCTAACCAATGTACTATACACTTGAAACTAATAATAAAATAAAATTTAAAATAAATAAATAAAATTGTGTGTCTTATTCAAATTTTAATAATGTCCTCAATGTTAGCTTATTCTAGTCAATTTCTCTAAAGCAAAGCTAAGTATTTTCTCTTCTAT
This sequence comes from Pteropus medius, assembly GCF_902729225.1. Taxonomy (NCBI): domain Eukaryota; kingdom Metazoa; phylum Chordata; class Mammalia; order Chiroptera; family Pteropodidae; genus Pteropus; species Pteropus medius. Next base: position 3,897,985 of record NW_024354550.1, read on the forward strand.
GCTTCCAGGTATAGTATATACACCTGTACTATAGCATTTGTGATTTTTATTTGTAATTGTTTACATCATCTATACCCTGCATTAGACCAAGAGCTCTTCAAAGCCAGAAGATAACTATTCATCTTTCCCTTAGTAATGTTTATTGTTTAACTGATTCTTCAATCTGGGGGTGAATTTCATAATTATAGGAACATAGATGACAACTGAAGTTATTCAGTTTTATGATATGTGCTGTTAACATCTCAAGCTATAGAGAAATTTGACTAATGTATTAAAAGCAGAGAAGTAGGTTGTATATGTTAGAAATATATCCATTAAGTTAGTTAAATAATAAAGTGCTTTAAAACTTTCAGCTCCTGGAGCGTCTATCTAATCGGTACTATTCATTATTCAAAGTTGTCAGACAAGCAAGATTTTTTAAAAATTCTAAACTACATTAAGGTTTTAGTTCTTCTTAATGCTTTTATGAGTAAGATTCTAAAGGGTATTTATGATTAGGTCATTTTTCCTTAAAACATAACAACACATTGTCACAAGAGGGCACCCTTTTAACAAGAATTGTTCCTCAATATGTAGAAATTCCTTGAAATTTTAAGAAAGTTACTTTTATCCACACAATTAGATAATGATGAAATGACACAAAAGATTTAAGCAGATACTTTGCATTATACATGCCAGATTTTCTTTTAATTACTAATACCTACAAAATATTTAAAATCCACAAGGAAAACAGGACTGAATTGTCTAATGTAGAAAAGTATGTTATATAGATTGTGCCTTTTAAACATCAAGACAGTAGGGTGAGTTCAGTGCATTAAAATTTTATGTGACCAAATGTGAATTCCCCTCTGATCTACCCAAAATTCTAGCCAAGCAAGGGCGAGCTAGATACACTGATATTTTAGCAGAGGGCAAATGAATGTCATTGGATTGTGGATTTCTAACTTTTAAACTTTTAGATGTTTAAAGACATAATGCTATTGGATATCTTGATCAATAGTAAATTGCAAGATGTCTTGGTGTATATCTGTAAGACAGCTAAATAATTACCTCTCCTAAAGTCATGAGTCCTTTCCAGCAGTGGCCCATGATGCTGTAAATGCCTGGCCCTACCTTGCCCCGCCTTGCTCTAATTTGGGTTTTCCTATTTGTCGAATTGGACATTATCTGAGCCAACTGTGGTTTCACAATCCCTTCAGGAGATTCTGATTGAGAGCTATGGGCAGCTACTGGCAGACAGCAAAAAGGCTAAATTTGCCTGTGTGGTTTAGACTGCATTTAGGTTTCAGCTTTAATACCACTCTCTAATCCACAGCTTGCTCCTTCAACTTGCAATCTCTGTCCTCTAACACACACGCATCTGTAAACTGTTCTTGTCTCCCTGACTCTAGGACAGATTCTGACCTATTACAGAGGGATTAAAAGAGCTCACTTTTTTTTTTTTTTTGTCTGTATCACTTCTGATCATTATGGAGTATTCCAGTTATAATCGTGGGGCTACCCCATTTGTGTCCAGTCCCATGCCCTTCCTCTCTATCACTGTCTGCCTCATAATTAGCTCAATAATTTAATAAGTAAGCTTCTGCTCCCCCCAAATCCATATTCCTGAGTTCCTGTTTTTGGTAATTGGTTTGGTAGTCTAGTTATGCTCAGTGCCTGGAAGCCCCAGAACACAGTCTTCTCCCTTAGCTATTCTAAATTTTGAATTATAAACCTGGGGGCCTTATTCTATCCTAGAACTGAACTTTGCTTTCTTCTTGCTAGTTTTACTCTACCTAGAGGCCCAATCTCTATCTAAATTTCAAAGTATTCAATATTCTAAACTTCCTTTGTGGATGATATGCTTTTTTTTATCTTAGATGTCATTGCTAATCAGTTTATCTTGAACATAATTGAAATAATTTAATCGGAATTACTTCCCAGTAGCAAAGACTTACTTTACTAGTCCTGGAACAGGGAACAGTCTCACAGTAGGTGTCCCATTCCTTTTGTGGACTTTGTGTCAGAGCCAGGCCTTTCCCTCTTTGCCCCTAGCTTGGTTCTCCGTAACTAGATCTGCCCCACAAAGTTCCAAGATAATGCTCATGCTTCAGGGGAAATTTCTATTGATCTATCTTCAGGGTTACTGATATTTTCTTCTGCCTTCTGCTTCCTAAGCTCATCTAGCAATTTTTCATATCAGATATTATATTCCTCAGCTCTAGAATTTCTAATTCATGTCTATATAGTTTTCATTTCTCACTTGAAAATTTCCATATATTCATTTGTATGACCACTTATTACTTTAATCTTTGAACATATTTATAATAGTAAATTTAAATTTCTTATCTTCTAATTCTAACATAGGCCATCTCAACGTCTCTGTTGTCTCCTTTTTTATGACTATGTGACATATTTTCCTGTTTCTTTTTTCTTTTTTCAATTATAATTAACATAAAATATTATATTCCTTTCATGTGTACAACACAGTGCTTAGATACTTATATAACTTATAAAATGATCACCCTAATAAATCCAGTACCCATTTAGTACCATATATAGTTATCACAATACTATTCTGTAACTACCAATTTGCACTTCTTAGTCCCCTCCCTCCATCATTTATCCCTCTCTTCTCCCTATTCGGCAACCATCAAAATGCACTCTGTATCTATGAGCTTGTTTCTATTGTTTGTTTGTTTATCCTGTTCTCTAGATTTCACATATAAATGAAATCATATGACATTTGTCCTTCTCTGTCTGACCTACACTACTCTCCAGGTGCACAACACTCTCCAGGTCCATGCAGGCGGCTGCAGATGACAAGATTTTACTCCTCTTAATGGCTGAGCAATATTTCATTGTGTATATACCACCTCTTCTCTATCCATTCATCCACCGATGGATACTCAGGTTGCCTCTATATCTTGGCTACTGTAAACAATGCTGCAATGAACATATGGATTCACATGTCCCTTTGAAGTAATGTTTTGGGTTTCTTCAGATAAATATCCAGAAGAGGGATTACCAAGTCCTTCTTTGTCGCTTGTTATAGCCTTTGTTTTAAAGTCTGGTATAAGTACTGCTACCCCAACTTCTTTTTGTTTCCATTTTTATAAAACATCTTTCTTCATTCCTTTGCTTTCTGACTATTTGCATCATTCAATCTGAAGTGAGTCTCTTATAGGCAGTATATATAAGGGTTTGGTTTTCTTATCCATTCAGCCACCTTATATCTTTTGATTGGAGTATTTAATCCATTTATATTTAAAGCAATTGTTATTAGATATGTAGTTATTGCCATTTTATTATTTATATTTTTGATTTTCTTTTTCTTCTTCTTAAAGAAGTCCCTTTAACATTTCTTTTAATACTTGTTCGGTGGTAATGAACTCCTGCAGCTTTTTTTTTTTGTCTGGGAAGCTGACAGTCTTATGGGAGCTGCCTTGTAGATAACTAACTTCATTTTTCTTGCTGCTTTTAAGATTCTGCCTGTGTTTAACCTTTGGCTTTTTAATAATTATGTCTCTTGGTGTAAGCCTCTTTGGATTCATCTTGTTGGGATTCTTTGTGCTTCCTGGGCTTATATGTCTATTTCTTTCCCCAGATTAGGGAAGTTTTCTGTCATTATTTTATCAAAAAGGTTTTCAATCTCTTCCTTTTTTTCTTTTCCTTTTGATACCCCTATGATGCAAATGCTGTTATACTTGATGTTGTCTCAAAAGTCCCTTAAACTATCCTCATATTTGTCTTTGGATTCTTTTTTCTTGTTGCCATTCTGATTAGATGTTTTCTGCTACATTATCTACCAAATTGCTGATTCATTTCTCACTGATAATCTACTGTTGATCTCTCTCTAATTTATTCTTTATTACAGCTATTGAATTTTTTTATTTCTAATTCTTTTTTATGTTTTCTATTTGCATTTTTTTCCTGTTTCTTTTTATGTTTAGTTATTTTTAATTATATCCTGGTTTTTTGGCTCATACATTGTGAGTTCTATTACTTTCCTTTGAAGAGTGACTCTTTTGTAATATTATACATCTACTTGTATTCAAACACCAAAATTTCATTCCTTTTTGGTATATAGTGGTTGAAATATCAGCTATCTTCTAGTCCCCCAGCTATTGCTTTTTGCTGTGGTCTAAGATTTCGTTTACGCATGTGCAATTTAGGAATCACCCATAATCTGAATGAACTGTACATGCATATCTGTGATAGTCTCCTCTGTGACTGTCACCTGTTTAGTATTCCCTCCTACCCCACTTGATTTTCCAGTTCTTCTGTTCTGTTAGCCTGGAACTTCATACTTTTATTCCACAAGCTAGAAAAACTTGCTTCTTCAGTTGTAGTCATCCAGTTCTTCAGAGACTACAGAATATCTTCAAGTGTAGGCCTGTATTAATGTCACCTTAACCAGCGCAGTTATTTTCTTTCAATGGTTGAATACTTTGATATTTCTTTTAATTTCCTGTTTTTTTTCTGTGACATCAAATGTGTTTTTTTAATGTTTTAATCAGAGTTTATAATTTTTCCTCTGCATTTAGATTAGTTAGATATGAGTCAGATGAGCTATAGCATTATAGTTTTAATGTTGTATCTATCATCTTGATAGTATAAAATTAAAAAAAAATCTCTCTTTATTTACAGAATTTTCCAAGCTGTGAATTTCTCTGTAAATATAATGAAGACTCAATTCCCAATTTTCTTTGTAGGCAGATGTGCACATGAATCTTAGGCTTGGACATATCCACACGTTCGAAAGTAATAAAAGTGATAAAAGTCACTGTTTATAGATATCATTTTAGTCAATGCAGGGAAGGACAATGATAACCGACTTTCATTAGAGAATTCTATTGTCAGTGATTTTTTTCCTGTGGATAAGTGGTTAACTTTATTGTTTAGTATTGGAATTGATGCAGTGGTAGTGATTGATTCTGATAATACATAGTTTTAAATGCTAACTCACCTTGGTTTCTGGTCCTGCTACCTATATCATATGTGATTTGATTCTAACTTTTTGTCTCCCAGATTAAACTGGACTTTGATGGGCAAAATTTTCACTTTCAATGAAAGGTATGGTTTTGATTGACATTAAAGAGAAATAACAACAAAGAGGGAAATAAGAAAATGTCATAACACATTAATGAAATATTAAATTTTCAACAATTTCCTTTTTCTAAAAAATAGGAAGTTTCTACTGTATCTCATTATCTTCAAAGCTAGATTATTAAATGAAATTTCTACCTCATAAAGGAATATGCAATACTTAATAGCATCCACATCATTAGGGGGAAAATGGGTAGAAGACTGAAAGAGGTAAGCATTGTGCAGTAATCTCGATGGGACACAGTTGTGTGCATGAAGACTTAATACTTTTTGTTATGGCATTTATAAAAGTTAGTTTCCTGTGGACCTTTCTAATTAATATGACTTTCATAGACATTTCATTAACCTAAGCAGTTTAGGTTTCCTGTAGATAAACTGCATGCATTCTCATCTTTAGTCTTTTCATAATGTTCCCTAATTACAGATTTCATTGAATCTTAACAACAAAGAAATAGTCGTGGTTTATAAAATTAAGTTCTAATTAACTTTTTACTAATATGTGAAGTGATTTTGTCTTTCATTTCACCTCTAGAGCTAATTATGCATTCTAGGTTAAAAAAATTCTTGATCATGCTATTATTAGTTTAAACTTTATAACGAACTCATTATTTCCATTTATTACTAGCCTGCATTATGAAGATATGTGGCTAATGAGTATTCAAAGTGTTTTTGAGAGGTTAAAGATTTTTCGAATAAATGCCAACATTAATTTTTCTGAATTTTCAAAAGTTAAAATGGTTTATATTTTATTCTCATACACTGATAGCTATACAATTAAAAAAAATTTAAAACAGTGAACATGTTTAATATTTAAAATCTTTCTGATATCTGTTCTATTCAAAGGGGTAAGCTTCTCAGTTTAGCTGGTTGTTGAAATTTGAGCAACCTTTTCCAGACTTCCAGAGTTACTGGTATATATGAAATCATACAAATAGTAATTAGACACATATAAAAAGCAAACAGCTTTCTGTAGCAACCTTTGGGCTTATATTATAAATCATGCCACCAAACATTGAGTGCTTCAATTTATAAAATGTGAAATACAAACGAAAGCACTATATAGTAACACTAGCATACAATTTAAATTATACAAAACTTTTGTTTTTGAAGAAAATTATTCTAAAAGTACACATAAATTATTGGCATATGGAACCTGTAAAGAGTTGTTTATTGGTGACTAGGGAAAGACATCTGTGAATAAAACAAAGTTTGATAGAAATATCTTTTTTCTACATGTAATATCTGTATGTTGAAGGGTTTCCAGAAATATGTAATGTAGGGCATTGATTACGAGGTAGAAGCAGGAGACAAAGGATACCATGGAGGTAAAAATGAGAAACAAATAGAAACAGGCCTTTAAGTGGAAAAGTTTTTATAAGAAAATTATCAGATGGGAGATAATTAAAAAAACTTGACTTTACCAGGTAGGATTTCCTAAATGTACCATAAAAGATGATGTGTCACATGTTTACGTGGATCATGCTAGTACAACAAGCAATAAATGCTATTTATTGAAGTCTTGAAAGTGGTTGATAGTGGATGAATTATTTGTATTCATGTTAAAAGCGATAATCTTGATTTTTTAAGGGGATGTAATGATCTTCTGAAAATATTCCCCAATAGATCTTATTAGGGGTGTCTAGTTGGAGAAAGCCCATTTCCAAACAACTACATCCATTGAAGTAGATAGAACATTAAAATTAGTTTGATTTTCAGCAAGTTTCATATTCTACTATCCTTATAAGTTTATAAGATGAATGCCTATCAGGATAAAATATTAAGTTATAAAATTAATTGGACTCTACAAGTGAAATGCTAGTGCACTATAGTTTTTCCTTCTTAATAATTGATTTTTATAGAATCTTTATTCATGTCTTTTTGGGTGGAGCAACACTCTTGAGACCTTCTTGTGAGATCATGGCCATCAATATAACTGTGATGTATAACTAACTAGCCTACTTGTGGAAGGATTGTTGAATAAAATTGGAAGGAATTTCCTAATTCGTATATTCTGGAATTAAAAAAATATATATATCTAATAACAGCATTTGTAAGAAAATATGTTTAAAAAACATTTTTTATTAAATTTTACAAAACACAAAGTATAAACTTTAAACTTTGGTATCCTGTTTTGAAGTTTGATACTGTACATTACATAGTGAACATAAACGGCTGACACTTGCTTATTAAGCAAGTTTATGAAGCAGCTTTGAGACAGGTCTAGCTCTGGGTAAAGTTGTAAAGTATTTGATACTTGTGTTCAGAGTTTCTTTCTCTCCCTCAGAGGTAACCCATATATCATAACATACATGAGCTTCCCAAAATTACTAGTGGGAAATGGGTTATGCATAAGCAAGCCTCAGCAACCTGATTTCCCCTCAGTCTCATGAGCAACAATTGCAATGCTGTAGGTCATTCTATCTCCACACTCCTAATCATAGCAAGACCAAGGAACATACCTGGTTAAAATATTTATTAGCAGGAAATTTATTAGTCTTACTGTGGAATTCAGTAACTCTATTATCAGTGTAACAATAATCAAGAAATAAGCAGTCTTAACCACTCTAGCTTATCAGGGTAAGTAAAGTTTAAAGTCAACCCTAAGTTAAATTATTGGAACAAACAACTATAGATAAGGGCACTCAAAGGCACAAAACCAGGTTATAAATATTCAATATTTTTTATACATTCAGCAATCTTGGCAGTGGAAAGTGCAGCCTAGAAAATCAATAGATTTGGAACTGTAGAAGAGGCATGAATAATACTAGCAATGGTGACACAGTAATAATAATAATAATAATAATAATAATAATATAATAAGCAGTAGTTGAAAAGCTAATGTAAGATGCTTCTGTAACAACTGATAGAATGATAATATCAAATGTGAACAAGTAAAGATTTGAGAAAGCTGTTCAGATAGTTTGTGGTCTAAGTGAAATATCTGGAAGATGTAATCTTGCAACTGTTTCCATCACTATCTAATAATGAAAGAATTAAGTAATGATAGTACTGAAGTGCCCATTGTAGGTCATAGATGCTAAATTCTGATCACTTGAAATGAAAGTCTACTTCCTTTCTGCTCTCATGGATGTGCTCTTGAAATGCTGCAGCTTCCTGAGAACCTGGAATCTTTGCTAAATCTGGGAATTCTCTATTGCTGAATAATAAAAGTCACTGGTATCAAATGAGGCAAAATTTTACATTATAAGGACATATGCTTTCTTATTAATCCCTAAACAGAGCAGGCATTGGTTTGTCTTGAATGTTTTTGTATTTATGGACTAATCTTGGGTCATGATTTTCTGCCTATTTACCATAAAAGACAATATTTAGTTTGGGAAATATTCTCTTAGTATGTGATGTGAATAGTGTCATTTATGAGAGTCTATTTTCCAGTCATTTTAATTGTCAAATCTGGTACAATCAAGAAGCATTGTTAGTAACCTTGGCAACATTATACATATATATGTGTGTGTGTGTGTGTGTGTGTGTGTGTGTGTGTGTGTGTGTGTATGATTGGGCAGGATTTTGGCCTTTCTCTTAGAGCTCCGGGTAGAGGAGCTGTGGATATGTATTTCTTTTGCACGTCCTTACAAATTATCCTTAAGTAGATTTTCCATGGGCTTGCATTTGGGAGCCATTAATGAAGGAAATCTTTAGAATTTTTATGCTCAAGTAGATTCCCCCATTCATCCATATATATAATGGTAATTTTCTGAGATTGATGTTCTTCTTTAGAAATTGTAAATTTTGAATATTGACTAAATGTATCCCATAAAATAACAAAGTTTGAATCAGATGAATTTTGTTTTATGCTGAAGTTTTGCAGACTGAGTCACCATTCCCTCCTCCTATGATCTAAGTTTTCAGGAAAAGATTAAAGCCTCTCCTCTATATTACAGTCAGAAGTCAGCATGACTAAAGCAAACTATCCATTTATTAGAACACATACTTCAAACCCAGCATAGAAGACGTGATAGCCTTTGAAAAGGCATTAATCTTCACAGCATTTTAAACTAAATTTGCATTCATATTATTGGTTTTCATATATTTAATTAAAAGTTGTATGTACAATGATAAGAGAAAATAGTGTATAAATGATGGGGAACAACTTAGGCACCCTTGGTAAACCTGTACCTCAGCTGGTGTTAGCAGAAATGCTTATTTATAATAGCAAGAAACCTGCCAGTCAAAAGTAGGCAGCAGTTTTTCATGCAGTAACGTATGTTAATCCAGGGAGCAAGATAACTAGTGGTCAGTTAAAAGATCAAATATTTGATATATGTTTTGCTTAGTTTTCTAGTAAAACAGAAATAAAACACTGCAATTTCTCCTTACTTTCTCCAGCTGTTAATTCGCAATCTTTGTGAAAGCTATCACTAGCCACTGGGTCATCCAAGATCTTTGGGTTATACTCAACACTTTCCTTTCTCAAAATTCTTTTTGGCTGCCAGGCCCAACCAAGACCTTCCAGATTGCAACTGTACTGCTGCTCCCTGAGAGGCCCGCCGCAACATGGCCAGCCACAAGCGGTTTCCGACGCTCATGCAGCTGGAGCAACCGGAAGAAACGCTGTTCCAAGTGCTAGGTAACCTCACCAAGAGGCCCTACTGCTTCCACGAGTACCCGAAGAAACCAAAGGCAGTTCACCTCTAGGCATGACTGGTGGAAGCGATCTTCCGCCTGGGAGGAGAGCATGTTCTGCACGTCGGGTGTGTGTCGCGAACACTGCTTCACATTCATCAGTGGGAACTTGAAGGCGAGGCTGAAATCGTGATATTTGGTCGGCCTTCTTACCAGGAGGATGTGTCCAAGATGATCATGAACTTGGCTTACTATCACCACCAACTCCGGGTGCAAATCTCAGAGAGGGATGCTGCACAGGAGACCCAGACAGTCGCAGTCGGGGAGCCGGCAACCCAGTGGTCCTCCGATGCACTCCAGGAGGTGGCGCCCCAGAGCTCTCCTGATGCCAACGTGGGTCGGGTTCTCAGATTATGAAGGTATTTCAGAGCCCAGGAGCAAGAGTCAGCCAAAATTCAAATGGAAACTCCTATATGGAACCCTCTTTCAGGCCCTGCTTCTACTTCAAAAGCTGAGGAAGGATGGTGTGAGTTGTCCTTGGTTCCTCCCTCCCATCCCCACCCCCATGTTAAACGTCTGCAAACACGAATCTCAAAAGTTCTAACCAAGAACCGAATTTCCCTCATAAAGAATGGAATTTCAAAACAACGACGACGACGACAACAACAACAATAAACCTCTTTTTAAGTCTCAAGGTCTCCATGAGAATATTCCACACAAGCTTCATCAATTTCTAGTCACTGATACACAATTGTGATCTCATCCTTAGAGGCTTTCCTTTCTCCTCATCAATTTAAAACACTTTTCAGTAAAATGGGCCTGTTTATATGGTTTTGTATTTCTTCCTGTCACCTTTATAAGCATTTCTCTATACTGACATTGATTTCTATCAGCCATGAATGACCCAAAGTGAAGAAAATGGTACAAGATGGCTAATATTTATCACGAGCCAGGTACTGTTCTAAGTGTCCTACAAGCATAAACTAGTATAACTCATCAACTCATAAGAGAGGCACAAATTGATGCGTATATAAAACAGTCTCAGATTGGTAAGAGAACTTTCCCAGAATCACACAGCTACTAAGGAGTCGACGTAGAATTTGACCAGAGCCCATGTTTTTAACCATCGTTGGTATTTCTTCCTTAAATTATACTCTACTAGAGAGTGACTTCAAATCTCAGTTATGCCATTGATTATCTGGGTGTCACTACAATTTACTCCCTACATGACTCAATTTCCATCTCTTTAAAATGATACGGTGTATACCTCATAGATTTATTGTAAGAATTACATGAAATAACACATGTAAAGACTGAAGAAAGAACTAGAAGATGGAAAGCTTATTTTCTCAATAGTTTATCAGTGCTGTGTACAATTAACGTTAAGTGAGTTTTGGCTCAATAAGTAAATGAAATGTTAATTAATTAATTATAGTACTGAAATCATTAATAGTGTTCAACATATTATTATCATAACATTAATGAATGTAGTTATTAAATTGTTTACTAATATTTATTTTGCTTTTCAGTGTTTTTCTTTTTTTCTTTTTTGGCCAGATACTCAAGTCTCCTCAATAGTGTGTACATTTCTAAAGTTTGATTGAAGGATTCTTATAAGCATTTTATGTTATATTTTCCTTAGAAAATGCTAAATTCTGTCATGCAAGAGAAAGAGAAGTTTTGTTATTGTTGGTACAAGGCTTTAATAGTCACTTTTTCCCTGTGCGGTGGTTCTGGTTTAATTGATGTTTAGACTAAAGCTCGCTACTTATATCTGCTTTCATAATTGCAAATTTGCGTTTTAATGGCTTCTACACATATACTGTACTTTTCTTTATTTCTTTAAATCTTTTACTGCTTGATAATAATGGCATTTGAAATCTCATGAAACGTTATTTTGGGGCCTCCTGGACGTATCATCTACATGATAATGACACAAGTTTGTAGTATCTTTAAAGCATAATAGGAGATAAAATTCATAGCAGAGTAAGAAACATCTTTCTTCAGGATATGTATTTGTGATTGATATGACTTTGCTCCCAGAGAGCAGTTAACAACACAGCATTATGATTGTGTGGGAAAAAAAAATCTCTTTTAATTTCAACATAGAATTCTTCTTCTTCTTCATCTTCTTTGCTGTCATCATCGTTGTAGTCATCGGTGTCAGAATCTGAAGTCTGTAAATGCTAGGCTTGTAACCTCTTAATTTGGCTATACAAATGCCATTCACTGATCAGATTTTCCGGGCATATTTGGGTGAATAATGTGAATCTAGAAGAATATTGTTTGAATGCACCTTTATCATTTATTTATTTATTTATTTATTTATTTATTTATTTATTTATTTTATTTAGTTTCAAGTATACAATACATTGGTTAGAGATCTATACAGTTCATAAACGATCCTCCCAAATGCCCCCTCCCCCTGACCCTCCACCTAGCCAACATATTAATGCTAACTGCATTCCCTATGCCATGCTCCTCATCCCCTCAACTATCCAGCAGTTACAAATTTGTACTTTTTTAGCCCTTCACTCCTTTCTCCCAGCCCCCCGACGCTTCCTCCCCTCTGTCTGACACAAAATTGTCCACTATATTTGTGAGTCTGTTTTTGATTAGTTTGTTCTTTTTATTCCTTTGATTCGCATATAAATGAAATCATATAGTGTTTAGCGTTCTCTGTCTGACTTAAATAACTTCTAGGTCAATCAAAGCAATATCTTTTTCCATCCCCTTCCTTTTCATATACATGGGTCTTGTTTTCTTATCCTTTCAGCCACTCTGTCTTTTAGATGGAACACTTAATTCTTTTCCATTTAAGGTACTTATTGGTAGGAATGTAGTTATTACTATTCTTTATTCCTGTTTTTGATACATGTTTTTTCTTCTTAAAAACGTTCCTCCAACATTTCCTGTAATACTTGGTGGTGATAAATTCCTTTAGCTTATTTTTGTCTGGAAAGCTCTTTATTTGTCCTTCGACTCTAAATGATAGCTTTGCTGGATTAATTATTTTTGGTTGTAGATCCTGGGTCTTCATCCTGTTGAATATTTTTTTGTCAAGCCCTTCTGTCCTGCATAGTTTCTTTTGAGAAATCAGCTGCCAGTCTTATGGGTGCTCCCTTGTAGGTAACTAACTGCTTTTCTCTTGCTGCTTTTAAGAGTCTCTCTTTGTATTTAACATTTGGCATTTTAATTATGATGTGTCTTGGTGTGGGGCTCTTTGGATCTCTGATTTTTGGAATCCTCTGAGCTTCCTGGGGTTTTATGTCCATTTCCTTCACCAGGTTAGGGAAGTTTTCCATTATTATTTTTTCAAACAGCTGTTCAACATCTTGATTTTCTTCAGTTACACCGATTAGATGGATATGTGGACCCTTAATAGTGTCCCATGTGCTCTTTAAATTATTTTTATAGTCTTGGCATCTTTTTTCTTGCCATTCTGATTGAGTGTCCTGATTGGCTTTCCTGTCCTCTAGATCTTTTTCTTTATTCACTTTGTGTATTCCTTTATTTATTCCATTTAATATACTTCTCATCTCAGATAATGTGTTCTTCATTTCAGACTGGTTCCTTTTTATGATTTCCATTTCTATTTTTATGTTTTTTTTTTTTATCTCTTTGTTGAAGTTCTCACTGAATTTATCTACACTTCCCAAAAGTTCATCGAGCATCTTTATAACTAGTGTTTTGAACTCTGCATCTGTTAGATTACTTGACCCTATTATATCTGGATCTCTGTTCTGTTCTCTCATATGGTTTCTGCTTCTTTGTCTTCCCTTTTTGGTTGCCTTTCTGTGTCTGTTTCTATGTACTAAGCAAAGCTCCTAAGTCTCCCGGTCTCATTAGTGTGGATTGGTGAAATAGGTATCCAGTTGGACAGTCCTGAGAGGGGTTCAGCTGCAGGCCTAACTTAGCCCAAGGCTCTACCACTCTGGGGCCACCTTTTAAGATTCAGCAAGCAATCCACTGATGCTGTGCTTATAGCTGCCTCAAAAGGCCACACCAGAAACCAAGGCCAGCTGTGTCCACTGTGAGTCTCAACAAGGAGTACCTGACTCATTGAGGACACATCTGGAAGTGTCTTGGATGGGGTCGCAAGTTACGGGAGACGGGGTTTCAGGGAATCCTCTAGGTAGAGTGATCTCTGTTATCCAGTTTGATGATGTTACAGTTATGGTGGCACTGAGTCTGGTGTACTAGTAGTGGGGAGGGCTCAACAGGGAACAATGGGTACATCAGGCACTTCTGTACCCAGCAAGTCTTGTCTCGGCCCTCACTTTGACAATGTCTCCCTGTAAGTCCCTGGTGCCCCCTGTATGCAGCCGAATCAGCACTGGTGCTCCAAGTGAGCAGGTTTGTCATCACAAAATCCTGCTTGCAGATGCGGCCCCTTTAAGGGAGGCCACTGCCACAGCCTTCATCTGACGCAGCCACTCTGACTCTGCCACTGCCACAGCCTTCATCTGACTCAGCCACTCGGGACCAGTATGCCTTGCATCCTCGCCCCGTCCTACCTTCTGCCGTAGCAGGGTGGTTTCTTGGAGTTCTCCCTAATTGTATGGCTTGTCCTCTAGATCCCAGGAGATTTTTCCTTTCTGCTGCTCCTTGTTTCCATCACAACTTTTATTTGGTCGCCAGAGGGATGAACAGAGCCTCTATCATCTATGTTATTATTATTTTTTTTTTCTTCTCTTGAACGCACCTTTAGAAAGTGCTCTAGGTGAGCAGTAGGGAGCAAAGAATTTCTGTTGAGTGAAGGGCTTTCTACCTTTTTCTTTGGAAGTAGCTTTGATGTACTACTAAAAATTTGGGTGGATGTTTATCACATATTACCTGCAAAAGGAGAGAGTTTAAAGGAAAGTACTAAATTTAATCCAGAGGAATGCCAAATCAAAAACAATGAGCCTTTATATATGTTCTTTCCCCCATTTGTGCTACTCTCAGGATGACCTAAATGCCTTAGAATTCAAAAAATAGTTACAATAGACAACCAAACAAGCTGAATATCTTTGGTCCATGAGTCCAAGCACAAGGACACATAGTTTCCTTTGGTTATCACAAAGCCTGGGTTTATTCCACTGTTATGTCCACATGTCTTTATTATAATTTAGAAATTTAAACTACTCAGATAAGGTCCAATTGTTGTATTAAGTCTCTCAGAATCTCAGAGCCTGAATGCTTAAATCTGCCTATAATTTTGCATGAGAAATCAGTATCTTTTCTTAGTTAGGAAAAGAAAAAGACCTATTCATTTCCAAATTAACCTAACAATAAAATTAGAACTTTTTTTTTTTAGCCTTCAGAATATTATGTAATTCTGGCAATAGCAGACTACATATAAAGGGTTTCAGTTAAATTCATACAGAAGCTAATAGAAATTATTTCTAAGACTGACATTTATAAAAGTGGAGAGCTCTAGTATTGAGAATAAATTCCTCAAAAATGATATCAAATGTGTAATTGTGAGTTTGGGTTGAGGGAAGATAGTGTTAGATTCTCATTGCTATGAAAGAGTTCAAGTGTCAGATAAACATACTTGATCAAAAAGTCTTCTAGGTATGGTGTTGAAAGCAACGCTGATAATTTCGAAAGTCATGAGAAGAGATTGAGATGCTAGACCTCTGAAGATAGGTAACTATCTCACTTTTAATAAAGAAGCACATGGTGAGTTCCAAAAATCCTATAACAATGAGCTTTATATTGATCCTGTGTACAATTTCAAGAAGGTCCATTAAATGAGTGTTTTGAGAGCACTTAAGATAAAAAGTTGGCAGCAGAGATTCACTAAGAGTGATTCATGCTAAGCTTACCTCTATGATCTTTTCACCTGACTTATAGAAAAAAAAATAGGCTTTATGCATAGACAATTTGGGTATTTCCAGGGCAAAGTTACTGTGGAACTATAATTGCCCTTTGCCTCTACCCACGGCTCCTCCTAGGGCCAATTCCTGACTTATGATCTATGCATTTATGTTTGTTGGTAAATAAATAAAATACTAAACTACCCTTTAGGCTGCTCTATGCTCAGTTAATTATTGGATTCTTTGAATGTTCCCTTAATAGGATGCACAGTATGTCCACAGTGTAGATCTTTTTATAGGGATAAGTTTCTTATATTCTTTTCTGTTTAATGTTCTTTAAAAGAACTATTATCTTATATCAGCAACTACTTGAAAATGGGAAGGATACTTTTTGTCTTAAAGTAGTTACCAAATGTCTTTCACATTATAGGGGCTTTAAATTTTAATTGTTTGGTGTTAAATTAATATGATAATTATTTAGGTTATAAACCATTAAAGATACAATTGTTACCTCCATGAGACATTTTCTATTTCTTTAGTTAATAGAACTCCCATTTCATACAGGAATTGGACACCGTGTGCTTCAACAGTTTCTCCTCAGATCTAGAATAAAAAGTGATAAATCTAAGCCAATGATTCTCAGCTCTATCTTATTCAGTATCTCTAAGTCATAACCAATTCTTGAATGGACTCTTTGCTACTCTGAAATGTTAGTGAAAACATAATGTAAGTATTCAAGTTATTGAACATTATTATATTACAATTAATGAATATAAAGGAGAAATAATTTTACATCAATTCATAATAAAAATGTAGTTGTACCAAAGCATTTACAGATTTAAAATACTATGGATGATAATAAAATTTTTATGTCTGTACCCATATCCTGAATTATTATAAATGCAAAGCTACATATATAGCAATGCATGTGAGTTTTATTGGAGAGCTCAAATACTGAAAGTGCCATTCCCATTACTGGCATAATTGATCTGGTCACATGTAATAGATATCTTCTGTTTGCCCATCATCTCCACTGTACACCACCATTTACCCTGCTTTTGTCCAAATAGAATGACCTATACTGAATATATCAGTAGCTCCCCTGCTCTATGCTTCTGTTTATGTTCAAGGGATTGGAGAGAAGGAGGAAAAAGGAATCAGGGATTATTTCACAAACTTTCTCCCTGCTAGATCTCCTTGTCCAATCTGTGTCTCTCATGAAGTCAGTGTTCCCTTCTCCTCTCAAGGTAGTTTATTCCCCATGATCCTTTCTGCTGCTACTAACCCAGAGTTATAAGGCTACTAACTGTGGTCCTTCTACTTCTACCCCTACACACATTTGTAAGTAGTGTTGTTATACATAAATCTTTGCTAAATTATCTTAATTTGATAGTTTTCTTTTTTCTTTCTTTCTCTTTCTTTCTTTCTTTCTTTCTTCTCTTTTCTTCTTTCTCTTCTCTCTCTCTCTCTTCTTCTCTTTCTTTTCTTCTTCTTTGTATTCATGGAGTACAGATCTTTCTTTGAGATAATCATTTTGTTTTGGATCATGTAATTTAAACAGAAACATATTTTACCTTAATCCACGACGTCATTTCTTTTACCTGAAAAATTATTCCATGATAATGGTTTTAAAGATCAATTTGCATGTGTGAAAAGAAATGTCATACTATATATCCAATATTAGATTATGTTACCTATGTAAATACTGTTTTAATCTATCATGCTTTTAGTATTAATTGTGAAGCAAAACACATTTATCTGTAATAATAGACTCCTGTTGATTTTTAATTTTAGAAAGATCATATATATTCAACCTCATCTGAATTTTCAATTTTTGACACTAAGGTTATGGAATATCAAGAATAAAATGAATCATTATCTGATTCTGTTCTGAGAATCATGTTTTGATCACCAACAATGTGTGTTAACTGTCCTTCACATTGCACACATACATTATATTACGCTGGCTAATGTTGAAAAGGTGCATCTTCAGTAATGTCTTCAAAAAATTGTCAAATCATTACATATAGATATTTTCTTTTTATATTCTTCTGACTTTTCTGCTATCAGTGTCTTCTAAGAGATAAACAAGCAGAAACAAATAGAAAAGAACCTTGATCTTGTTAACTAGCTCTCCCCTTTTGTAAGAATTAAAAAATAATAACTTTTATTCTATTTCTTTTCAAACTGTTTTTCTTTACTCATTTCAACACCAGCTTTTCTTGTTTTTTTTTTCAACTTTCTTAAAGAGACACCTACAGTAAAGAAAAAAAACTGCGACATTTCCAACGCTGCTGCAAATTTTGCATAGCTATAGAAAAAGAAATACATTTTAAAGAAAAAGAAAACAGTAAAAATATGAAACAAGAAAGCACAGAAAGACAGAAGGTAGTAACCACATTTAGTTGTTTATCATGAAATCACTTTTTGCAATCCATCTGTTTTCATTCCACATAGCAAATTAAGAGTAATTAGGAAGTTTCTCCTCATTTTATAGATTTGGGCTTGCAAGCTTATAAGGCCAGTACAACACAAATTCTATTTACTTTTTGTCTTAGTTTTAGGATGTCAGCTTGGGTAAATGGCCACCAGGAAGATGATAGAAGCTTGTGGGACATACAGATAGTGTTCCTACAGCTTTGATGATATAAACATTAGAGTATATTTTTCATTCCCTTTTTATATAAAAAAGTGCACTCAATTAGAAAAGATAGCATCATATCAGCAAATCATAACATTTAAAAGACACAGGAAAGCAATTTAATAAAAAAGTTCCTGTGTAAAATTAGGTTCCACTGTTGTCTTCAAATATTTTTGGCCCCTTTAAATGTAAGCCTAGTTTGATCTTAGGTGTGTGGTCCTGATGCTATCATAAATTTGAAACATAAAAAATTTTATCTCTATTGGGCATTGCCTATATAGCAGCTTTTCTAGATGCCAAATTCCTTTTTGGAAAAAAAAAATTAGCCATCATAGTGGCAGCAAGTCAGGTAGTCAGGAACTCCAGCTTCCAGTATGGTCTTGATTGGTCATAATTGAAATTGACTGTAGTGAGGGCTCATCTGAGTTGGATGACTGGGCAGCTGGGGTTAAAGATGACATACTAGAAAGTTGCTCTGAGATGTAACTTGACAAGTAGAGAAGAAGGTTGGACAAAGTTACTAAGATTTTGAATTATGGGTTGTTTGGAGTTCAGCTTCCAACACCATTAAGTACCTAGAGATGAAGAAACAGAGGATGGTGAGTTGAGCATGTAATTTGAGCTCAAGGGAAAACAGTGCTGAGATCCAGCAGAAATACCCATTTGAGTAGAGGAAATAGTCATTTTGGACCAAAATGATGTTTCCTTCTCCTTTGTCATCTAGAGTGTGATTTCTTTGTTCTGTTTTTTCTTTTGTAAGTGAATGTTGGGCAGAGAACGAGTTGGTTACACAGGAGGATGGATAAAGATCCTAGCAAAAGCGCAAAAGGAATTGAGAGCCAGAAAAGTGCCCCTCTGTGGACCAGGGGAGAGGTCTGTGGAAGGTGAATAAAGAGCCAAGAGAATCTCACTGCTTTTTCAACCTTGTGAGAACAAAGTTGTCAGCAATACATATCAATAATTAATTAGAGGCATTTTAGAAAGTAAGACTTCTAGTAGATAACTTAATAGCTGAGGTCTCTCAGTATTACACATGACCTGTAGACAGATTTTAGTCATCATTAATTATTCATTTATTTAAGAAATAGATCTTAAGTTCAGGGCATAGTCCTAAACTATGAAGGGATTTAAAAATAAATGAAGGGCACTCTCTCTGCTTCATAGGACATTAAAAACCCTACTTCTAATTGAGAAAATTAAGGATCCAATGTCATATAGCTGGGTTTCAGTTATAACTGGGACTCGGCTACTGATTAGTTCCCTTGTTCTTGTTCTGAAAACCTATCATTGGGCTTGCTCCCTACTCCTGCCATGGCCAACCCACCTGTGGATGGACCTCCCTCACCATAACCACCTACCTAGAGCTTTGATTATTTGTGTTATTTTGAATGTATGGTTATCTTGTAGCTGCAACAGAGTGTAATTTTGAACATTAGATCCTGAAGATAGGTAATGGCTGAAGCTGTCTTGACTTGACCTTTTGGGGAAGGAATTTAGTAGCCAAACTCTTTTGAAAAAATTTTCTCTGTTCACTCATCTGATGCTGAATATATCGTTTAATTTCTACATCAATATTTAACCTGAATCCATGCAAATCAATTCTGTTGAGAGTTTATTATCCTCCTCCAACAACAAGTAATACATACCTTACTTAAATTCAGTGTAAGCATGAATTCCATATGATATGTAAAGCTATCTTTTTGAATTACTGCTATGAATATACCAGATTGTGTGGGTTTTAGGACAGTCCAGGTAATTTTAACACTTTTCAGAAAAGTTTTCTTTTTTTTCAGTTTATAGAACTTTAAAACATAAGTTGTTAGTATCTACTAGTTGGATTATTAATTTAATTCTGCATGCCTAAATTTATTTTCCTATTTATTGAATTATCTAGATGCTTTCTCAAAAGCCTCTTATGGCTTCTTGAAAATAAAAAAAAAAGAAGCAATAATTTAAAAATCATGTTTAAAGCCAGCATCATAGAATGAGAAGTTTATAATTCTTTCTGTATCCATAATGGATTCTTTTCTATGTAATAGTCTCTCATCATTACAAATAGTCACTCAACACTGATTTTCATTTAACAGTGTTTTTATAAAGTGAGTTTAGGTAGTGAAAGGGTCCCTGTCATCATCTATAGAAAGTACCAATCATCAAATGTGAATGCATATCCCTAACTATGGAACAGTTCTCCAGCTGCCAGGAGTTATCCCAAACTTTCATATTGAAATGAGGGCTAATTTAGTCTATGTTAATTCATGATGAGAAACTTACCAGTTATTTAAACTATATAATATCAAATCTAGAATAGTCCAAGAAAGTTGGAGAATTTCTGCTCTCTCAAGGATGTATATTATCGCCAAGAGATTTAAAAGTAAACTGCCTTAAAATGCAAAATAGTAAATTAAGTCTCTAAGGGGAAGCTTAGAACTGCCTATCTCCATGGAAGCTTCTCCAGTAGAAGGCCAAATCTTTCAATATCTTGAAAGATGTTGTCTTCCAAGTTGGCTTTAAGTGATAATTGGTAAATCTCTGGCTTAAATACACATGGGATTCCACATAGCTCTTAGCTCTGTGAGTAAAAATTGATGACAACAATTATGGCTTTCATGAGGCAAGTGGCTGATTACTCATTTTAGTACCCAAGGTCCTCTTGTTGCTAGCTTATTAGAGTAGTCTTATAATGGTTCCTGTAACCTACTACCCATTTATAAATGTCAATTCCTTTTTTTCTCTTTAAGACAATTTTAAATATAGAGGTATTATGCTCTTGACTTACACATATGGCTTGTTTATAAAATAATCATGCCTATGAATTTTTTTTGATAACTAGATATCTAAGTCATTTATGTTTTTTTAAAGATCAAAAAATGATACCCAAATATAACACTAGATCATGAGATTCCTATTAATGTTTATTCCTATGACCCTTAAATTCTTTCAAACCACATATTTAATCTATCCCTGGATAATTGTATATAACTATAATGGCTAATCCTGCTAGTCAGAAACATTTATATAGTTAACTTTCGTAGGGGTGGAAAAAATTTTCCCTTCTTTTCTAGGTTCTTCAGCTGGCCTAATAATTAAATCAAGATACAACAGATTAACAGAAGAAAATCAAATTTAATTTCATACATACAAGAGCCCCAAAGATATGAGACTCAAGAACAACTTGGACAATTGAAGCTTATACGCCATCCTGACCTAAGGAATAAGATAGGGGTCAGGCCTTCTAAGGGGAGGAAGACAATTCACAGAAGATAAGAAGAACAGATGTTTGGATATCAGATGTTTGCCCTGCCCCGCAGGTAATTCTTTCAGATTTAAAAAAAATAAAAAAAGGTATGTTCAGTAATAGCTCTTTCTCGGTTAGGCCCCCTATCTAAATTATTTTAGGCTTCCAAGGGAGATGTAAATTTTTTTTTTTTTTTTTCTTTTGAGTCAATTTGTCTTGATTGCTTTCAGCTCAGAATAATCCACATGTCGAAGTGGCACATTTTGGAGTGTCATATTCTGCTCCCCTTCACATTTTAAAGTGTATTATAAATATATAAAAAAAATGCATAAGTAGAAAAAGTATTCTGCAAATATTGCCCTTACTAGAACTTCTGATTTTCCAAAGGATTGAAGATTTCTAAATCTTTATCTTTCAAAATTAGATCATAGGAACATCTCATTATAATGAGCCAAGGGCCTATTTGATAATTAATGATAATAATTTTAACACTTCTGAATAACTGCATAGGACACAGCTAATTTGTAATAGGATTTTGAAGTATAAATTACATATTTCTCTTTAAATAATTAGAGTAAAATCTGGACTCTACCAACTTATACTCCATATATACAACCAACTTCAATTTATCCCTAGAAGAAAGGTTTTATTTTGCAGATACAATCCCAGAAATGAGGTTAATAAGATACATCCTTAGTCTCACTTTTGAGTCATTTCTTTTTAATCATAGTACTACTACAGTTTGTATGAAAATAAAAACACATTTTATGCTCAAGTTCCTTAAGGAGATCATTTACCTTCAGTCATGTTAGAATATATGTGCTTTTACAGTAGGAACAGGAATCTTAATAAATTGTTAAATCATGCAACCCTCCTTTAAGATGTCTCTAAATTACATTTCCCTTATTATACAGCTAGTTTTCATGTATCCACAAATGAGATACATTATAATTATTAATGCAAAAGCATAGCATATCTTTAAAATTTAGAATATAAGTAGTTTCACTTGGAAAGAACATAATGAATGAATTATCAAAGCAATTTTATTGGTTCCCAGATTTACCATAGAAGAAATAAAACACCCTTATGAAAACTTCCCAGCACTTAAGTCCATTTAAAGTCTATTTCATATGCCCTTAAGTTCTTCAAAT
Organism: Pteropus medius; assembly: GCF_902729225.1. Lineage (NCBI taxonomy): Eukaryota > Metazoa > Chordata > Mammalia > Chiroptera > Pteropodidae > Pteropus > Pteropus medius. Next base: position 3,920,491 of record NW_024354550.1, read on the forward strand.
GTTATTGCCAGTAAAAGGAGAACACCTGATAATAAAGCCATTCTTTTTTCACAATCTTCTCTTTCCTATGAGTACACAACATATTGCCTCCATTCTGGTGGGAACACTTTCTCCTCATCTCCTTAGAGTTTGTATGGGTGCGAGGAGAAAATGTTGGTTAATTTTGTATCTTATAAAGTCTCAATGGTTGAAGGTCCATAAACAAACTTTTCTTTTTTCATCTTACTAATATCTTGCAATTGCCAGCTAGCTTTGATTTAGAAGTTGTGATATTGTGATTTATAATAAATGTGATTTTGGTTCTTGTCCATAGTTCTTGGCTCACATCTCCCCCAAAACTTGGAATTTCTTGAGCAATGAGAGACATGGAAACATCTCTTGTTATAATATTTCATCTCTTATCCTCAGTTCCTAAAATCACTTCAGAGACATAGAGGTAAAATAAATGCGTTGTTATTTATTACAAGTGTCTTTCAATCACACCTGAGCTAGTTAATGAGGTGACTTTTGGAAATCTCCTAAAGATAGTGGGAGGCTGGTTTCAAGGGGAACCAACCACGAATAATGGATTGGAACTTTCAGTAACACTCCCTGACTTCTGGAGAAGATAGAGGAGCTGGAGGTTGAATCAATCACCAGTGGCCAATGATTTAATCATTGGTTTAATTATGCCTCCGTAATGAAGTCTCCAAAAAACCCCCCAAAAGGAGGAGGTCATAGAGAGCTTCCAGGTTGGTTAACATGTGTCAATTTAGGGAGAATAGCACACTCAGAGTGCATAGAAGCTCCACACCCTTTTCCTGTACCTTTCTCTCCTGGCTGTTGATTTGTATCCTTTGTAATAAACACACATTTTAGTGAGTGGATTGGTTTCCTGAGTTCTGTGAGCTACTTTGGTGAATCAATCAAAGCCAAGGAAGGGACCTTGGGAGCTTTTGATTATAGCCAGTTTGTCCGAAGTACAGGTGACAGACAATTAGACTTGTGATTCTTACTTCCCTGAGAATATTCAATCAACTAGAATTTTTATTCACACTTTACTATATCTACATCCATATAGTCTGTTTTCTCTCTGTTATTATACATAATTACCTGACCCCTATCTGTGCATTCTCTTATTTTGCAGATGAAGGAAATGAGAATGTAGTTAAAGCTATTTGCTCATTATAACATAGCTTAGATTCAAATCCACAGAGTATGATTCTAGAGCTGGGGTTCAAAATTAGTACAGATGGAAGGGGAGGGCCTAACAGAAACAAGGGCTGGAAAGATTCTGAATGAAGCTACTGAAGAAACAGACACTTTTGCTACCATGAACCCCTTGAAATAGACCATCAGCATTCTTATCTGGATCGAATTCAACCACTGCAGAGAGCTCAATAGGGTTTGAGAATTCAAAGGTCATCAAGGGTCAGTGAACAAATATTATCACTCAGATATTAGAGATAAAAAGGCTTACCATGCTCACTGTCTTAAGGACATTTAATTTTAAATGTATTTCACTGGTCAAATGCAACTTCAGTCATTTTCTATCTGATCATTTCTAATCTCTATTAGTGGGAGAAGTGGAGAGAACAGGAAGCTTTCCTAGATGCCTGAATTTAGGGAAAAATTTATATCTCATAAAAGAAAACTTCTCAGAAAAGGAAGGTTGAGAACATAAGGAATAAACCTATTTTTTTTTTTTACCTTTTTGATAAAATGTCGATACTATGCAAAAACAACTGATGATTGTTTGAAAATAACTTTGTCATTCAAATATGTCAATGTGTTTAGCAATATATCATAAAATTTTTTACAGTATAACAAAAGCTCATTTCTGACAAATGTATTATCAAGGTCTCTAAAAACATTCTTAGAATGCTGAAATTGTCAAATTAAATATTGTTGGACAAATCTACAGATAAATAACTTTATACATATGTGCCTCCTCCATGACAACAATGCCGTTATAAATATTGGCTGCTGGTTTTGCTTTTATTTTATAATGGCAAAATTAGTTAAACCTCAGATTTTGAACTGAATTTCAGAAATTATCTCAAAGGGATCAATATATATGTAGTCTAATTTTTTTTAAATGTTCCCTAGTTATTTCTTAAAATATTACAGAGACTCTGACTGATTATACTCTGAAAAAGTATCCAGATTTATGTGCAACTATTACAAAGTGGAAGCTCTTAACGTCTATTCTGTTCTAGTGGCTCTTTAGTTTGATTGCTACAAAACACTTACAAATGGATAATTTGATAAATGGAAAATTTGAACTTTACATACTAAATTTTTACTTTGTATTATCAATTCTTGAAAAATAGGTGCATATAGTAGAGATAATATTTATTTTACTACATCACAATATATTTCAGTCTTGATATTTTCAACTACATATGTTAACAGCCTTTATAGTCAGCTAGTATTGCCTATTCACCTCTACTAATTCGCAACTCTATTATATTTCTCCAGAGGATGCACTTCTATAGTTCTGCCTTGTTATAAGTTTTGTTCTTTCCTTTCAGTTCTTTTTTGACTGCCATCCAGTTTTTTGTTTTTTTTTTGGCTTTATCAGAGATTTTCACTTTATTGTTTGTCATTTCTTTTTTTCTTTCTTTTCATAATTTATTGCAGTTATATCTGCCTGGGCTTTTAGTTCCAGATTTGTTTTTAAGATTTCAAACTTTTTATTTTTATTTTTAGCTCATGATACTTACAAAAATCTGTACCCTTTTGATTTTCACTTGCTTCATCGACACATTCTCGTGTTTTGTTTTCATTTTAAAATACCACGAAGTAAAAAGTAAAATATCTCAGCAGCTTGATGAGTGGAATAGTTTATTTATAATTCAAAAATTTTACTTTTTTGTGTGAGATATTTAGTTATTGGTTAAAACCTTGTGTATAAATTCCTGGAAAAAAATCTTAAATTTCTGAGGAGTTGATTGACGTTCTTTTATCATTCTATGTAACTACTGGCACAACATTTTTATTCCTCGGGAAAATAATTAACAAAGGTGTGTTGTTATTAGCAGCATCTCAATGCTAATGTATTCAATTAGATATTATTAAAACACTATTAAGCTTAAGTGGACATGGAAAAACATGAAACAAAAGTGTATAATTTACCTTTATTCATATTAGACATCTTTTTTCTCTTCTGAAAATATAGATTGACCAGTAGTGTGCTGGCAAACTGCCTGGGGGAGATTGATGGACAAAGGAGAAAAGCCCTGATATGTAGAGCTTGCCCATTTCTATGGCATGAATACTATCACCATTGCCAATTTCAAGCTACCAGCAATTTAACAACCACCTCACAAAATTTCTCAAAGTTAAATAACCAGCTGACATAAGCAGGTACAGGCCAACACAAATCAGCTCCAGCACAAAACTAATAGCAGTTTTTTTTTTACTAGATCACAGATACCCTTGAACATGTATTGGAATCTATGACCGTCAAACAACAAAAAAAAGTGTTTATATACTGATTTTGATAAAAGTTTTCAGTTCTACCCATGGATCCTTGTATAAGAATTTTCTTTCTATGTGCACTTATAAAGTGTTCAGATATTTTTATTCACAAATGATAATTTACCATTTAATCTCAACACTTTGGCTTTTATTTAGGAGCCAAATATTTAACCGTATTATTAGCAACTGCACTTCCTCAGAGAAACTTAGTAACTGTAGGAAAAGGTGCCTTGTTCTCTAAATGGCATTCTCCTCTTCTTCCTGAAGCACTCGATATAAAAAGTTAATTTTGTTTCAAGGATTATATATGCTTTTTGTACTTCAAATTACTAATTATCTACTTTGGGATTCTTTTTGATTCTATATTATTTCTATCAGATAATATGAATTAAGAATGTTTTACTTGCTGATATACTGAAAAAGAAAATATTTCTTTTCATATTTTGATAATTTTGTCAAAGTACAAAATCATAAGTTAAATTAAGTGAATATCTTAATATTTCTGTTCTTTTGTTAAAAAATAAATTCTAGAAGTCATTCTTGGAAATAATAGCAAAAATAAGATGCTTCTCAATTGCTGCTTCAGTGATTCTTTGCTTATAATGTATCTAATTAAAAGACAAAAACTCTGCATTTCCAGTTTTATATAAATCGATTGCCTAATTAGAAAGTAAATTCTCTAACCATATGATCTGGAGTCAAGAAACTTGTTTAAAAAAATCACTTTAATTTAATTGCTGAAAAGTTTGTGAATTTAAATCTCAACACACTGTGATGAATTTATTTACTTTGTGCTGATGGGACAGTATCTAGGGGCTTTGTTTTTCAAGTCAGTTCTAAATCTGCAGTGTATCAAAGTCTCCTCATTATGCTTTGGATGTTATGGTAGATAAATGGTATCTTCAGAAAGATATATTCATTCTGGAATTAAAAATGCCTACTTAAAATTCAGCATGAATAGTTTTATTGAAAAAGTATGTAGCCAAGCCATTAATTATACACAAAAACTTGGAACAAATTCTTATAAGAAGCATAGCATGCCTTTCATTAAATGTACACATTTTATACAAAATAACTGAAAGTCTTCCTGAGGTTATACAATAAATCTTAGAATTTAACTCTGCTCTCCCTAAAGTAATTTTTTTTTCTCTATGACACATACATAGGGCATACACTCAGATCATAGCCTAGTTTGAAACAGCATTTTCAGTGCATTTTTCTGTTTCTTAAAAATCTAATTGCTGAGAGTAAGTTGCTCAATTATCTTCCTCAATTTCTTTTTGTTTTATTTTTTAATTATTATTCTATTTTGGTTCTCCTTTAGACTTGTTAAATATCTTGAAACAGAAAATGCAGATAAATAAATGAGTGAGAATGCATCCTGCCATAAAATTGAGTCTGGAAAAACTATTTTGTTATAGATTACATGTTGAATTGAAGGACCATTTTATTCAAGGCACATGAAGCATTTTCCAGCTCATATATTTCACAACAGTATAGAATTTATTGTTCCTTCATTTGGAAGGAGATTCATCAGATAAATGATCACTTTATTTCTTACACTTTAAATTCCATACTCTAAACTTGTCAATTTATATGGATTAATAGTCTTTTTACATGTAAAATTCACAATCATTTTTTAGAAATCTAGTTTAAAAGTACAAACAAATAGTAACTACTCATGTACAAACAGGTGAAGGAAACTAAATAAATACAATTAATTGTCCAAAAGGAAACCCATAAACATGCTTTAAAATTGTTAATATCTTAAGGACCAAAATAGATAGAAAACAAACATTTCTGGGGAAAAAAGACTAAAAAGGCAAAATATGTAAGTGAATTCTTCATGCTATCAAATATATGACTAGCATAGCATTTCAATAAGTGCTAAAATTTTCTGAAAATATAAATGGAAGAATTTCAAAAGATCTCCTTCTACAAATGTCATTCTTGTGATAGGTATGAGATAATTGTCATCTTCATCTATTAGTGAACTCTAATTAAGATCAGAGTGTTAAATCCTTATGAAGAAGCCTCAGAACAGCTTGTTATATATAAAAATATGAGCCATATTGCTTATTCAAATTTTAATTAGAAAGTCTCTTTATACCCTCTTCCATATGAAAAATATTCAGGCACCTTCAATCCAAGCAAGTAAATTTTATTGATCATCTCTTCAGATGCTCCAAACCAGGAATACATTATTCCATACGTAATTCTTAGCTGAAATTCCCAGAAAAGTTTCTCAAGACAAAAGAATGAACATGATATTAACTGCTCATGGGACTGGTACTTTGAATCTATTCTTTAGGGCATTTCAATCTGCCACTGAAAAACAGAAGTTATATAGATGTATTAATCATTCACCTTATGTCAGGTATTATGGTCTATACTGGGAGAATAGGGATAAAAAAATGAGTAATCCAAATCCACTAACCTCAGTTTGCTGAAAGTCAACCCTAAAGTGCCCTGTAGCTAAAATCTCAGTAATGCATGGGTCATTTCTAACTGACATGGATATTGTTTTCCCACCTCATAAGATGCCCACTCCTACCTTGAAATATTTACTTAAGTTGATTCCTGACTCCGTTTGTTTACAAACTCAAATTTCTATTTTTCTTTTTAAGTAAATAAATGAATGTTGACCACTTATTTAAATTCTCTCACTTTTAAGCTTTGTGACTCCCACTGGCTTCATTTCTTTATGCCCCTAAAGTCACACATTATTCTTTTCTAGTCTTCTTTTCCTTCATCTTAAATTCTGATTGTGCCCCCCCACCCCATGCTAGTCTTCCATTCTCTGTTTCTTTAATTAAATTTATTGGGGTGACATTGGTTATTAAAATTATATAGGTTTCAAGTGTACAATTCTATAATATATCATCTGTACATTGCATATAGTGTGTTCACCACTCAAAGTCAAATATCTTTCCATCACAATATATTTGACCCCCTTTACCTTATCTACCTCCCTCTCACCCCGCTTTTTCTCCAGTAACCACTAAACTGTTGTCTGTGTCTATGAATTTTTGTTTGTTTGTCTTGTTCATTTGTTGCTTTCAGTTTTATATCCCACATATAAGTGAAATACCATGGGTCTCAACTTTTCCCTTCTGATTTATTTCGCTTTACATGATACTCTCAAGATCCTCCCATGTTGTTGCAAATGACAGTATTTCACTTTTTATGGTTGAGTAATATTCCACTGTATATATGTATCACATCTTTATCCAATCATCTATCCAAGGACACTTCTATTGTTTCCATGTCTTGGCCACTGTGAATAATGCTGCAATGAACATTGGGGTGCATATACCTTTACAGATAAATGTTTTCAAGATTTTTGGGTAGGTATCCAGAAAAGAGATTGCTGAGTCATGTGGTAATTCTGTTTTTAATTTTTAGGAGAACCTTCATACTGCTTAACATAGTGGCTGTGCTAATTTTCATTCCCACCAGCAGTGTATGAGGATTCTTTATTTCCCATAACCTCTCCAACACTTCTTATTGCTTGTCTTGTTGATAATAGCTATCTTACAGGAGAGGTGGTATCATCGTGGATTTGAATTGCATTTTCCTAAGAGCTAGAGAAGTTGAGCATCTCTAGTGGCTGTTTGTATGTCTTCTTTGGAGAAGTGTCTGTTTAGGTCTTCTGCCCATTTTTTAATTGCATTGTTTGTTTTTTGTTGTTGATTTGTATGAATTCTTTATATATTTTGGGTATTAACCCAGTTCTTTACATAGTTTGGATATTTTCAGAGGCATTGTTTACAAATATCTTCTCCTATTCATTTGGTTACCTCTCTGTTTTGTTGATAGTTTCTTTGGCTCTGCAGAAGCTTTTTGGTTTGATATAATACCATTAATTTATTTTCACTTCCTTTGCCTTTGAGGTCAAATTTATAAAATTCTCTCTAAGTATCAATGTTTTCTTCTATGAATTGTATTGTTTCAAGACTTATATTTAGGTCTTTGATCCATTTTGAGTTAATTTTTGTGTATGACGACAAATAGCAGTCTAATTTCATTCTTTTGCATGTGGCTTTCCAATAATATATACCCACACTGCGTGATTATATTTATAATCATGATTCAGAAACACCTGTAATTTTATGACTCTTGAATCTATACCCATGTTTTCAACATCTCTTTTTAATTAGATACTCATGCATAATTCCCTTCTGGGTCTTACCAGTGGGAAGTCCCATAATGATCTCAAACTCAACACGCCCACTAGTGAACTGCTCATCTCCACTTCTTGTCCCATTCTCACACCCTCTGCTCTAACCTGCTCCTCTTCCTGCTTTCCATATGCTGATTATTGAGATACCACACACTTGATCATCAAAGCCAGACACTCCAGCTTCATTTTCACCCTTCATTCATCTCACTCCCTGCCCCAATTACATCACCAAATCTTGATTTTACCTCTGAAATCTTTCACTTCTGTTTTTCTTTATTTCTCTTCATTGACACTCAACTAAGAGACTTATACACTCTGTTAGTTGATTGCTTCCCAAAAGGGAAAACCATTTACTCCTCTACATTATATGTTTTTTAAACTGCAATGTCTCTCAAATCTTCAGAATAAAACCATGGCTCTTATTCTGAAATTCAGACATTTCAAGATTTAGAAATATCAGCTATTAGCCTTGGCTTTGTATCCAAAACACTTGAGACTCTTTTTAAAGACACAGGCTCTCAGGCCACTCTCCCTGAAATTGTGATTTAATTGGTTTGGGGTAAAGTCTATGCACAAGTATTTTTAATATCCAAGGAATCAAAATATGCAGAAAGAGCCGAGCACCTCTGATTCAGTATTTTCTTCCCGTCTTCATTTACTTATGGTCCTGAATGCTCCTCTTCCACGTGCTTCAATCCCTATGATTTTTCGCACTTAATTCTTGGCAAATACATTCTTTCTTCACAGTTATCATCCACACCTCTTGTTCCTCTTCCTCAGTAATCTGCTTAACATGTATTTAAAATAGCCAAAAAGTCAATATCATTAACATGCCTTCAATGAAGCTATAGGATGCCCTCAGCTTCTCTTTTTTAATATTGAAGTATGTACACTTTATTGTATTGTTATGATTGTTCTGTCTCCCCTGCTTGGTTGTAAGCTCCTTTAAGAAGGGAATGAGTATTAATTTGCTCTGAGGTCCTCACTCCATCCCATTGCCTAGGATAGAGTAGGTACTCATTAAAAGATTTTTAAATAGACTTTAAGGTATTATCATACAAGATAGGATTCTGTAGCTGATTTGATTTATGGTTGGACAACATCAATATAATTCATAAGTTCTACTATTTCCCTTGCTTCCTTCTAGTCTGTCATAGACTCCTAACTGGTCAGCTGCTTTCAGGTTCTTGTCCATTTGCAGTCTTTTCTTGACACCTGGGCAGAGTGATCTTCTAAAATAAAACATTTCAGTGATTTCCCATCAAGATAGTAAGGTTCTACTTTGGCTACTTTCCAAGAGGATTCCCCTTGGTCATCAAGTTATAGCTATACTAGAATCTAATTCTTTATACTCCCTGTGCCATTTGTGCTCCATTATCACCTTTCCCCCATACATTACATTTCCCCCTCTTTTCTGCCCTCTTGGCTGCACTTTATGACACATCATCTGGGCTCCTTTGCCCTCTGGCTTTCTCTTGAGTACAGGAAATAGGAGCCTAGGGCAGGAGACTGGAGGACTGAAGAGGAGGCAGCCTGGGGTATTTAGTCTACCACTTTTCCTCCCCATTCTCATCTTGGCATGGCTGCTTTTCTTTGTAGCTACAGCATATGATGAAAATTCTTTTTCTAAGCTCCTTACTCTCACCAGGTTCCAGTGACACTAGTTCTCCTTTTTTGCTACTAGACATAGGGGTATTAAATGTTTCCTATGGTTTCTAGTTCTTGGGTATTCCTCATCAAATTATTATCTCCAAATAACCCTTTCATTAAATTTCTCTAAGTTAACCCATTTGTCGTTGCCACCTGCTTCCTGCCAGCATGCTAATCATAGACATATCAAGTTCACTTCCATCTCAAAGTCTTTGTTCAGGGAATCTGATAGGTACCATTCCTAAATATTTGAATGACTCATTTATTCACATCATTTACATGTCTGTTCAAATGAAATCTGAGAGATATTTTCTGGTTACCTTATTAAAAATAGCCCCTTCTACTTTATATCTATCCCTGCTCTATTTTCTCCATGAAATATCTTATTATATTAAATTGCCTTATTTATATTGTTTGCTTATTTGGTCATCTATTTATTTATTCACTTCTACACTGGAATGTTAAGTTCATTGAGAACAATGCTGACCCCAAAATAAGTGCTCAATAAATTTTTAAAAATTTAAAAATTTTAAAAAATTAAATGAGTAGAAGTTACATAAATTTCAGGAGTTTAGTTTTCTGACTCACAATTTTAATCATATTCACTGGTTACATTAACAATTCTTTGCTCATTTTTATTGTGCTATGCTCTTCATAAATTATTTTATTCATGGGAAAAGATCTATTAATACTTATATGTATTAATATATGTATTTGAAGTAAATAATTAATATTCATGTAAATATTGATTGTTGATAGCTCTATTTTTTTCAATATCTATTTCAATGTATTTCCTTACACTTCACAAAATTTAAATGCCTTTAACTTCTAAAGCATGTCCTTGGGAGGAAGTCACCATTGCTTCTTTGGTAGTTAGAAAAAATTAGGCAGATAGAAAGAAAATGATTTATGTCATGCCCTTGGTATGCCCAACCATCCCTTTCTTCTAGAAATACTTAACTCTGCTTCTTCAGTATTGCATTTTCCTTGTTCCTTCCACCTAGCTGCACAGTCATATTTTTTTGACTGAACTCTGAGCCATCTTGCTTTGTTACCTTTGAGGTCACTGTTAACTTGTATTTACTGTCATCAGTTCTCAGCTTCCTGATAAATTTAATGTCATCCATAAGAACTTTCGACAATACCTAGTGAGTGATTGACTTTTTCAGATTAATGTTTAAACTATTCTTTTGCCAATTCCCAGACTCTCTCTGTATTTACTTTAATACTCTCAGGCACATGAGCCCTAAAACTGAAGACTGTGCAAGAAAGTTATGTCCATTTACCACTCGTTAGCAGCACTATTTTGATTTTTCTACTTGGTTATTTGAATTTTTGTGCATGTTTTATTATTTTTAACTCTTTTTATTTCACCTCTTAAACTTTCAATCAATTTTCTTATTTCTCTTTACAAATAGTGTCTATTCTAATCTTTTTTTCTTGCTTTGTGTGAATAGTGTCTATTCTAATCTTTTTTTCTTTGCTTTTCTTGCTTTTTTTCCATTGCCACTATTCACATTTAGTGTTGGTCACCTATTTCCTGAAACACTACAATAATGATAAAGAAAGCTAAAGCTTTATTAAGTACTTGCTACGTGCCATGCAGTATCTTTAGCATTTCTCATGTCATTTTAGATTAAAAAAACCTTCATCCTTTTCTGACCATCTTAATTCAATGAAATTTATCACTCCTTAATTGTCCTTTAGATACTGACTACACTTAGTCAACTATAAGGTGAAGCTATAAAAAAAATGAGACCTGATGATAGAAATCATTAGAATTATTTTTATAATATCATTTGAGATTCAATCTCATATCATATCTTACCTATTAAACAATAAGTGCACAATGTTGTGAAGTAGCTGATGTGATTACAACCAATATTCTTTACAAAATGGCTTTCATATTTTGAGCTTACTTGTCTTTTATGAAATTTGTAGATCTCTGAAAGAACACAAAATTTATAACCTCTCTTTGGGCAGCTTTTAAATATGCAAGGACCAATTTATTTATTTTTTTTCCTTTAAACATGGAATATCCTAAATTTACCTACAGTTCTCATGAATTTCAAAGCACTCATCAAATTTTGAAGCATTTTCTTGGTGCTCTGCATTGTGTTAGCATCTCCCTTGAAATGAGAGGCTCAGAAAACAAGCATAATATTAAGCTTGTAGTTTAGCAAGATGTGTATGTGTGTGTGTGTGTGTGTGTGTGTAATTTGATAACATTTTTATCACTCTTTTATGAGGTAACACTTTTATCAATCTTAATGAAATTTTAACTTAAATGTGTTTAATACTACTAGCATATTTTTAGCTTCTAGTAAACTAATTTATTCAGATCTTTGCAAAATAAAATACATTTAAATTTCCCTTCTTATATTTATTAATCTGTCTAATATTTATTATTGAACAAATTCTAGGTAATAAGTACTATTATAGCTGCTAAGAATATGAAGAAGATATTTTAAAAATTTATACTCACCATATAGAGGGAGAGCAAGACAAATGAACGAAAACTTACATAACCCTGGGCATGTGTTTAGAGTTTGGGTATCTTAAAAAATACTTACATTTTATAAATATAGAACTTGATACTTGTTTCTACTAAATTTGGTTTTATATACTTAGGTATCTTATTTTTTAATCTTGAATTAAATAATCCAACATATGTTTGCAGTCAATATCTTTTTCTATGCCATTGATAAAAATAATGAATAAGAAAAGTCTAAAGGAAAGTGGCACTCTGATATGTTATTAGAAACCTCTCTCCAAGATAAAAAGAAATAAGAACAAGAGTACTTAAGATACATATTCTCAATAAGGCGAATGTATTAGGATTCTCCAGGAAAAAAAAAAAGAACCATTAGGATATATAAAATAAGATATTAGATATTTATTATCAAGAACTGGTTCGTGTGATTATGAAGGCCGAGAAGTCTCACCATTTGTTATGAGTAACTGAAGATTCAGAAGAACTAGTAGAGTCTGAACCTGAAAGCCTGAGAATTGAGAAAGTTTATGGTATAAATCCCAGACAAGAGCAGAAGAACGGTGTTCCAGATCAATCAGAAGAGCAAGAAGGAAATGAATACTCTCTTCTTCAGCTTTGTGTTCTATTAAGGCTTTCAGTGGATTGCATGATGCCCACTCACATTGGAGAGGATAATCTACTGAGTCCACCAACTCAAATGTTAATCTCATGCAGAAACACCCTCATAGACACACCAGAAATAGTGTTTAACCTGGGAATCTATGGCATGGTAGAGATGACACATAAAATCGATAGTAATAATAGACAAAATTAATATGAGCTTAAAATCTCTTTACAGTCTTTCTCTTTACACAGTCCATTTATATTATTCTGCTGTACAGACAAAATCAAAACATTCCTATTAGATTTTTCCAGCCAAGATGGCAAAGTAGGTAGACACTGTATTTACCTCCTCTCATGACCTCTCATTAAAATTACAACTAGACTACAGAACAATTATCATTGAGAATCACCTGAAGTCTAGCTGAATAGAAGTCCTACAACTAAGGACATACAGAAGAAGCCACCTCAGGACTGGTAGGAGGGGCAGAGATGCAAAACGAGCTAGTCCCACAACCAAGTGTGGTTGTTAAAAATCAGGAGAGACATCTCAGTTGCGGAAGTCCCTCTAGAGGAGCGGGGGGTCCTGGCCTCACACCGGGTTCCCCAGCCCAGGGTTCCACACCTGGGAAGAGAACTCCCTACAACCTGTGACTGTGAAAAACAGCAGAGATTGTGGTCAAGTGAGATGAAGGGCTGCAGGGGTTACAGGTGTCCATCTTAGAAGACCCACACATGAACTTACTCACTAATGGACTCTCTCACTCTGAGCTCCAGTGTTGGGGCAGCAGCTCAAAAGGTGCTGGGAACATATATGGAGGAAACGAATGGCCTGGATTCAGGGCGAGAGCTGGAGGAGGAGCTCTCTCAGACAGAGGTACTAGTGGAGTCCTTATTTCTTTGGTGAGCTGTCCCCTATCCCAGCAGGCCAGTGCCATATCTGAGTCTCAATCATCCTGGTTAACATTGGTTTCCCTGCTCTGTTGATTCCCTGAGAACCCACCCCACCGAACTTGTAGGCCCACCCAAGAAGCTTCTAGTGGCTTTTTCATACAAACAGCCTGTCTTGGCCCATGCTGCAGCCTTTAAAAATCTATCAAAAGTTCACAAATACTAAACAAGCAGCCTCTGGCCTTGTGTGCCTTGTACCTCTTGCTGAGCAGCCCCAAGCCCGGCACTAGTGGCAGCCAGCATTAGTTCATGGCTTTGCCTCTCGAGGCACCTCCAAGCACAGTGTGGGTCATGGCTATCATTGTATTGTTTGGTGGCTCAAGCTAGGTAGGCCAGGACAGGCATCGGCTATGCTGAACATGACCTCTGGAGGGACCCCTCCTAGGAAGACCTGGGTCAGCACGTCTGGTAGTAGGCTTGCCGGAGCATTACTCAAGGCCACATTCAAGGACAATGCACCCACAAAGAACAGACTAGGCAAGCATCCAAGCCCTGCTAAAGTGAATCCTGTTCTGTAAGGTTAGCCCCTGAACAACAGCTCCTCCACTGTAGCCACGGCTAATCCTTACAAACGATGAGCCTGAAAGTTAATCCCTCCCACTGACATGCAAACAGCAACCAAGACTCAACTACAACGGAGGAGCAAACACAATCCATACAAGGGACACACCTGGAGCACCCAGCTAAGATGATCAAGGAAGATTGTGCCATTGGCCCCATAAGACACCTACTACTTAAGGTCACTCTGCTAAGACCAGAAGATATAGCATCTCTACCGAATACATGGAAGCAAACACAGGGAGGCAGCCAAAATGAGGAAATAAAGAAACATGTTTCAAATGAAAGACCAGAACAAAGCTTCAGAAAATGAACTAAAGAAAATGAAGAAAAGCAATCTATCTGATGCAGAGTTCAAAACACTGGCTATAAGGATGCTCAATGAAGTTAGGGGAAGATAGATGAACTCAGTGAGAACTTTAACAAAAAGATAAAAAACATTAAAAACAAGTCAGAAATGAAGAATTTAATAACTGAAATGAAGAATACCTTAGGATAAATCAACCATAGATTGGATGAAGCAGAAAATTGAATCAGAGATTTAGATAATAAGGTAGCAGAAAAAAATCCAATCAGAAAAGCAACAACAACAAAAAAGTAAAAAAAATGAAGATAGTTTAAGAGGCCTCTGGGACAACATCCAGCATGCCAACATTCATATCCTAGGGATACTAAAAAAAGAAGAGTGAGATCAAAAATTTGAGAATTTGTTTGAAGAAATAATAATGAAAAACTTCCCTAATCTGGCAAAGGAAATACACATACAAACCCAGGAAGTGCAGAGAGTTCTTAAGAATATGAATCCAAAGAGGCCCACACCAAGACACATCATAATTAAAATGCCAAAGGTTAAAGACAAAGAGAAGATCTTAAAAGCAGCAAGAAAAAAGCAACCAGTTATCTATAAGGGAGTTCCCATAAGACTGTTGGCCAAATTCTCAACAGAAACTTTGCAGGCCAGAAGGGATTGGCATGAAATATTCAAAGTGATGAAAAGCAAGGACTTACAGCCAAGATTACTCTACCTAGCAAAGTTATCATTTATAATTAAAGAACATATCAAGAACTTTCCAGATAAGAAAGAGCTAAAGGAGTTCATCAACACCAAACCAGTATTACAAGAAACGTTAAGGGGACTTGAAGAAGAAGGCGAAGGTGAAGGTGAAGGAGAAAAAGAAGGAGGAGGGAAAAGAGAAGGGGAAGGGGAAGGAAAAGGGAAGAGGAGGAGGAGCGGGGGGGAAGGAGAAAGAGGAAGAGACCAAAAATATGAATAATACAATGTCAGTAACTACGTATCAAGCAAAAATTACTTCATTTTATTTTATTTTTATTTTTTAAATTTATTTCATTTTTTTAAAAAATTATTTTATTAGTTTCAAGTATACAGTACATTGGTTAGACATTTATATAGTTTATAAAACAATCTCCCTAATTGCTCTTTCTCTCCTCTGGATCTCCATCTAGCCATTGCATTAATGCTAACTGCATTCCCTATGCTGTGCTCCCCATCCCCATGATCATTTTCAACTATTAATTTGTATTTCTTTAATCCTTCATTCCCCCAAACCCCCTTCCCTCTACTTGTCACCAGATTGTTCTCTATATTTATGAGTCTGTTTTTGATTAGTTTGTTCTTTTTGTTCTTTAGATTCTGCATATAAGTGAAATCATATAGTATTTATCTTTCTCTGTCTGACTTATTTCACTCTACATAATATCCTCTATGTCCATCCATGTCATTGCAAATGGTAGGATTTCATTTTTTAATGGCTGAGTAATATTCCATTGTATATATGATCCATAACTTCTTTATCCAAATGCCTGTTGATGTACATTTAGTTTGCTTCCATATCTTGGCTATTGAAAATTGTGCTGCCATGAACATAGGGGTGCATAAATCTTTATGGATTATTTTTTTGGTTTTGTTTGAATAAATACTCAGAAGTACAATTGCTGCATCAAAAGGTATATCCATTTTTAATTTTTTGAGAAATCTCAAGACTGTTTTCCATAGTGCCTGTACCAATTTGCAATCTCACCAATAGTGTATGAGAGTTCCTTTTACTCTACATTCTTGGCAACACTTGTTTGATTTATTGATGATAACCATTTGGACACGTGTGAGGTGATATCTCATCGTGGTTTTAAATTGTATTTCTCTGATGAATAGTGTGACCTTGAGCATCTTTTCATATGTCTATTGGCCATCCGTATTTCCTATTTGGAGAAATATCTGTTCAGGTCTTCTGCCCACTTTTTTTGTTGTTGTTGAGTTGTATAAGTTCTTTATATTTTTTTTGGATATTAACCTCTTATCAGGTGTATCATAAGTGAATATCTTCTCCCATTCAGTTGGTTGTCTTTTTTTGTTGTTGATGGTTTCCTTTGCTGTACAAAAAATTTTTAGTTTGATATAGTCCCAGTTGTTTATTTTTTCTTTTGTTTCCCTTGCCCACAGAGATATATCCAAAAAGAAATTGCTGTTAGAAATATCAGAAAGTTTACTGCCTATATTTTATTCTAGAAGTTTTATGATTTTGTATCTTACACTTAAGTCTTTAACCCATTTTGAGTCTATTCTTGTATACAACACAAGAAGGTGGTTCGGTTTCTTTTTTTCTCAGAACCATTTATTGAAGAGACTTTCTCAGAACCATTTATTGAAGAGACTGTATAGAATTGTACAGGCGTGGATTTATTTCTGGGCTCCCAATTCTGTTCCATTGATCTATGTATTTATTTTTGTTATAGTACCATGTTGTTTTGATTACTATAGACTTGTAGTACAATTTGATATCAGGTAGTATGATACCTCCAATTTTGTTCTTCTTTCTCAAGATTGCCATGGCTATTCGGGGTCTTTTATAGTTCCATAGAAAATCTTGGATTATTTGTTCTAGCTCTATGAAAAATGCCATTGCCATTGGTATTTTGATAGTGATTGAGTTGAATCTATAGATTGCTTTGGGTAGTATGGCAATTTTAATGATGTTGATTCTTCCTACTCATGAGCATAGTATATGCTTCCATTTATTTGTATCTTCTTCAATTTCTTTTTTCAGCGACTTATAAGTTTCTGAAAACAGGTCTTTTATCTTTTTAGTTAATTTGATTCCTATGTATTTTATTGTTTTTGATGCAGTTGAAATGGGATTATTTTAGTAATTTCTCTTTCTGATTGTTCATCATTGGCGTATAAAAATGCCACTGACTTCTGAGTATTTATTTTGTAACCTGCTACTTTACTGAATTCATTGATCAGTTCTAACTGTTTTGGTGGAATATTTAGGATTCTCTATGCATAGTATCATGTCATCTGCAAATAATGAAAGATTTACTTCTTCATTTCCAATTCAGATACATTTTATTTCTCTTTCTTGTCTTATTGCTGTGGCTAAGACTTCTAATATAATGTTGAAGAAGAGTGGTGAAAGTGGGCTTCCTTGTCTTGTTCCTGATCTTAAGAAAAACACTTTTAGCCTTTCCCCATTGAGTATGTTAGCTGTAGAGTTGGCATATATGGCCTTTATTATGTTGAGGTATGTTCCTTCTATTCCCACTTTGCTGAGAATTTTTATTGTAAATAGATGCTGGATTTTGTCCAATGCTTTTTCTGCATGTATTGATATGAGCATATGGTTTTTATCTTTCAATTTTTTAATGTGGTGTATTACTTTAATTGATTTACTGATATTGTTACCAACCTTAAATCCCAGGAATAAAACCAATTTGATCAAGGTGTATGATATTTTTAACACACTGATGAATTTAGTTGCTAATATTTTGTTGAGGATTTTTGAATTAATATTCACAAGAGATATCAGCCTATAATTTTCTTTTTTGTAATGTCTTTGTCAGGCTTTGGAACCAAGGTAATGGTGACCTCATAAAAGGAGTTAGGAAGCCTTCTTTCTTGAATTTTTTGGAATAGTTTAAGATGAACAGGTGTTAATTCTTCTTTGAATGTTTGGTGAAATTCTCCTATGAAGCCATCTGGTCCAAGACTTTTATTTTTTTGGAAGGTTTTTTATTATTGATTCGAATTCGATGGTGGTAATTGGTCAGTTAAGATTTTCTGTTTCTTCTTCACTCAGCCTTGGAGATTGTATTTTCTACGAATGTATCCATTTCTTCCAGATTGTCCAATTTGTTGGCACATAATTGTCTATAGTATTTTTTTTATGATCCTTTGTATTTCTGTGGAGTCCGTAGTTATTTCTCCTCTTTCATTTCTGATATTATTTATTTGAGTCATCTCTCTTTTTTCCTTGATGGGTCTGGTTAAGAATCTGTCAATTTTGTTTATTCTTTCAAAGAACCAGCTCTTCATTTCATTAACTTTTTGCATTGTTTTTCTAGACTCTATTTCGTTTATTTCCACTCTGATCTTTATTATTTCCTTCTTTCTAGTCACTATAGGCTTTGTTTGCTGCTCTTTTTATAGTTCTTTTAAGAGTAAGGTTAGATTGCTTATTTGAGCTTTTTCTTATTTCTTGAGGTAAGACCGTATTGCTATTTATTTCCCTCTTTTGACTGCTTTCACTGTGTCCCACAAATTTTGAGTTGTGTTTTCATTTTCATTTGTCTTTAGGTATCTTTTGATGTCTTTCTTGATCTCATTGATAACCCAATCATTATTCAGTAGCATGTTATTTGGTCTCCATGTGTTTGTGTGTTTTCCAGCTTTTTTCTTGTAGTTGATTTCTAGTTTCATACCATTGTGATCGGAGAAGATGGTTGATATAATTTCAATCCTCTTAAATTTATTGGGACTTCTTTTGTGTCCTAACATGTGGTCTATCCTGAAAAGTGTTCCATGTGCACTTGAGAAGAATGTATATTTTGCTGCTTTGGGGTAAAATGCTCTGAAAATATGTTTTAAATCCATTTGGTCCGATGTGTCTTTTAGGACCAGTTTCCTTGTTGATATTTTCCTTGTTGATATTGTTTCCTTGTTGACACAAAATACCTGTCCATTGATGTCAATGAGGTGTTAATGTCTCTTACTATAAGTGTATTACTGTTGATCTCTCCTTTTACATCAGGCAATAATTGCTTTATGTAGATGTTTCTATGTTGAGTGCATATATGTTTACTAGAGTTATATTCTCTTGATTTATCAATCCCTTTATCATTATGTAATGCCCTTTTTTACCTCTTATTAAAGTCTTTGTTTTAAAGTCTGTTTTAAATATTAATATTGATATTAGTATCTCTACCCCGGCTCTTTTTCATTTCCATTTGCGTGAAATATATTTTTCTATCCCTTTACTTTCAGTCTCTGAGTGTCATTTGATCTGAAGTGTGTCTCTTGTAGAAAGCATATGCATGGGTCTTGTTTTCTTATCCATTTAGCTACCCTATGTCTTTTGATTGGAGCATTTAATCCATTTACATTTAAAGCGATTACTGATAAGTACATATTATTATTCATATTTGTTCTTTTTTAACCTTTCTTTTTTTAAAGAATTCCCTTTAACTTTTTTTTTTTTTTTTGGTAATATTGTCTTGTTGATGATGAATTCATTAATATTTTCCATGTCTGGGAAACTCTTTTTCTTACCTTTCATTTTAATTGAAAGCCTCGTTGGGTAGAGTATTTGTGGCTGTAGATTCTTGTTTATCATTACTTTGAATATTTCTTGCTAGTTTCTTCTGGCCTGCAAAGTTTCAATTGAAAAATCATCAGACATTCTTATGGGGGTACACTTGTAGGTAACTAGCTGCCTTTCTCTTGTTGCTTTTAAGATTCTCTCTATGTCTTGTGATCCTTGGCATTTTAATTATGATG
Organism: Pteropus medius; assembly: GCF_902729225.1. Classification (NCBI taxonomy): domain Eukaryota; kingdom Metazoa; phylum Chordata; class Mammalia; order Chiroptera; family Pteropodidae; genus Pteropus; species Pteropus medius. The sequence goes on from NW_024354550.1 coordinate 3,940,180, forward strand.
TGTCTTGGTGTGGGTCTGTTTGAATTCTTGTTTGGGACACTTCGTGCTTCCTGATCTTTTATGTCTAACTCCTTTACTAGGCTAGGAAAGTTTTCTGTCATTATTTCTTCAAATAGATTCTCAATCCCTTGCTCTCTCTCTTCTCTTTTGGGTAGTCTTATGATCCAGATATTGTCACACTTCATGCTATCCCAGAGGTCTCTTAAACTATCCTCATTTTTAAAATTATTTTTCCTTTTCGTTGTTCTGATTGGGTGTCTTTCAGTTCATTGATTCAATCTTCAGCTTCATCAAATCTACTGTTGAATCCTTCTCGTGTATTCTTCATTTCAATTATTGTATTCTTTATTTCTGTCTGATTTTTTTTTTTATGGCTTCTATGTCTTTTTTTAGGCTTACTATCTCTCTGTTGATGTCCTCATCGTGCTCATCCCTTCTCCATCTAAGTTCGTTGAGCATCCTTATAATCGTTATTTTGAACTCTGTATCTGGTAGATTGCTTGCCTCCATTTTATTTAGCTTATTTTATGGAGTTTTCTCTTGTTTTTTCATTTGTGGCATGTTTCTTTCTTTTCTTTTTTCTTTTTCTTAGATTATTAGCCCCTTTGTATTCATTTCTGTGTTAGGAATATTTGTTTCTTCCCTCAGCCTTGGCCAGATGGCCTTATGTAGACGGTGTCCTGTGCGGCCCAAAGGCACACTCTTCTTTATCCCCTGTGCTGGAGGTTCTGGACATGACCTTCATGTGGGTTGTGTGTGTTGTGTGTGATCTTCTGTTGTTAAGCCTTTATTGGTGTTAGTACAACAGTGAATGGGATTAATGCTTAGACTGACTAATTGTGAAAATTGGCTGTGCCCACAAGGTAAGAGTTGCTGTGTGGGGGCTGACTCCACTGAGTGGGATTTCCCCTACCAGGCTTGTATACTTGTTGCTACCACCTTTTGTGTGTACTACTTATGGGACTAGACTGGAGTTGTTCTGTTGTGGTCTAGTGCCAGCCTCTGGATGCATTGGTTTTGTGGCCCCTTGGGAGGAGCTCCTCAGTAGTTCAAAGTTAGCCACCCTCTTTGATTGCTCTGGGCTACCTGGGAGATCTACAAAGTGATCTGAAGATGGTCGTTGCCTATGCCAGATATATAGGTAAGTAGAACAGACAACACTGTGGGCAGCGGTCTGGTTAATCCCCCGTTCCTGACCTAGGGCTGTTTAGCAGAGAGACCAGTGCTCCTCAAGGCCTGACACTACCTGTCAATTGCCTGTAAGTCTCTGCAACTGGAAGAACCTCTGTGTGATATGCATGTTGTGTGATGCAGGGACCCTGGGAATCTCCTGGATCTATGGAGCAAATTTCCCCCTGCTACTGCAGTGTCAGTTTACATGCCAACAATGTCTCTGTGGCTTCCTGTACAAGTTTCCAATAGTAGGAAAGTAAGCTGCTGCCCACCTAGGGCCTACAAACACCCAAGCTCTTTTTAAGAATGACTGAAGCTCGTGGGCATGAGTTTGTGGCCCGCCACTGAATGCTTCTCCTGGATGAACAGGCTTTGTGTGGGCCACATGAACTGAGTGCTATTATTTGCTGTTGAATTTGTGACCCTAGGAAAGCACAGGATGGGACTGAGCTACCTGGGAGCAAGATTACCATGAGTAATGTGTGGGTTACGTGGAGTGTCATCTCAATGAGGCATGGGGCTATCAGGCCTACACAGTATTGGATTTGCTGCCAGCTTTGAGACTGTGGGCTCCCACCAAAGTCAGGTATCACTGTGTGACCTACTGTTGTCTGTGATGGGTCCACAAAACCCCTGAGATTTGCCCAAGAGATACTGTATCTCATGCTGGCACAGTCCCACAAACCCATGTGATCCCCTTAAGAGACACTGCAGTTCATACAGGCAACAGTTGTCTGCCCACAACTGTTTTCCCCCAAATGTGCTCAGTGTGCTAGCCAAGGACTGTTGCTTGCACAGAATGCGAATGAGCAACCCCAGAGAAAAGCAGGGCAGGGGAAGCTGCATGTCAATGGGCTACAGGCACTTAGTGGCTTGGATGAAGTGGGATTTTAGGGAGACAAGGGCCGTTAGGCCAATATGCCTCAGTTTTGCTGGAACTTCTGTACCTGGGCATTCCCTCTGTAGTCACATCACAGTGAGACCAGCTGCCATCTGGGGCGGTCCCAGAGACCCCTGCGATACCCCGACACAATATTGCAGCTCTTGCATGTAGCAGAGGTCTGCCTGCAACTGATTTCCCTGCAGTGCTTACACTGTGCTAACCAAAGTTTGTTGCCTGTGTATTGGGAGACCCGAAGGGAGGGGCAGGGCAGTGGCAGCTGACTATCAATGGGCTGCCTGGGGCAATTTGTGAGTGGGCAGGGACTTAAAGAGACAATGGTTGTCAGATTAATACAGCCTCAGTCTTGCTGCAACTTCAGTAACTGTTCGTGGATTCCCATGAATATCTCAGATCACAGCAAGACCAGCTGCTGTCTGGGGATGGTCCACAGATCCCTGAGATCTGCCCAAGTTCGTGTTGACAGCAATGATCTGCTTGCAACATTTTCAAAAATGCATGCTTACAGTGCTGGCTGCCTGTTGGGAATGTATGGCCCTGAATTGCTGCAAGACGTGGCAGCCACCCAGCAACAAAAAACCCTGAATGTTGGTTGGGATGGGCTGATTCCCTCAGACTGGTGCTTTCTAATAGCTCTGTGGGCAGGGTCTACACAGTCAAGCTGGCCCTAGTTCTGGCTCCAGGTACTGCAGACTTTCCCAGTATGAATCTTGAGCAATCCTCTGACCTACCGCTGGTGTCCTGGGTGAATGTTCACAGGTCAGAAAGCCCGTGCACGAGTCCTTCAAAGAGACGTCTAGGGTTTCAGTCTCCTTCTCCCTCACCCAGACGACCAGAATCTCCTTTGGGTTTATACAGTCAGAGTTATTGGAAACTCCTCTTCCCTGGGCTGGGGAGCCCTTGAATGAGGCCAGGAACCCTCTCTCCTTCAAGGAATCCTCTGCAACCCCACTCTCCCTTCTGGTGATCCTCCACCACCCATGGGTGCGGGTCCAGCCTGATTCGTGATTTTGCCTCTCCTACCAGCTTCGATGTGGCTCCTTCTTTATATTATCAGATGTATGTGCTGTGATCAGCTGGACTCAAGGTGACTCTCCACATTGATTATTTTATAATTTGGTTGTAATTTCAATGCAGACCTGGTAAGAGGGGGACCCTGCTTTTACCTAGTCTACCTTCTTTTTCTTTTAAGCAAAAATTACGCTAAATATAAATGGATTAAATGTTCCAATGAGAAGACATAGGATGGCTAAATGAATAAGGAAACAAGACTCCTACAAGAGCCTCACTAAGATCAAAAGACACACAAAGACAGAAAGTAAAGGAATGGAAAAAGATATTTCATGAAAATGGAAACAAAGGAAAAAAGCTAGGGTAGCAATACTTATACCAGACACAATAGACTTTAAAACTAAGGCTATAACAAGAGACAAAGAATAACTCTATAATCCTACTTCTGGATATTTATCTGAAGAAACCTAAAAAAGTACTTTGAAGGGACATATTAATTTATATGCAGCATTATTTACAATAGCCAAGATATGAAGGCAACCTGGGTGTCTATCAATGGATGAATAAATAAAGAAGAAGTGGTACATAAGAACAATGGAATATTACTCAGCCATATAAAAGAATTAAATCTTGCCATCTGAAATACCCTCATGGATGAATCTAGAGGATATTGTGCTGAATGCAGTAAGTCAAACAGAAAAAGTCAAATGCTATATGATTTTATTTACATGTGGAATCTAAAGAACATAATAAATAGACAAACAAAACAAAAACAAACTGATATATAGAGAGAATATTTTGATGGCTGCCAGATGGGAGGAGGTTGCGGGAGGCGAAAAAGAGGAAAGGATTGAGAAGTATAAATTAGTAGTTACAAAATATTCATGGGAATGTAAAGTATAACATAAGGAATATAGTCAATAATATTGTAATAACTATAGTATGGTATCAGATGGGTACTAGATTTACTGGAGTGATCACTTTGTAAGTTATATAAATGTATAATATCTATGTTGTACACCTGAAACTAATATAATATCATATGCCAATTGTAATTTAAAAATTAAAAAAATATATTTAAAAAATCAAAATATTTTTTAGAAACTATATTTACCAGATTTTCCTTTATTATGCCTATTGTGGTAATTATTCTATCTTTCTCCAGTCTTAGCTACTATTCAAGGCAATCTGGTATATTGATCAAGAGTGTAGGCCATTTTTGGGGCTCCACAACCTGATGATTTCCAAGCCAAGTTCTCAAGACATAAAATGAGAAAAACAATAAGGCAATAATAGTTCCTGAGAGAGAAAGTATCCGTAATCAGTTGGTATCCGAAAGCAAATTCGTGAGTCACAATTTAAAGATCTAATTCTTACAAATGTTTTTTGCCTAACAGTCTGAATTTGGAAAGTAAGGAACAATGTGAAATTTTACCTTCCACTCTTGAACAAGCACCACAGATAGAAATCTGAGAGAGCTGACTTGGGTGAGAATTCTCACCCTTTGTCAGCTTCTGCCAGTTATTCCAGGATCCTGTCTGTGGGCTCTGAAGTGAGTAAGGTGTCTGTGGGGCTCATTGTTAGTCATCAGAAACCGTAGAGGAGGAAAAATAATTTTCCCTTTACTCTTTATCTTGAGTGTTGGCTGAGACTTCTTTTTCTCTAGGGTAAGCTTGTCAAAGTTAAAATTTCTCCATTGTGGCCACTGTAATTCAGGTTTATTTTTGGGAAGGTTAATCTACTTGTTCAGTCTTAAAATTTTACTCACCTGAGGCCTCACATTGGACTCAGTTCAGATTCTGAGTCATAATCATTTCAACTCTGGACATTTTGACCCACGATCCGGTCCAGTTTCTAAGTCGGACCTAGTCTGACTCCAGATCTCGTCGGTTTCCGGTTTCTAAATCAGACCTAGTCCAACTCCATTGGTATTTAGACTCATTCTGGAGACCACCACCAACAACAACAACAAAAGCTCAAAGTCTAAAAGCTCATAATGCAAAAGCTGCAGAACTAGAATGCAAGAAGGACTTACCCACCACCTCCAGTAGCATGGAGAAAGCAGAGAACTCAAGAGACACAACAGGTGCTTATGTTTGTTTGCTTTTTGGTCCTAGGAGCCCAGGGGGTGAGGGTGGGGTTGGAGATGTGTATAGGGGTTTGGTTTCCTGTTCTTAATCCAGAATTATTAAAAGATAAACTGAAACATTAAAAATTTTAAGAGTTTATATGAGTAAAAATATATTTGAATCAGGCAGCATCCAATTTAGCAGAAAGAAAGTTGCTCTGGGGAGTTGTCCAAAATAAAAGACTTTTATAGGCAGAAGGAACAAGGCAGTTTTACTAGGCCAAAAAGCAGGTTGGTTATTGCTAAATTACTTTTCTTAAGGATCTTTTATGGGCCTATCAGGCAGATTACCCAACTAGTAGTAATCAGGCAAATCTTTATTGGTTAGTTTAAGATTCAGTTTCTGGGAGAACCAAAACTGTACTTGTTATTTCTTGGTTTGATGATGTTGGGCTCAGCATAAGTGACTCTATTTGGGGCCTATTTTTTTTTTTTTAACTGTTATTATTTTCTTAATCCCTTCAAAGTAAACAAAGCATAGGAGAAGTTGAATCAAGAAAAGGATTGAATGGTGGTAGAGTTAGGTTCTGCGTGGTAAAGAGTCAGGTTAATTGCTTTCGCAAATGAGATCCAAAAGTAAATTCATGATTCACAATTCAAAGATCTAATTCTTATAAAAACTACTTCCAGAGTAGAGAGATAATGAAAGCTGAAGATGGCATAAAACTATCCAGAAAGTCAAGTGAGTTTACTTCTAGGTCCATAACTAAAAAATAACCAAAGGAATTAACTTTTTTCTTTGTACTGTATTTGAAGTTAAGCTATTCTGGGTACAAATTTTTTTGAGTTTTGAGGTGATCATGATATTATTTACTCAGTATTCCTTCCAAGATGACACAAGGTTATTTCAGTTTCTTAGATTAAAATCAGTGCCTGAAAATATAAAGCAATGTATTTTGTGGTTGCTCAAAAACTAATTTTCATTGTTATGGAATAAGTAATATATGTAGTCCTCCATATATTTGCTCTTTTGAGTAACGTATCTCATAGTTTGCTTTCTTTTACTTTTCAATCTATGCTAAAATTCAAACTACTATCGCTGGGTCATAAATAATCAATCAAATACACTAAAAAGCTATTTGAAGTAATTTTCTATTACTAAGCTGTCATTGGTGTACTTCACTAGATAGTCAAATGAATGCAAATGTGTTCAGTGCTCATGCCTTTCTTCCAGATAGTCTCTTGGGTTCATACTACCAATTCTTTTTGCTTTTGTAAGTAGGTGACTTTATATATTTTTGGGCTTTTATCATATAATAATAGTGACAAGAAAATAAATGTTCACCAAGGAGTCAAAGTAATTGCTAGGTCACTAGTTTAAATGACAGTTAACCACAGAACTCTACTGTTTTGGCTTGAAGACAGAAGATATTTTGAATAATCCCCTTTTCTTCAAAAACACTCTAAGGGGTTGAATGTATTTTTTCTTCTTAAGTATCAGTTAAAATATATTTTGTATTCTCTCTGATCTTAGGGTTTTGATGTTGTGTACTAAAACAATGAACTGAAACATTGCATTACAAAAAGAAATCTTTACACAGCTGACATTTTATAAGTCTCTGAGGAATCTTTTCAATTAGTGTCATGTCCTAGCTTCTCATAGCATCAAAATTCACACAGTATTACAGATGTCTTAGAAAATTATATATACTAAACCAGAAAAAGCATCATAAATTTTTTTTCTTAAAAGAAAAATGGATTGCTGCACAGTGAATGTAAATGCAGTAGCTTAGAAACTAATGTTTAATTGATTCTCAGCTAAGGTGTGTTGTCTGAATCAGCTAATCTAAGATTATATGAGTATAATTTTAATTAGATATAGCAAAAACTACTTTGACTTTGACCCACTATGTCTGAATTTTCCTCAAGGGCAGCTGGGAAGATCTCATTTTTCAGGGAGGAGATGCCGTCAACTAGATAATATAGATTTGGGTTCAGGATAGTTGTCATGTATGATGGGATAGATTTTCAGTGTGCATAGGAAAAGATAGGTGCTCCCAGGTGAGTGTCAACCTCTATTTATGGAAGGTAAAGAGAGTAAAGGCTATTAAAGTTGAGTCTATTATCAAAGTTACATACAAAGCATAGCAAAGTGATTAAAATCTTAGCAAATGATTAAAATCTTAGCAAAAAAGAAGGTATACAGTTAAACACAGGCATAAAATAGGGAACAAGAGCAAAGGAGGGGAAATCAAAGAGAATTCTTTTTTTGAGTTTCTCAAACTCACCTTTATTGGTTGCTGATTGTCTGGTATGTGTTTGAAAAGGCTTGGTATAACGGCATAGTTTGTATGTGTATAGTTTTCTGCTCAAGCTGAAGTAATTGCATATTTGCTCCCACCAGCTTGATATGGGTTTCTGCTCTAGCAGCATGTAGAATGGAAAAGATTGTTGCTTATAGTGCCATTGATGCCCAGATGGCTCGAGTGGTTTCAGAGCTCTACCTTGATCTATGCTCTAACTTCTTTAGATCCTTTGGTCTTCCCTTCTTATGCTTATATCCTTCTCACTCTCCTGATTTTTTGCCACATTAAATAACACTTCTTTGTGTCAACTTCCATTTATGATACAACCTCCATTCCTGGTTTGCATACTTGCCTTTTCTCTAGCCATCTCTTGATCTCTGCTCTGTGTATTGTTTCTGACTTTGCACCATTTCAGTGGTCACAATTTATCTTTAGCTTCCATGGGCTGAATGTCTCTGTATGTGCCTAACTGTTAATCCTTCATTCTTTTAAATGACTATGTGCCAAATTTTGTTTTTATCTTACTATCCAACTAGGAAATAAAAAGTTAAGCAGCAGGCATGAAATACATTCTCTCCCTTTATTGGAGTTTGATCATTGAAGGAAAAACGTGACCTAATCAAACCTACTTATAAACATAATAATGACAGAAATCCTGGCAAATAAACTGATGGCATTTGCTGGCAGGAGAATTCTTATCTTGAGAATGCTTTTGGCAAGAATTGCCTGATTGTCTAGGAATGCCAAAAGCAAAATAATAAAGAATTCATGTACTTATGGGGCATGCTTATCTGAATACAAAACGTGAAGTTTCATATCAAAAATGGCTCCTTCTTTGTAATTGATGTGGCTGCATATATGTCTGGAGACTACATATTTTCATCTGTGCTAGGGTTCATCTTAATATGATAAGAAAAGGCCTGTACAGTTATATTGGTTGTCTTGGACCTCTCATGATTTTTTTCCTTGAGATTATTAGTAAATCTTGAAATGGCAAAGCTCTCTGATTCATACGATACTGAGTATACAATCTAATCCTTTTTGCATTACTGCACTCAATTTGCTTTTGCTATTATTTATTGGTGACCACAGTTCTAGTGCTAAAAATGTATTTAAAATATCAAAGAGTGGGATATTTTTATTACAAATTTTCTGTCACGAGAAAACAAAAAAATCACTGTGAGTATATGAAATAACTTATCAGAAACACTGAAAGTCAGATTATGGTTCTTTTCAAAATTATTTATTTTTAACATATATGTTGTATGATCTCTCTCATAAACTCATCTAGATAAACTATTTTGTTTGTATAATTCCTAAAAATCTACATTTCTTTATTTTAGAAATATAAGAAAGTTATAAAACAAAGTTATTAAATACCTTTTATGTATATGTAATTGTACAATGGAACATATGGTAAATATTTAAATATTTAATTTAAAATAAAATAACTGGTTGTGACTAATAATTATTGTTAAAATTACTTAGCTGATATTGAAACAGATTATGTTCTAATTCTGTTAAAGAAGTTAATATACCTAAAGCATTTTGACCAGTGCCTGGCATATGGTAAGCAGTATAGAATGGTATGTGTTACTTTTCTTTCACAATTTTATCTTGGTCCTTTTGGCAGATTTTAAGATGAGAACATGTAGATAATTCTCTAGGTTTCAAATATTATACACATACTAATACACATCATTTAAATGTTTCTGTCAAAGTAATAACCATGAATTTATTCTAGATTTCAAAAAAATTGTTTATATACATTTTTAAAACACTGCTTCCTAGGAAAATCTCATTACAAATTTTACTCCTTATACTAGAAATAAATAAACTCATGTGGTATCACCTTATGTAGATTTCATAGACCATAATTGTATACTTTAAATACAACTGCTTGTATTACACAGAGAGCACAGTAAGAATACCTTAAATATCTTTCTATAACATTTTCCTACTTCTGGCACTACTCTTTCCTCAACATAGACATGATTTGAAGTGTGTGTCTATATATGAGTCTTGGAACTCTACACATTGTAATACATAGAGGTTTTAAAAGAACCGTGTGGAAGCTTTGAATACTGATGAATGAAAGGAACTCTGCTTTTTGCTAATCAACATGAACTATGGCCCAAGCAACTAAAAAGACTGTAGTTAAATTTTGATTGACTCTCAAATTATATGTATAAAGGGAAATTACTACTAAACTTGATGTCAGGAGAAACCATGTCTAATTTTTCTTTTCAAAATTTTTTTCTGAAAACAGTCTATATTTTTCAGATTAAAATTATAACCCTCAATATAATTTCAAAAGTCTAGCTTTAATACATGTTGATTAATACCTGCTAAAGTCAATTACACTGTTAAGCATACCCACAGGGAAATTTAACATGGTGTTTTATTCTTCATCCTTATTTAAACAAATAGTTATTTTGCAGTCAGAAGACTTTAGTAAAATAAGGTTGCGATGCCCTTGTTTACTGCTAATCTAAGCTATGCTTTTAAAATAAATGACGCATTTGCCATTTGAGATCATTTTAAGACTAGCTGGGCTTTAATAGCAAATGCTAAAAACAAAAAAGCTATTATAGCTAAATTTATCCTTACCTTTTTTTCTTCCTAACGACATCATAATGTATAAATTTACAAGATTAAAAAGTACTGTATAGAATTTTTTGTTAATGGGTATACTTCTTTAGGCCCAGAAGTAGATGGATTCTAAGATCTAAAAAAAAATCAATATATAAGGAAAAAGATGTGATGATGTAAGCATACCAAACTCAGTCAACTCTTTAACTCTATAAGGATCTAACACTTTGAATGGGATTTGTTGTCCTTAAGAAAATGTGTGGAGACTGAATATAAACTATCATTTAATACGTTGCCAATAAATTAAGGAACCTCCCCAAAGGTACCTAGATAACAGGCAACCTAAAAGTCAATCAATAAGATATAAACTATGTTGTAAACTCTAAAAATTGACATCCGCTAAGTGAGTGGGTTAAGAAGAAGCAGGGAAATGATGTAATCGAGGAGAAAGAATAGTACCAATCTTATAGCACAATCATTAAAAGTTGGATCTGTAATTCAGAGGGGACTAGACTGTGTAACTTTCTGCATGGTGTTGGCTAAGTTTCTAAACCATTCTGAGCCTCACTCACGTCAGTTGTAAAACTGAACTAATAAAATTCACCACACTGTGTTGATATAATGAATGGGAAGTACTTAGAAAAATCTTGATGGTTTTTGTTCAATAAAATGAAGTTGTAATTTTTATTGTTATTGTTTTTGTTATAACAAAGTAAAGTTCGACATTGAATATATTTTTTTCACTGTAACTGATAATGTCCAATTACTTTGACAATGGTTAAGTCTACAGTAATTTAAGTGATGAATTTTACATAATCTGTCCATGGAGATTGATTGTTCTTTATCTGCCTCTCCATCGTAAACTTTAGCTCTCAGTGATACTCTTGCCATAGTCTCTTAGATCTCCCTGTATTCAATCTGGGCTTCTTTTAATCTGTTCCATCTGAAGGAGAAGGTTGTTTAAAAATTCTTTGGTGGCTTTCTCTTATATGAAGGTAAAGGCAGGGCACCCCAATTTGTTTCTCACAGGGACAAGGCTTCCAGTCTCATTTTGTACAGTGGTACTTGTCCCTGGACCATGTGGTTTTATTTCCTCCATCTAGAAATCTCTTTTCTCCTCTCTTTTACTCTTACTTGTATCTGGCTGTGTTTTGTGCAACCTCAACTCCTTTCAGATCTCTTTCCAAACTGTATATTCTAAAAATAATATTAAAAATATTTATTTGTTCCATGGTACAATCGTTTTTTTTTTTTTTTGAGATGACACAATTGATGAGATACAAAACTAGGAATTTCAAGTCTCCAGAGTCCAAATTTCATCTATATCCATGCTACTCCGCTCTATTTTTGCAAATTCTATTTCCTTTTATATCTAATATTTCAAAATTACCTTCTATAACTAGTCCCCAAACACTGTTAATGGTTTAACAGTTTTTATTTTGAGCTTTTATTTCTACTTCTATACACTTGAATGTTGTTTATATTACTCATACCAGGACTAATTCAGAAAACTCTTAATCATTTCCTTTCCTCCATTCCAAACTCCTATCAGTGCATACCACACAATCCTTCAAAAATTGTCTTTCTGACTTTCGAATCTGATATTGTCTCTCCCTGTTCTTAAAGTTTACCTGAGATAAACAAAATTAGCCTCTATACAGTCTTAGATATATCTGCAAATAAGTAGCCCTCCATATCCATCCCTCAATCTCACCTAACTACACTGAAGGACAGGATCGAATCTTATTCACTTTTGAACCAACCCACAATCCAGTATCACACACAAACAACTATCTAGCCCCTAACAAAGTGCCACTTACTGAATATCGCTGATGCTTAACCAGGATTATGTAGAGCTGTGATATAGACCAAGTAGCTCACAATCAAGTTCTAATTGTAATGCATATTAAAAAAAAATCTTTGCATTATTTTAGCCTTTAGAAAAAGAGGTATATATTCTTAACTGTCATATAAACTGTAAACCACACTTTTCAAATAAGCAAACTAAGAATGTTAATAATAAAGAGAAGAAACAGAATCTGAACAGGATCAATTCCTGCATCCTCTGTCTGGAAAAACATAGGGAATAAAGCGCCAGATTAGATGCCATTTTCATGCAGTGCATCGAGTCAGAATAAATGAATAATTTAAGGAAACATTTTGTGTTTTAATGTCTTCAGTAGTGCATTAAGGTCTAGGCACCCTTCACCACTCTTCTCTGCCTTCCTTGCTCACATTCGACAACAAAGTTCTACATCAAAGTGATTAGCTGCTAGACTTTCCAGCATATTAATATGATATTCTAATTAATCCAAATAAAGAGTACCATCACTTTTAGAAGCTAATGATCAGAAGAAATCCATGATTAGTTATGTCAGGTTAGAAAATTTCATCGGTCTCATGTTGCCTACATAACTAAATTGTTGGAAAACTGCAGTCCTCGAAAAAGAGGACAGCTGTTTACCACTACTTTAGATAAAATTGAAACAGATCTAAATGGCACAAAACATAAAGAAATAAAAAAAAATGAGCAAGAGTTAAATCGTGAGAAGAGATTATTTAGCTACTATGTTGTATCACATGGCAGCAGCTTCACATTCCAAGTCTCAGATGGTCTAAGGCATCCAACAGTACTCTTTACCCGTTGGCAACACTTCTACCGTATGCTGATCATGTGAGCCTTTTCCTCTCACTGGAGAATGAGATGGAACTAGCCAATCATACCAAATGTGCCTTTCAGAAGAAAGTCATCTAGTTCACCATAATAGAAAATGAAATTGGTTAAAAATAATGAGATTTATATCAATAATTTTCAAATAATAAAATATATACAGTAAAGATTTTATGCAACTGTACTTTTAGAACTTAAAATATGAAAGCCTCATATTTTCACTAAGAAATAAAAAAAATTAACATGTGGTACATGAAATGCATAATTTTATTGTGCTAACTGAATTGTTAAAATTTGGAAATTTATTCCATGTTTTAGCATAATATTTGGCATTCCAACATGGTGGACATTTGAAAAAATCAGTGAAATTCAAAGTGTAGTACTCAATTTCTTACAAATTCTTATTCATAAAAGTACACATGGTGAATGTTAAGAAAGACCCTATCTATAGTACATATAATGTGACAGAGACATAATTTTCACTGTTTAAAATTACAGAGAAAAAAAGTCTTAAGTGAAAAAAAATTAAAACATTGCCATTTAAGGAATAAATGAATCCCCTTTTAAAGCAGCTTGAATTCATTCCTCGCTGGCTCAAAATCAGAAATCAGATTTTCAACAACTGACTTGGTCAAATTTTTAATAGCTGTGACTGAAAAGATGCTCTCACCTGGTGGCAGAATACTTCTGAGCAGTGGTTCTAGCAAGCATCGACAATGATCAGCTTGTTTAATCTATAGTGGAAAACAGTGACAGTTTTATAAATTGGCCTCCACAAAATCTTTGAAACTTTCCCCACCGATGAGTGTGGTTTATATCCCCTATCCATGGAAGTCGTGGTGGACTTGTAAATACTCAGAAGGAAGTGACACTGTGTATCTTCAGAGGCTAGGTTATAAAAGGCCATGCAGCTTCTACCTGGTTCTCTTAGAATGCTTGCTCTTGGAATGGTTCATCTTAGTTATACCCTCTTGGAACCCAATGTCATGTTGTAGGAAGCCCCAGCGTCATGGAGAGGACATGTATTGGTTCTCCAGTTGATAGTTCCAGTCTTAAGCTCTTCTAACCCAGGTGTAAAACAAGTGGTAAAGAAATCTCTATGTGATTCTAGCTACTTGGGTTTTCTCAGTTGAGGACCCAGATTTTGTGAGTAGAGACAAGCCTTCCTTTTTGTGTCCTGTTTATACTTCTGCCCCACAGAACCGTGAAGATTAGAAAATGCTTGCTGTTTTATGCCACTAAGATTAGAGTGGCTATTATACAGCAATAGATAACCAGAAAAAAAACAACCTAATAATTTTTAAAATAATTCTGTATATTAAATTAGTGTACTTAAAATTTTACATATAGTTCCTTTAGTCTTTACCACAAACTAATAGACAGACATTTTTAATATTACTTACAAATGAAAAAGTAGACTTCAGAGAAATTAAGCAGCTTCTGAGATCACTCTACTTTTGAGTGGTGGGGTTGAAATTGAAAACCAGGTTTAATGTATTTTTTTAATTATGAACTTTTTTTAGTCATCTTAAAAGGCTGAAAAAAGGAACCATCCTCTTTAATTGTTATTTTAATGTTTCTCAAGCTCAATATCCTAGACACTGTCAAATATGACTCAAAGGAAACTTCCATTATTTCAGTCAAAAAATAGTGCTGCATAACAGTTCTGGAGAGAGGGGAAGTTACTGAATTAACATTTTAATTAGGCTTATATCTGACTCCTAGTAGATGCTTAAAACACGCTTGTTGAAAGGATAAATGAATGAATAAATAAATTAACCAGCTCCTATTAACTTAGTAGAACAGTTGCTTCAGCGACTAAGAGATTGACTGATATCTTCATAGAACAGTAATATTTCATTATTATATTTTCTTATTTTCTGCTTTTTTATTATATGAGGGGTAGATATTTAATACTTTCATTATTTTAAACTAGTAAAGTTTCTTATTTAAGTGGATACTTAAGTAATACTCTTTGATAATGCCTTAAACTAGAACATATAAAATGAAGATGTAGAATGAATCAGAATTCATGAGCCATTTCCACAAAATGACTTGAAATTACTGCACAGCAAGAGTAGATGTCTTTTAAATATCACAGAATTACTATTGGATTTTTAAAAAAGCAAGGCACAGAAAACATTTTGAATGTTTTAGAAGTTAAAATGCTATATAAAAATAATGTCTCATTAATATTATTGTCATTATTACAATATTTCCATCTTTAAAGAAATGATATTTATGCATTGATTGAAGCCTTTTTTGCAATGGACGTTTCTCTCTATAATATTAAAAAGAAGATAAATAAGAGTGTAATCCAATACAACCAGTCAATACAACTTATATTATCACTTTTGAATTATTAGGTTAATGATGCTTTTAAGTGAAAAGTAGCTTCAGGAAGTCATAGGGGCTAGTAAGTTTAAGCACTTGACTGATGAGAATGTGCGCCATTCATCTCAGATTCATCATAGCCCAATATAATATTGATTGATTTTATGTTGAAGATTTCATAGGGGAAATTTTTCTGTAAAGGTATGGGCAAAACAATTATTTTTTAAAAATCTGGTCTATAGAGGAAAGGTCTTGAAAGATGAAATTTTGTTACTAGAATGTGCAGTTAACAGATCTTTCTGAAGACTATTTGCTAATTAAAAGTATTGCTTGCAAATATAGTCCATTAAATAAACAAAGATTAACTCATTAATTAGGTAGCTATGGCAATTTAAAAAAGCTAAAACGTGTTTCAGCTTTTACTTTTTCTCTGAAAATTGTCTACAAAATCATGGTTACTTTATGATAGGAATATGTGGTAACATATCTTCAAATATTTTCTAAATATTTATCAAGAATCTATTATATAGTCAGCACCAGGTATATCATGATACACAAAACAGAAACAGTCCCTGCTATCATATTGCTTAAAGTCTAATTGAGGGCCCAGATATTAATATAAATCAATCACTCAAACTAAGTTGTGAATGAAGCTTAGTAGGGAGGTACACACTGCTTTGAGAGTGTTATTTAATAAGAGGATTTTACTCATTAAGTGAGGTCAGAGAACTCTTAACAAGAAACCTCTGTACTTAATTAAGCTACTGCTCCATTTGGCAGGGAGCAGTCTAACACCACCAACCAGAGGACTTGAAATGCTTGAAGCACTACAATTTGAACCCAACTGAGGTTGAAAACCTTTCTGCCATTCTAAGTCCTTCCTCCCCTATTCTCATCTCCTATCTGGGGATCTGGCTTTTCTCAAGATGATTTGAAGAAGGAAATATAAATAATCTTTAAGAGAAATCTTACCCTACCACACCACTACCATATCTAGCTCACGGTACTGGTGTATTCCAACTGCCAAAAGGACAAAACCATGAAGTCACACTCATCTAATGAAAACACATTTAGGACATCAGCAGTACAGGCCTGGTTGAGCTTTGCCATGATGAGTTCTATTTTCTTACATCCTCTACCTGAGAATAAATATCAATGCTATGTGTCTTTTCTGCAGCTCCCTTTCTTTTGGTTCCTTATCTCCTATAGGTGACTTCACAGATGTCTGAGAACTGATATTTTATTATGTTTGATCTTATATGAGAAATGAAACATTTCCTCCAATGAAGTTATATTATCTTCAGAATCATAGCTCAGTGAAAACAGTTGCACAACAATTTGAATTACCTTTAATGGCTACATTTTCAGACTGCAATCAGAATACTCTAGTTTCTCCCAAATATATATATCTGCAATCAGAATACTCTAGTTTCTCCCAAATATATATATCTGCAATCGGAATACTCTAGTTTCTCCCAAAATATATATATATAAAGATTGATTTATGAAACAAAGGAACACTATTGTTTTTAAGTTGAATTTGGGCCCACCGCGTGTTAAACTGAAATTATATATGTCTTTTAAATAATTGTTTAAAATTATTTAAACAATTACTTTAAATATTTGACTTTTTAAATAAAAATTTGAATCATGATTCAAAAATTCTTAATGCTAAATTTGAGGCAGGGTATCCTTTTTCATTGTCAAAATTATATATTCTGGTTGCTATCTTGGTCAGGAAGAGATACTAATAGACATGTTAAAAGTTGAGTTCCGTGTAACAATACATTAATTTATAAAATAAAATTCTGAACTACAGACTTTTAGGTTATTGTATATATATATATATATATATATATATTATATATATATATATATTATATATATATATATTGTGTGTGAGTATATATATATGTATATATATATGTGTGTGTGTATATATATACATATATATATGTGTGTGTGTGTGTATATATACATATATATATGTGTGTGTGTATATATACATATATATATACATATATATGTATATATATACACATTTTTAAATGTACATATATATATACACATTTGTGTGTGTGTATATATATACATATATATATACATATATATATGTATATATATACACACACACAATCTTTTTGTATATTTGTGGTGAAAGAGATAGGAATCAAGAAAGTTAGGTAAAATCACTCATTCTTTGTATATTTTAATTAGGTAATGTAGATAGAAAAATAAATAAAACCGTATCTTTTTAAGGGGTTTATAGTATAGTTGATGGGTAGACAGGTATATTAAAAAGGAATTATAGACAATTATAGCTGCTATGAAATATGTCTATAAAGGTTATTGTGACAGCACCAAGGGGAGAACTGATGAATTCATCTGGATTGAAATTTAAGGGTCATGATAAACTAAGTGAGGAGATTTTTTAAAATAAAACCTGATTTTTAATTGATGAATAAATCCATTTTAAATTATCAATAGTTTTGTTTTTCAATATTGAAAATAAATATTAAATGCCTATTGGTATACTTTTTCTTAATCTCTCGCTGCCTTCCCCCTACTACCCTTGCACATCAGCAGCCCCTTTACCAGCATTTTCTGCCCTATAAAATGAAGCTCATCTTAATTTTTAATATGAATAAAATAAAATAAGAATGATGAATCAATCACCAGAAGGTCATATCAAGATATTCTAGAAGCAAATTAAAATGACATTTGTTGTTTAATAAACTCCTTTTATATTTGTGCACTGGCTTTCCTCCATTGAAGTGAATATTTAAAGCCACTATGATTTAACTAAAAAGTAACAGTAATGTTTTTAGTTCTCCCAATTATTCCCGATTAACTCCTAAAGATAAGTTTTATTTTTTCTTTAATTCCAATACACTGGTTTCCTTACTCTGCCAATGTCTTTTCATAACATTCAAAAGACAGATTACTAATGATTTTCTGTTGTGCTGTATAATTTTAAAAAATGAGATTCAATTTTCCCAGTAATAAGCATGATTTTTAAATATTTTTTCCACTTAAGGATGTCATTCATAATTTCCAGAACTTGCTATAGCAGCCATTAAAAAAAAAAGAAAAAAAAGAAAAGTTTGATGTTGCCTCCATGAAAATTGTTTTCGTCAGAAGACATGAGCCCACTTGGGGCACACACAATGGTTGTGCTTTGTAACCATACATGTTATTGCCCAGTGTTTTTGCCTTAGTACAGTGGTTTTTAGGAGAGGAGGAATGTTCCTTCCTCCAGTGTTACATTTAATTAAAGGAGTGGGAGGTTCAATGCCACAGCTGAGCTCCCAGTATTAACTGATTTAGTTAATTCTTTAAATTCACTTGACATTTATTTCTCAGACACACACCCTGCCAGTAGGATGGCTGGACTAGAAGAGATTGTGGGGTCAGTTGCTTTGCATATATCAAAGAGTTATGTTAAGTCTCTCTATGCCGTCATGTTTCTTTATCTCTCCTTGTATTTCTGGAATATTTTTTTGATTTATGTATTTCGATACTATCTTATTTGGGACATAAAGATTATTAGTATTATTTTTATTATGTAGTTTATTTTTTAATATACTCTGCTTTCAATCTCTGCTTTCTTCCTTAGTGTATTTCCCAGGTTGTAATTTTATCCATCATCTTATTTTTTGCTTTAGTTACCCTTATTGGGTTCACAGGATATTCTCTTTGTGGGTCCTCGAAGTTTTTATAAAACACGTTAATGGTTTCTTTTTTCATAAGTGTTTTTTTTTTTTATTTTTTGTTATAATAGGTAGTCAAATTTCTGGCATATGAGTTTTTCTATTTTTAATGCTTGCTTTCTGTTTGATTCTATCTATGCTGTATTGTTTCATTCTATGTCATTTTTTCTTTGCCATGTCCCACTAATTTGAGAGGATATAAGATTTAAAAATAATTTTAATGATTGATTTTATACTTTTAATTATATATTTAAATATGTTTCTTAAATTTAAACGTAAGAATAAAACATTGTTTTATAAAATAAAGAATGCTTTCACATATTATCTCTGTTCTGCTCTTTCCTTGGGCTAGATATGTATTGAAATCTTGACCATAGATTATTGACTCTGTTAAACTACATTCTTTTTTATTCCTATAAGTACAGTCTTTGTTTTTTAAAGACTTAATTCTATTTACATATGCAATGTTAATATCAATAATTTTACTCTAACACCTTTATTTGTGAATTCTTCATTTTGGTCTATTTCTCATTCTCAAGTAACTTTGAAGAGGAGAAGGGTATGTGGGTGATATACTTCCTTATTTTTATTCTTATTAAGTGATCTTTTCTATGATCTGAGAATGCATAAATGGCAATTGCACTGGACAAATAATTTTTTATTCTCATGTTAAAACTTTATAGAGATATTTTCACTTGCCCTGTGGCATTAAGGATTCTGAGATAAAACAGCTAGTGTGAAAATTCTAGTAAATTTTTTATATGTCAAGGTTAAAGAAAGAATTTTATTTATGTTTAAAAATTAATTAATTTTTAATTGAAAAATGATTTTCATTTTTCCCCCCATCTACCTCTCCCCTTCCTCTTTCTTTCTACCCTCTGAAAAGAAAGAATTTTTTAAGAACGCATCTAAAACATCTAGGAGAAGAACAAAGTTGCTAGCAATGTTTTCAGCATCTAACTTTGGCTTTCACATTTGTCTAAGTTGATTGTATTTGGTCACTATTTTTTGAGTTTATATGAGATTATTTTCTTTCCTTGTTTCTGAGTAAACTTGTTTTCTTGATTTGGTCAATATTTTAGTTTACTTTGTGCTACTAAGGGAAAGATGCTCTATAAGAAATACCATCATTCTTCTCAATAATTGTATTCTCCCATTTAATAATTGATGGCTAGCTACAAATACAACATATTTTTTTTTAATTCAAGCTTTGGGGAACTAAAATTCAGTTTGTCTGAGCTCCTAGAATTTTTAGTTGGGCAAATAGATCCAGATATTTACCTATATATTACATTTATTACTTAAATATTTAATGTGAACTCCAGAAATATAACAAGGTTTTCCTACTATCACCCAGAATTTTATCCACCACTCTATTTTGTTTCTTAAATGTTGCGTTTGTGAGCTAATATGGTTTGTGGAAGAAAAAAAATATAATTTACTTATGACTCAAATATAAGTGAAATATATTGATTATGCTGGATTCTGATATTTTGCATTGAATGTCTTTCATGAATGAAGGACTTATTTTCCCAGTTGCTGGGTGTGTTATAGATAGAGAACCCTTAGCCTTAAACCTTCTTCTAGAACTTCCTTCTCTGCAGAGAGCTGCTGCCTTACCATACACGGTCATGTCTCTTAACAGGGCAGCCTTCACCCAATGACTGATTGATTTATGGGGTATACAGTCTCACTCTTTTAGTCCCAATTCAGACACCTCCAAAAGTCTATCTCAGCTCCAGAACTTCCTATAAGTTTGGTTGGGGCTTTGCTGAGATTGTGTCACACCTCATCTTCTCCCTCTGAACCGTATTACTTCCTTCTTTTCTCTTCTAGAGGCTTTAATGTCAAGGACACTTACTAATAATTTTTCCTTTACCTTAATATCCATTTCATATTCCTGGATAACCCAACCAATCCTGGAATATGGATTAAAAAACAATCCTCTTTGATACTCATATAGTTGGATATATTTTTCTTACATAGTCTGAATCTATTTTCAACTTCAGTATGAGTATAAAAGGACATGCCTACAATTCTCCAAGGTTTCTTTGATTTTATCTTTTTGAAGCTCATTGTCTAGTCAATAAGCATTTGCACCAGATTCTGTGCCAAGTGCTGGTGATTAAGTTAATGACAAAGAGGTAAAGCCCTGACATATTGAAATATTATTTAAAAGGCTCTGATAAATAAATAGACAAGATATTTACATGTTAAAGTAAGTGCTATGAAGGAAAATATGATAAAAATTTTAAAAAATATGGTTGAAGATGGAGTTAAATAAGGTAGGATCAAGAAAGGCCACTTTGAGGAAATGACATGTAAGCTGAGGATTGACAGAGGAAAAGATGACAAGAGAATTACAGGGAATGGGAAAAGTACAAGCCAAGGTCATGTATCTGGAGAATATTTATGTATGACTTACCGAAGTTCAATATGGGTGGAGAATAATAAATAAGGGAGGGGTGTGCGACATGGAATTGTAGATGTAATTAGGGTTAGGGGCTCTGATGTGAGGTGTGGATTTTCTTCCATAAGCATCAGGAAGCTTCTGAAAGGTTTAACCAGGGCAGTGACATTATATAATTACTTTTTTTTTTTTTTAATGATTACTCTTTTTGCCATGTAGAGAATAGATGGTAGAAGGGGAAAAGTGGAAATATGTAGATATGTTAGGGATCCATTGAAATATTAACTTTAGAAGTTGACAGTGATTTGAACTAGAATGGTTACTATAGTGATAGAGCTGAGTGGATGCATTAGACACATTTTCAAGTGTGAAATAGTCGGATCACAGATTGAATACACGTAAGATGGTGAAAGAAGGGATGGCAACAAATACACTTAGACTTTGGGGTTGAGAAAGCAGGTGATTGGTGGGACCATTCACGAGAAAACTCCAGGACAACAAAGGGATCTCTGAATCCTCTGAAAAAGTTAGAGAGGCTGTGCTCCAGATCCCACATGAAAGGACTCATAGTAGGAACAGGGACAATTTTATTGTAAAGGGTAAGATGGAGAAGAAGTACAATACAACTTTGTTAAACAGCTTTACAGAGTTCAATAGAACATAAAGTAGTACCTAGTCCAATCTTTGCATTAGAGAGATGAGCAAATTGAGGCTCAGAAACTATAAACACCTGTCAAAATCATCTAGCAAGCCAAAGGAATATTTTGTTCATTAGGTAATAACTTGTTTATTTAAATAGTTCTAATTATTTTAGATGTCTTATTTATCCCTTGGTCTTACAGTCATAAATAAAATTTTATTTAAATTTTTTCCATCTTTCATTTAGCTTACTTTATTATAACTTCATATAAAACTCAATTAAAAAATTATGTTGAAATTGAGCTACTGAAATTTGCACTAAAATAATTATGCATTCCAAATGTTGACTATGTAGAAAGACTATGTTGATAAAGATAATATGAATTAATTGAAAGTTCAAAAGTTTATAATATTTACAAGTAAATATCATTTTTTTTAAATAAAGACCATTTAAAATACATATGCAGCCAGAGTTCTAGCAAATGTATACATATCTTGGAAATATTTTTCAAGTGAAATAAAATTAGATGTTAGAATATTATGAGAAAAAAGTCTTTGCTTGCAAGAAAAAGACCTGTCTTCTTGTGAGGATTGCTTTAGCCACTTTGACAGGTATAGGTGAAAAAGAAGTTAAATACACATCAACATGATTAGCAAAGGCGTGCTTGGAAATATCTTACAGTTGAAAACATAATTGTATTAACACGTTTGTAGGGCTTATCCTTTTCTTCCATATTTATGTAACTTTGTCATCTAGAGAAATATTATGGAAATTTTAAAAATAGCTGATAGTTAAGAAACACCATCATAACACTGAATACATAATAAAACACTTCCATTCTCTCTAAAAGCCTATTAAAATATGTACGATTATCAGTATAACTAGATGGATGCACTTCCCATGTTCAAGATCTCTTGCTTTTTCAGGGTGACAGTCCTTTCATAATCTGAGGATGACACCGTGCTGTTTTTTGGCCTGGAAATTTTCACTTACTGTTTTCATTTCTCATCTTTATGTATTTACATTTTACGTATTGAAATACTTTTTTTTAAATGTCGTATACACAAATGTACAAAGTACAATTATATAAATAAGGATAAATTATCATTTATCTCACAAGGAAGTTTAAATATAATTTTACTTTATCCGATATTTATTTTTTAGTTTCTGAGATTCCTAAATCATTGATCTTTTATAAAATTTTCCAAGTATATCTCAAAACATTCATCCAAATCCTAATTATTTCCTATAATACTCCTAAGTGGTATCAGTAAACTGAACTATAAAGGAAATTCACAGAGAAAATTAAGCCTTTGACTTGGAGATTGTGTCCCCGCCATGAACTAGAAATATATGGAGATGATTAAAAAGAAATAATACATGTTGTAGAGAGAAAAAAAAAAAAATCTGTTGTAGCCTAGTTAGCTATGTGACCTCAGGCAAGTTCCATTGCATGTCCAGACATCATTTCCTTTAATTCTAATAAGACAACTTCGACAAATCCCATTTTTAAAGATCTTTTCAGTCCTTTCTACTTTTAAGATTCTAAGATGTCTGATCTAAAGAGATAAATGGCAGTGTCTTTATTTACAGATTTAATTCTACATAAAAATATTAAGTAACAACATGGAAATGTGCTGCCCTGAGTAATATTTTGCATTATTCTTAGTCTCCTTTGGGGATTTCATGCAGTTTTCTAGGAAACCAACTGCTAAAAAGGGGGAGGGGTCAGTGATAGCCAGGAATAAAGAAAAACCAATGCAAGGATTTTGGGGAAAGAATACGGTAAGGCTAAGGAATACTTCTCTCCAATAAAAAGACAACTCTACCCTTTTAGAAGCCAATTTTCCCTTTAAAATGTCTGGCTACAACACATTGCTGGGTTTAAAGCAAATGCTTTTCATCCATACCTTTCTATAGGAAAAGAAGAATATTAGGGGTGGTATAGTCTAAGAAGTAAGTGAGAATATCTGCTAGACTTTCCTAGACTATGCATCTTTACATATCTGCAAATCTAATGAGATGATTTATTGTCCAATAATGCACAGTGAATCATACAGACACTTCTTTGTGATCATAATGCAGAATGGACCTAAATAGTACATACTAAATAGAATTCCCATGATTCTTAGAGATGTCATTCATATGGCATATTTATGCTCATTTTTTTCTTATATATAGCAATTCTTATTTTTACCTTTTAGCATGTTTATAGAATTATTTTTTTTCATTTAATAATCTTATGCCAATCAATAAATGCAAGATCGAAATTCTAAGTAGAAAGACTACCCTGTTTTATACAAAATTCTTGGCAATTAGAATTTTTTTTTAAAAAATTACTCTTTTAGTGTTTGACCATTTTTGGAGCTACTTCACAGTGTCTCATGGATGATATTTGGTATTGCTCTTATTAGCCTATAAAACACTGTATTCCAAAAAATATTGGCAAGGCTTAAAAAATTGGTCATATATAAATAAAGTTAATGAAATATAAAGGAAACCACAGGAAATGGAAGGTAGAAGCAGAAGTATTAACCATGAGTTAAGCAGAGCTTTGGCTTTGGAGTAAGGCAGGCAGAGTTTAAAAACCTTCTCTGTGATCTACTACCTTTGTGATCTTGGGGAAGTTATTTAAAATTTCTGAGTCTCTGTTTTGTAGATGTTATTAATGGCAACTCCATAGAATTATAACAAGTATTATACAGAAGACTTCGCTTAGTATCTGGAAGAGCAACATTATGAGATTTATAAGATTTCTATATGTTACCTACATTTTGTTAATATTACCATTATTATTTTCATTATTATTATTATTATTATTATTATTATTATATATTCTTTCATTGAAAATGAAATTTAGACATAAAGGGATATATAAAACAGTGCTTCTCATGCTTAAATATGTATAGAAATTACCTAGATCTTGTCAAAATGCAAATTATGATAAGTAGGTGGTTTCTGAGAAGCTCCAGGAAACGCCGGTGCTTTTGGTCCACAGACACACTAAACTTTGTGCAGCATTAAATAAATATGTAACATATTATATAATTATGTTATATATGTAATATAATTATATATACAATGTCATAATTTCATCAGAAGTGGAAGTATATCAGTTTCTCAAATAATACAGAATTACGGATTTAAATAATAATTCCTATATCCTCATCATTTAGCATTTCTCTCTCACCACCAATGGTATATTCAGACTAAATTTCGGAGAAGAAAACAATTGAAATAATTTTCCTGTATTAATTACTTCAGCAAACATTGGTTTATTACCACTGGATTACTTGCTGTAGGAAATAGAAAGATGATTTTGATATAGTTCCTTAAAAATCTACCCCACCACAAAGTTATTTTTGTAGGAATAAAAAGAAATTATGTAAATAACCATAATTCAAGAAAGAAACCGAAAGATACAATAAAACATGTAAGTAAAGTCCTAAAGGAGTTCAGAGTAGGGAGAATGATGCCAAAATAATACCTACATGTAACATTCATTTAGCTGTTTTTTCCAGAGAGCCCTCAGCCAAATGTCAAAGTGAACTTCAAGCCTTCCTTATATCTTGCCTTTAGTTGCCATATCTTACTTTTTCCGGAAGTTCTCAGTTTCTTTGTATAATAATAACAAACAGTACATACAATGTATCAGGAACTATTTTGTGTGCTTTATTTACATAGATTAATTAATCCTCACAAAGTGGTATAAAGTAATTAGCATTATTTTCCTCATTTTACAGATGAGGTAACTGAGAATCAGAGTCATTAAATTAACTCAGGTTTCTAAACTATCAGCTCTCACCAGGCATACTTACCCTCTTCCAAATTGTAATGACTCTTGCAGGCCTGTTCTCCTTGAAGTCACTTCCTGCTTGGCTCTTATCTTTTCATTTCCACCATCGAACTCTACCTCTAAATTCCATTTCTTTCAGTAACCTCTATTTTGTAAGATGATTCTATCTCTTCTTGTGTAGCAGATCCTCAAATAGATGTCACATGAAGTAAATGAACAATGCGTAAATGCGTGCTAAATTTTAGTGAGTAATGTAATAGCCTAAAGATTTATCTACTTCTCTGCCAAACAGTAGCAATCTGTTGTCACATTCAAAAGCATGACTTTAGCGGTGAGAATTTTAGCCTGTGGGTGAAGATGTTAAACCATGGTATGTTCTAGTGACAGCTCCTTTTATAACACTGAGACATGCTTCTCTTTCTCCTACATATTGGTAACACAATACATTTTATGTTCTGAGATGTAAATGCATGCTTCTTTTATTAAAAAAAGTATGGAAAACTTTAAGGATTAGATCCAAGACAGATCCTTCTCTAAGTTATCTGCTACCTTTATTATTATGTTATGCTTTAAGTTTATGGACAATAAATAGAGTTAACAGTTATGGGATTTTCAAATCCATTCACAATAGGTGGTTGCTTTTTCCTCTTTTAGAAACTTTTTGATTTTTTTGGAATATTTTTTCTCTTACCTGTTTAGTAGTGTATAATCCCTCCCCTTAATTCCACTTCATGAACACCCGTACCCAAATAAAATTACATTTTTAATTTTGGAGGGAAAATTTTGGTCATAAAAATAATTAGGTGTGAGCTGCCTCAGCCATCCTAGGATCTGGCTATTAGTTTCTTCTCTAATATGTCAAAAAGATTCTGATATGAGATGCTATGATAGCCCTTTAGATATCTTTTTCCTTGTTCCCTCTAACTTTCTTTTACTGATATAAAAGTAAACATTTGCAAGCTCAAATTCAATCAAATGTGGATGCATGTGTTATTATGTGCTGATTACCAATAAAAATAAATAAGGGAGTTTATTATAGTAAACTAAAGGCAAACAGCCATCAGGAAAATCAGCTAAAGCACGAGGATGGCTCATGATAAGCAACCTTTGTTGGACAGTTGTTGAGTAGAAAATATTTTCACCAGAAAATCCATGAGATTCAGCTAAAAATTAAGATCACTTTAGAGAAAAACAGAATGAAGTGCCAAGATTAATGCTATTCACAGTGTTGAAAAGTCATACTTCTCATGAAGCTAAAAGGTCAGAAACCACAAAGATGCAATGTGTGTTGTCATTTAGACAGTTACTAATTTTTTCTCTTTATTTCCATAATGAGATGTACTATTTCAACAGAAGGATCTTCTTGAGAGTTGATTTTAGTATTTTGAGGCAGGAAGCTCTTTTGCTTTCATGTTATTGCCTTGGCCAAAGAGTTCAGATAGAATTTTCATTTATTCAGCAGGAGTATATAAATTTATTATTATTTGTTCAGTACTCTGTTACTACACTGTAAACTCCGTGAAGTCAAGGACCATATCGAATTTGAACATCACTGAGCACCCCATATCTTGTACAGGGTTTGGGAAAAATTAACATTAGCTTATATTTTTCAAATAAGGGAATGAATAAATCAGGTTAACCAAATCTTCACTCCTAACTCTAGTCCAGAGCTTTAGCTTGATAATGTATGGAACATGTAAAAGTTGTAGACAAAATCCCTTTCCTTTAAAAGCTCATTGTCTACTTGAACAGATGAAATATATGCATGCAAAATTTTAAGGGAAAATAATTAGGCCTTTGCAAGTATATGCAAATTTAGCATAAATATTTTGTCCATTTGTTCAACACATTTTATAAAAATTTCTATTATTTATAGAATGTTAATTGGTAGAAGAGTTTGTATGTGGACAGAAGTATAAAAAATTGAGGGTAAGCATTACAAAGAGGAACAAATAGTTATTAACATTCAAAGAAGAAAAATTCTTATGTTGGCTAGGCAAATCAGAGAAAGATTTATGGATACATGCACACTAGAATATTGGAGGATGGGTATAATATCATTGTGCCAAAATCAATAAATATTTTAGGTAGAGAAAGATATGTGTATATATATTATCTTTGAGTGTTCAATTAGGAGTAGTAATATTAAGAAAGAATGTAGTTAGTTATAGCTTGATCATAATCTTTTATGATTGTTGACAAAACTTACTCTTAGTGGTTGGCATCAATGTAGGTGCTTTAAAATTGCTCATCTTTTGTAAACAAATTACCTCTCCCCCCCCCACCCCCCGAATTGATTTGAAAATAAGGAGAAATAAAGTCATCCTTGACTAATTTCTGGAGTGGACCATAGGATGAATAATCAGAATAGATTTGGTAATAAGGAATCTGATTGTACTTTTTAATAGTTCCATATTTACAAAGAAAATATAAAACTCATATTATAGTATTTTATACCACAGAAGAAAATCTTATTCTTTCCCTGAAGAAGAAATATATTATGACATATTAGTAAAGAAGTCAATTAAATTTCTTATTGTCTTTTTCTATAGGTTAAACAAATTTGATTTTCAATGCTATTTAATATCATCCTGGAAGCTTGAATGGGTTATAAACTTTTTCATATAAGATTAATTGAAATAAATGACTTCTAATAGCTTTTTAAAAATTTAATATTAATAATCGCATATTCTTAATGAGAAACACAAATATTGTTAGTTTACTAGGCCTGTTTCCACTGCAAAAAGAACATGCTCATTGTAGGCTTCTTGGAAGAGCCAATGCCTGATTTCTTTTTTAGAGTGAAAAATTCAACTCACATGTGCTGGAAATTGATTCTGAATATTTTGAACATTATTTTCCTTTCCTCATTGTGTTTGCTGTTCTTTTATAAGTAATCACCATGGTTAGCATACATCTGAACTGTTGTTACTTGGAGTGCTTCACTACTCACAAGTCTCATTACAATTCGAGTATTTATCAGGCTCCTGGTATGAGTTTGTCACAGCGCGACTTGTGCGCTCAGCCTGCCCGGAAGGTGCCGGGAGTCTCCTCATTAGCTCCACGGACAGCTCTCGCGCCTGGAGGAGGGAGGCGGGAGGACTCTGCTCTCTGCGCCACCGCTAGGATTGGGAGTGCAGTAGCGGCGGGAGCGGGAGGAAGAGTGAAAAGGAAGGACGACTCCGGGTGGGGAGTAGAAGAAATCTGGGCGCAGCCAGAGCAGCAGGACCGGAGAGAGCTGCTCAGCTGCATTGCCCTCGTTATTCAGACAGACGCTGCTGAGCTCCCCGGGGCTGCTTCCCAGTCCCTCTGGGTGGAGGCTGCCAGCTAGACCTGCCTCCAGGTGAGTTAAACAGCGAGGTGCGCTGAGAAGTCTCGAACTAGAGGTTTGGAATTGGCGAGGTTGCTCAGCGCCCTAAGCGCTGCTGGCTTTGCAATATTTCCCAAAGTCATGGACAGACCGGTCTTGGCTGTGGCTACAACAAGCTCGGGGTGGGCGGTTGGGCGGTGTGTGGTTGTGATCCTCACAGCTAGGGTAGGAGGATTCAGATGGAATTCAGTTGAAGTGACCCAGTTTTAGGACATTTCCCCAAATATGCACATTATATATATTCATATACAAGATTTCTGGACAGTCATTTGTTTTTGTGGCAGCCCATTTTGTCCTTCTGTCCCTCTTTCTCCTTGGCTCATGCCCAATTTTCCAAGCCAAGTCAAAGAATTTGAAAGGTGTGGAAGTAGGGGTCTGTGCATACAATGGGACAAGGCAAGCTTGCTCTCTAAGTGGGGAGTGGTATTTCTTTCACCCTGATTTAACAGTGGGTAATCCTCTGAGAAACTGGAGGTTCTTTTGCTCTGTACCCTCCATAAGCTTATTAAAGGCAAGGGACTTCAGGCTTTCTAGAGAAGCTCATAAATGTGACAGTGATTTAGCTTAAAAGCCATGTTGATTTACTCATCTCCTCTTCATCCTTTGTTCTAAAATTATGACCATTCAGATTTCTTTAACAATACAACTTTTAAGTGCCTGAGCGATAGGAAATCTATTTCTTATTCTGAAAATGCTATCGGAGAAGTGATGAGTTCACATTAAGAGGAGAGCAACTTTATTTTTCTGGAAGGACTTTGGGGAAAGTGATTGATGAAGAAATTCTGGGAATGAAATTACGGACATTTCCCACAGAACTTTCTTAATTTAATTTTTTTCACATTCACTTCATTCTTTTTTTTTTTTTTTTAACCTAATGTGTGTATATGTGAGAGGTAAAATTCCTAAAGTGTGTTATGAATTTATTTGGCTTAGAAGTTGCTTTCTTGCTAGTAGTATTAATGTATAATCATCAAGGTTACAAGAGTGTTTTACATGTATTACTTTTAGGTGGTTGAGGTAACTACTTTTATTTTTGAATTCGATACTTACTCCATGGGCCTTGCTGGGTATTTTTTAGTAAACTCATTGAGTATACTAGTAGTCATATGGGCTACTGTGCATTTTAATAGTAGTGATGTATACAAATTATAATTTTAGCAAATAAATATCAGGACCAAATTTGGGCATAACGTTTGAATATCTTTCAAATATCTACTAAATTCTCTACAAAGGCCCAGTGTCATTTTATGCTTAGGAGAGTATATTGGTTTTTCAAATTGAGATATATGCATCAACAGTTTTAGTAATTAAAATGTAATATTTTATTTTGCTCTTTTTTCTTTAAAATCAGTTTAGATTCAACAAATACTTACTGCGTATCTACTATTATAAGCCAGGTTCACATATATTCCATTTTTAATTTCTTACAGACGTTTAGAGAAAACAGTAATATTAGTTCCCATTTTTTTTTTTTTTTAGGTGAAGTGACTATGGCAGAGAGGGATTAATTTTTCTAAATTTCTGTAATTACTATGTTGTAAACCAGAACTTTAAGCCTAGATTATTTAACTTTAAGTTTGGTCATTTTCCCAAAAGTTGGACAGCTGCTTTTAGTTTAGATTATAGCAGTAGTAATAATTAAATGTGCCTTATTTAAAAATATTTTAAAATATTTCTCATTATTTTTCTGGTTATTTCTTAAGACTGGTTTACTCTTTTATATAGAAGATACCTGTGCAGAGTTATACTCATATGCTCTTTACCTTTGAATAACTTCTAAACTTCTAATAGCTGACCTTGTGTACTCCCTAATAAGAGTGGATTGAAAGGTAGACTCAATATTTACTAAGAATATTCTTGAGAATAATTTATATCTTATAATCAAGATAGAAGGCAGCCCACATTGAGATGCATTTTAAAACTGCTTAGTGTAAACATGAAACACAGCTACAACTTGCTTTCAGAGTAAACTGCCAGACTTCACAGTGAATTGTCTAAGATTCCTTGAGAACATTGGTAGGTAATGTATGTCTAATACAGGAATTCTGAAAAGAGGTGCGTTAGGAATTGAATGATTTTATTTTTTAATATGTGACCACATTCATAAAAATTTATTCAAACTATATATATATCATGAGTGCTGTGGTGTCCTGATATGGACTGGTTCAAATTAAGCTTATTATAACTCTTGAGAGAGAAAAATCCTACAATCTTGATTCAGGTGTTTTAAAAATCCCTTTTCATTCTTAAGTGGTAAAAATCTGCTGTACATAGGCTTTTAAATTAAAGAGCCCATTTGAATTCCAAAGACAGTTGGTGATTTTTTGGGGGGTGAGGTGGGGGTTGTGTTTGTGTGTGCATGCATGCTCAGCAGAGAGTTTTGGCATATGTGAAGAAAGTGATCGGGAGCAATAAAGTTAGGAAACTTCTTGGAGTCTTATACAGTTTGTAACTTTTCATACACACACACACACACACACATTCTTCGTTGCATTTGGGAACTAAGGACGTGGTATGCAACTTGGCATCTCATTGCAGGATTCTTGTATACTCATAATTCAGGTATTCTTGAATGAATCAGGATAATAAGCTCTATGGCTCTTAACCATCTGACTGGTTTCCTTAATGCCAAGTCTCTGACATTAAAAGGATGGCTTAAAATGTTTTTTCTGGAATCTTGAAATCTCCTCTTCTCTTAGATCCTATAGACTAGCTATAGGTGTGTGTGATGCTCCCTATCATTTTAACCTTTCTGAGGGAGTGCTGGCCAAAGCTTTATATCTCTTCCTTTGCAATTCTTTCAGATAGACAGGTAAGTGAGGAAGGAAGGAGAGAGGAGGATAAGGAGAAGAGATATATCATTTTATACCTCAGAAAAGAATGGGACCATTGTACATTATCTAGAAATATTTATTTATCTACAAATATTTCTTATCAAAAGAGATTTGTATATACTTTGCAATAAAATACCTAGTCAACTTCTGGTCATCTCTGTGCCCTATAGTGAGTTAGAAATAAGATGAGCAAGTAGGGTTCAATCCCATTAGAGAAATGTGAGGGATAGTACAGAATATGCACCATAGTTATCTCAACCGAGGAGCAAGGGAACAGGGCAGTTTCTTCCATAAATTCCCATTGCTGATTAAGGGCTGCTTCAAGGATGGGGAGGAGGGCCATTAAATGCCCTAGAATTTCTCGATGACCCTGTGCACAGGCTGAAACAGCTCTGGTGACCCAGCAAAGCCTTTAGGCAGAGTCACTGCTTAGCCTTAGATGTTGTCTGACTTAGTCACATGAGAATGGTGAATGCTGAGCAGGTATGGGTGGAGCAGCGACAATTCCTGTTACAGGAATATCATGAATACTCATTGATAAAAGTGTGTTCTTCCTTTCACATAGGCCATTATGCTTTCTTGGATAAAAATCTGCAGAGGTATGAATTGAATTTTGGACTTTGCTTTCCTAAAAGTGTCATGTTCACTTAGTTGCTCATTTTTTTCAGAGGGGGCATGAGATATTAGAGAGATGATTGAACATCTTAAGTTTTAGTGTATGTATGTTTGTTATCGTGAGACTCAGTCCTAGTTCTCCTTTGTGGTGACACTGATTGCTTGAGGGAGTATTAGAGCAGGTTTAATGCATAAAAATATGGAGACATATCAACAATGGACATGGTTGGCAAACATAATTTTCACTGCAGTTGTTTCAATGTCAAGGTAACTTTATATAAACACATTTTATTCTTAACCTAGGAGTAACTCAGAAAAGGTAGAGAAATTGGTCCTAGAATGTTGACTTTAACACAAGTTTTGATTCTTTAAATGGGCTAAATTATAGAAAAGAAAAAGCAGAAGTTGCTGAACAAAAATTTTGTCATATCTAATTAATGGATTATTCTGATTTTTTGAACCAAGCCTTTAATTGTATTATTAAACATAGGAAGTGTTATAGAAAATTATGCCTTTTTATACAAATATACACTTAATGAGCTGTATTGTAGATATAGGAATGAACAATCCAATTATTTTTTACTGAGTGAAACATTTTTTTCACTCCAAAATAAAATAGCAGTTTAGTGCGATGTGCTATGTATTAATTGAGCTCCAAAATTTGCAACCAAAAATGATGCATATGTTGAACTTTACTTTTCATGGAGAACTGTAATATGAAGAAGCAGTGAAATTGCAAAAGACAAGTGAAGAAGTTCAATAATTTCTAAATTAAAATAATGATAAGTATAAATTTTAGCACAGCTATCAAGTGTCAGGCACTCACTAAGGGTTAACAAGAATCATTTCAACTAATCCTGAAAATAATGCATAAGCATCTTGGAGTAATAAAATGTCTTACAGACCTAGGTTTGAAATTGCCTCTTGTTGGTTGTATGAGCTTGAAACAAATGGTGTAGGCTCTCTTCATTTCAGTTGCTTCTTCTATGAAATGGGGAGAGTAATGTCTAACTTACTGGTTCTTTGTTCATGTTTTGCTTCTTAGTATAGTTCCAGGTCCAATAGGGTGAGACTGCTATTTTTATTATTACTATTATATTCTTCCTAGTTTTGCCTTTTATTAGCTGTGTGCTATTGATCAAGTTCCCTTTCTGCATATTGTTCTTTTATTTATAAACCGTGAATAAAATCCCTGTTTTGAGGTATGTTTAAGAGATTTGATAAAATCATTTATGTAAGAAACTTAGCCCATGATAGATGTTCAATAAATATCTTTTCTTGCCTTCCCACGTATTGTTGTGAAGATATTCTACATATTATTTCAAAGTTTTTGATTTTCCTCCTCAAATCAATGTCAGTCTTGCACAGAGCATTTCCATCTCTTACTTCTCTTCTGTTCTTCTGTAACCATTAAACTCTGAAAGTAGAAGAAATAGTTTTATAACTTTTACTGTGCATAATCCTGTGAAGAGAAGCCTGCTAGGTCTCAGGACAAGTTTTGATAACAAAAGGGAAATACTTATCCCACAAAGCACTTATTTCTTCCCACCCTTGACAATTTTGTACTGTCATTCTGTCAGCAATAGGTGAGATTTTTTTAATTAAATAATTTTCTATTTGTGGTAGCATAATTCACGTCTGGACTTCATCCAATTAACATAATTATAGTGGAGAGTTGGGCAATGATTTATTTTTAACAAGAGGAGAAAATAGACATGATGTTTTTAATATTGCTTTGAAAATCTTTCAAATTAACTTTGATTTTGTTGGCATCACAAACTAACTCCTGTGGTGTTCTTAAAAAGTAATCTTTGAATCTTCTAGGTATTGTTCTCAGACTGGCTTAATCGGATTTAATTGCAGATGTAATTTCTCTTCTAAACAAGAAGATTTTTACATGAAGATATTAACTCCATCACATATAGGGTTGTTCAAGGCCACATAGGATTATAGGAAGGTTGAAATAGAACATTTTCATGTCTAAATTAGACTTACTGGTGCATTCATATTGATTAGATGGTCATGATAGTGATATTAATAATGTGACCCAGTATGTAAACAAGTAACATATAATACAGTTACTAAGATAAACCTGTCAATGGGTTTAACATTTTATTCTCCCTTCCTCCCAGAGATCTCTCAAGTTCATCACATTTTTTCCCTGTTCTTATTTTAATAGTATATTAGTTTCCTACTGCTGTTCTAAGAAATTACCACAATTTAATGGCTTAAAACAACACAAATTTACTGTTTTACAGTTTTGCAGGTCAGAATTTTAAAATTATCTTTACTGGCTTAAAGTCAAGATGTTTGCAGGGCTGGTTCCTTCTGGAGGCTGAGGAAAGAATCTGTTTTCTCGCTTTTTTCTACTTTTCTGAATTCATCGGTATGGCTCCTTCCTCCATTTTTAAGGTATATTGCTGCTATTTCTGTTTCTGTCTCCACATTCTCTCTTCTTCTAACTTCAGATCCTTTTCCATCACTCTTTCAAGTACTCTTGTGATTACATTGGGGGTCACCTGGATGATTCAGGATAATATGCCCATCTCAAAATTCTTAACTCAATCACATCTGCAAAGTCCCTTTGACTACGTAAAGTAATACATTCACAGGGTCTGGGGATTAGAAGAACATCCTTGGGGGCCATTAGCTAACCTATCACAAATGGTAATAATATTTTTGTGCCCCAATACCTTAAAATTAATATGCTTGTTTCCTCATGGAAAAACAGTGTATATTTGGGGATATTTTATTTTGTTTTAGATCCTTTAGAAAATGTTGATGAAGAATTTTTCTAACAAGATGCCGATCAATAAACACTCTTAAATTTATTAAATCTAGTTTTAGTAAAATATGTGACATTATTTTCACTTCTAGGGTCAAAAATATTAAATCCATTATTGGTCAAGGCCAAATCTGGATAATTTAGGTTTAAATTACATAGATTGGTATCTGTGAAGTCTTATTTACAATCAGTTCTTAGAGAAGTTCTTATTTTGAAGTTTAGATCTTGTTTACAAAGTCAAACCTATATAAGAAATCTTGGTTTTCTTTTTAAACTTTGCAACATAATTTTCAAGGGAGATGTCAGACAGTGGTTGCATAATAACTGGTCCTCTCACAAATGTGCATTTTGAGTATTTTATTTTGTGAGTTTTATATACTAATTGTAGACTTCCAGGAGAAATTTAATGATGGTCATGTCAGCTTTTCAAATCTTTCTATAAACCAAAAGAAGATCATTTCATAAAATGGATTTATTCCCCCCATACCATTGTTGCCAAAGGGAACTTGAAATGCCCTGCTCACATTAATTTAATGCAAATGAATTCTTACTGCCTCACAAGTTTGTCCTTCATTTTTCTTAAAATTATGTTGTAAATGGCTGTGACATGCTTTACCGGTTGTTGTGCAGAGAGCACTGTCTTTCCTAAAAGCTCCCTCATTTGTCAAAAAGAAGCCATTAAGAGAAAAGTAAATTATGTTATTTGATCACAGTATTAAGAATGACCTTAAAACTATAAATTTTATTGTCAGTACAATAGCTGGATAATCTTCGCAGTTATGGAAATTGCAAAGGCAATCCTTGTTGAGATAGAAAGCTATGATAACCATTCAAATTCCATGTTTTTCTTTTATCTTATGAAAGGAAGGTATGTGGAATGAAGTTTTGCCTTATTGTTATCTCTTTGCTTTCCAGAAACTCTAATTTGAATACTTTAAGTTTTTCAGTGTTTTTCACTTTCTTTAATGACAAATAAACAATATAATTTTTATGAAGATGCAGCTAAAAATAAAGAAATATTTGTATAATATGGAATCCAATAAAGATAATTATGAATGGTCATTTTTGATAAGAGACATCCATCCCTTTGCACATTAATACAAAACCATTTAGTGAGGGAAGGTGAGATTGGACTAAGGACCTCTTTTGATTTTTAAGTAACTCTTAATGGGAAGAGTAATGCACAAGCATATTTTTAGCTTCCATGTCCAGAGATCTAGGAATCATACTGTTCATGTAAATAGTTTTTTTGTACTGCTGATGGTCTTTTCTACATCTTCTCCAGCTATTCTATTCATCAGAGCAAGGACTTCAACTGAGTTTTCAGCAGCCATAAGTAAAAAGGATTGTGTGATGAGCTGCCTGTACATATGGTCTTCTTTAGTTGGCCAACTGTTACTTTTGTCCACCCACATCACTGAAGACATATGGCATTACTTTGGCTGTAGAAGGAAGTGTGTATGGACATGTTTTGGTGTGGGTATAAGACTGCTGGTTGTCTTCCTCTTATTGCTCATGCAACCAACTATTTCTGGATAAAGAACTTATTATCCATAGCAATAGATTTGAAGATGCTAAATGATGTTGTTATTATTAATTTATATATAATATTATAATTAATTTTCTCTCTACTTTGATCATAAGACCTAATAGATGTTTCCTGTTATAAAGCGTATAAGAAGAAATGATAGCTTTTACAAGAATATGAGTCAGGGCTTTTTCAATTAAAAAAAAAACTAATTTAGAAGTACAGGGATTATATAGAACTAGAGCAACAGAGACATCAGAAATGTTGTTGAGATAATTTATTGTGAAATAATCCATTAATGAATTTTAACAATGAAGCCGTTGTTGTGACTATGTAGAAAAAATAATGAGAAAACATGAGCATTTCAGCTGGATGGAATAAAGAGAGTCATCTAATCCCAGCATAATTTATTTCATAGAGTTTACAGTGTTCTGAAATAATTTCTGAAAAATGAGGTTCATTTTATTTTAGGAGTTTTGAATTTGCAAAGTGAGACATTTCAATATCTGTGACAAGTGTGGAATTTTGTGGTGGTTCTAGACCTACATAGGGAGGCTTTTAAACTGCAATCCAATTAGAAAGCAGGGCTAGAGGGCATGGGCAGAGGTGGTCTATACACAGGACTTGATTTAAATAATATATATTAATTATCTAAAGAATAAAATGGTGGTGCTGCTGAGGATTATGGGGAAAACAATGACATTGCAAGGTAACTTTTGTGTCCACTACTGGAAAATTTGTATAATCAGAGTTTGTTGTAGATTTCTTTTATAATTATATAGTTATCTCACATACTATATTCAGCAATTCTGAAAATTTTAACTAAAACCGTATTTGCCAAATATTAGGTGAATAAAATGAAGATTTGTGTAGGTAACACTGACAAAAGCAGTATTTCCAGATGTAGAAATGATAAATTTTCAAAATGCTTTTGAATATAACTTGTTCTACAAAGCCTTATTTCAGTTTCAGTTCTATGGAACATCTATTAATCAGCATTAAGGCTATATGTGAACTATTTAGCAATATACGTATCAAAGATCTGTGGTAATGGTGATTGATGCACATGATTCAGCATCGTTATTGTTATTCGTTGGCCTTGAGAACTTCAGTTTTTATCCTTTTTTCACCTTGCTGTACCACTGACAGACAACTTCATTTAATCCATCAAAAATACATATTTTTGAAACTCAATAATTTTTTTTTTTGGATAATTTCATATTTACTAAAGTATCAAATTATCACTGTATTGTACCAATGTGATAGTTTGGGTGTAAGCAAGCAGAATGAAAACAAACAGGTTTACTCCCAAGAAATATGCTATATTGATTTTAACACAAAAATATATAGATAATTTTACTCAGAGATGTTATTTTTGATACATACACACATACATACATATAGCTGCAAACACATTTTTACAATTGACTTTTCTTTGTCAAATGTATTTTTACACACACATATATCCTAATGATCTTAGCCAAAGAATGAATTTCCTAAGGTGATTGTTTCAAATATATATAAATTAGGGCAAAATAGTCACAAAACGACAATATAAAGAGACGTAAAAATGAGGATAATGTTGGAGATAACGGTTAAAAACATCTAAATGAATAATTGGTTTTGACTTAAAAATCTCTTCAGTTTTCAATTTGAGGAAATAAATAGAAATGAAATTATTATGCAAATCCCTCATATTTGTTCTGTATGTATGTACATATATGTGTGTATTAGAAATATAAAACAGATACTATATTTTTAACATGTATATTCACACTCATCTGTATGCATATATCCATCATGAAATGAGTACATGTGATATATAAACAAATTGAGTAGCTTCATTTTTATGTTTATTACTTTCCTTTCTTCATTAACAACAAATTAAAAAATATAAGGAGAAATTTTCATTTTATAATTTGATCTTCTATGTTCTGCTCTTTCCAGCCTCACATTTATGGCTTTCTATTATATTATTTTCTTTGTGACCAGACCTCTAGAATGAACAAATATCTAATAAATTTTTTTTGATATTTTGAAAGTAATGTGCCTCTGTAAAGAATTCATGTGTATGCACATGAGCATGTGAAAAACTGTGAATTAATGTTTTATTCTTGACATAGAAAAGCTAGTTAAAATTATTCAGAGTGTGGTGCTCCACTGTAATAAAAAATCAGATGTTTATCAATCTAATCATTAAACAGGTGTTATCGAGTCCATTTTCAACACTTGACAGAATTTTGAGTAGTAGAAATATAGCCATAAACAAAATTCATTTCCTACACTAAGAGTCAAATATGCAGGACAGTTTAGTCAAGCTGGAACATAGTTCAGAAACAGAAATTAAAGTTTCTGTTTAGTTCAAATGTCATTTAAACCATGTTATGTTATACACTTAGACCATAAGAAAGCAATTTCTCCATCCACCTTTTGGGAGAATAGTGGTGGGGAAGTACGGCTGCCTTTTATATTTGTACTTACATAATATTAAAATTTCATATTGCATGATTTCAATAAACTTAAAATATGATATATAATAGTCTTTTGAATTAGTCAGAAAATTATAAACAATTTATAAAAAGATGTTAAAGTTATAGGCTATATTTGTTTCATAGTCACCGAAAGTTATAATGCACCATTAATACAAAAGAATTCTATCTCTGTCTGACTTATTTTACTTAGCATGATACCCTCTAGATTCATTCATGTTGTTGCAAATAGCAAGGTTTTATTCTTTTTTATCGCTGAGTAATATTCATTGTATACATACACACACATCTTTACCTGGTTATATATTGATTGACAGTTAGTTTGCTTCCATATCTTGGCTATTGTAAATAATGTTACAAGAAGCATAGGGCCCATGTATCTTTTTAAATTAGTGTTTTTATTTTCTTTGCATAGATACTCAGAAGGGGAATTTCTGGGTCGTTGGGTAGAAGGGCAAAAAAGGTAAAAGGGAATAAGAGGTACAAATTTTCAGTTTTAAAATCAAAAAGTCATGGGAATGTATTATTATACAGCAGTGGGAATATAGTCAGTAATATAGTAACCTTGTATGGTGTCAGGTGGTTGCTAGACTTATTGCGATGATCACCTCATTAGGTATATAAGTGTAGAATAACTATGTCGTACACCTGAAACCAATATAATGTTGTATAGTCATTAAATTTTAATTAAAA
Organism: Pteropus medius; assembly: GCF_902729225.1. NCBI lineage: Eukaryota > Metazoa > Chordata > Mammalia > Chiroptera > Pteropodidae > Pteropus > Pteropus medius. Next base: position 3,980,106 of record NW_024354550.1, read on the forward strand.
AAATTAATTCCAGAGTAGGTATCAAGTAAACTCCTCAATATTAGGGAGAAAAAATAGACAAATATTATTTATATTATTAGGGAAAAATTAACTTTCCTAAGTACAGCCCCTAACAAGGACAAAAACAATAAGGGAAAAAATGTTGGGTTGGACTTTGTTAAAATAGAAACCTCTTATATTTTAAATGATACCATGAATAAGTTTAAAAAGCAAATGTCAAATCAGGAAAAAAGTATTTGAAATTTATTTGATATTTTTGACATATAAATAGTTCTAACAAATCAATAAGAAAAGATTAGTAGTCCAATAGAAAAAAGGACAAAGTACATTGGCCGGAAACATTAAGTGAGCCGCATATTAACACTAACTATATTGGAATCTCTATTGTTCGTAAACAAAATGCAATGAACAATACAGAAAATTATTTATATGGAGATATATTATTTTAACAAAATTATGGCATGAATTTATTTATTATACATAAATATACATATCTATAAAACTATTTGCAAGTTCGTATTTGTGTATAGTGTTTTCTGTTCATTCTTTTAAATTTCTGCATTTTTAAAGTTTTATTCAAACCTTAGAACACATCTTTTACAGTTGAAAGTAACTTTTCAAATATAAACTCATCCATCACTTTAAATTTTTCACAGGGTGGGGCAAAAATATCTTATCAGAAACTGTATTTCAATAATGATTTGTTAATTTCTTTAGTACTCTGGGCTTAGCGATAGAGGAAGATTTTTTTTTTTAAACAAAGCTTTCTGATGTACTTTCTTTTTTTTTTTTTTAATTGGAAAGAGCTTTTACTTCCTTAAGTGTTTTGTTGCCTAAGCGTGATGAGTATCCGGCAGTGAAATTTAGTGGAACAGATGCTTATTGTGATATATGAGATGAACTTGCTTCCCTAAGCACACAGAAGCATGCAGTGCATCTGGTTTCTGTACATAAAAGTCAATTATGTTCCCAAATGTGTTTCTGTGCATTATACAGACTTTAGGGGCAGAGATCCTACTATTCCCTCAAATGGGGAATTTGCTTAATTATGAAGTTCAAGTTAGATGAGAAATTGAAGATACTAATTCCTGGCTGGCGAGGGAGCCTGAGTAGGTGATGTTACCATTGAATACTAAGGTGTTAAGTCCTGCAGACAAAGCAACTTATGCAGAGGAAAAAGAAATGTACGTGGAAAACAAGAGGATGTTGTAAAGCAGAGCATAATTAAGTGTGTGAGCATGGAGAATACATAAGAAATGAAACCAAATTTAGAGGAGAAAAATAAGGGGAGGCCAATTAAAATAAACCAATGAAGGCAAGCTTTAAAACAAATAGGACTTAATGTTAAACAGTAATGAGAATAAAGGCATTTGCTAAGCATGGGGGAAGCAGCATCACACTGTGTCAGGAAAGAATTTGGCACATGTGTGTATTGCCAGGGGTATAATATGTGCAGAAATAGGCCTCTTGAAGCATAGAACTGGAGATCCTTTTCTAGTGTTCTGGTAGCCTTTTTAATTTGAAAAAGACCATCTACTTGCGTGCGATGAGGTAACATCAAGGACATGAGATTTTGCTAGAATATACCAAAACTCTGATCAATAGTCTGGTAAATGAAATCTTTTAAAAGAATATGTGACAGAAATATTTATATAATGTAACATTTCATTGCCAGAGTTAGCACTGCATTACACATAATTTTACCTTTTTAAAATTTCTTAGTGTATGGGTAGAATAATGGCCTTCTAAAGATGTTCATATCCTAATCCCCAGAAGCTGTGGATATGTTATATTACATGGCAAGTGGGAGTTAAGGTTGCAGGTGGAGTAAAGTTTGCTAATCATTTGACTTTAAAATGGGAGATTATCCTATCTATGTGGGTCTATCTATGTGGGTCCAGTGTAAAGGCTGAAAAATCTAAACGGGATTGGACGAGTGAAGCAGAGGTTGGAGTGATGAGCTCTGCAGACGGAGGCAGGGGCCAGAAGACAAGGAATACACTCTACCTCTAGAACGAATCTCCCCTAGAACTTCCAAAAGGAACATAACCCTGATGATGACTTGATTTTAGTCCAGTAAGACCCATTTTGGACTTCTGACCTCCAGAACTGTAAGAAAATAAATTTGTGTCGTTTTAAACCACTGACTTTGTGTTCATTTGTTACAGCAACAATAAGAAACAAATTTAAACCACATTTTTTTTTGCTAAAGTTGGTTGCTTTAGAATTGAGTTAGATATCCTAGGAAAAAATTGAGAACTAATTTTTAAAAAAAGCTTTTTATATCAGAATAATGGAGACCATAGAGAAATGAACTGTTCTGTTCATGAAAGATGTTGTATATAAATAAACACTGTATGGGTTAAAAAAGAAAAAGGTGTTTTTTGAAGCCTAATAAAGCCTTTTAAAAGTGTCCTCTGATTATGAGGTTTGGGTGGTGCATTGTGTTGGATAACTCTATAATCTTTCTGGCACTGTAAAATCATTAATAAATTTAGCTTAAAGTCATAATTATATCCCATAATTCAGGATCACCAGGACCTATGCTCACAATATAGGTTTGGGTTGTGAGAGCAGCTTGAGTTATTTGAATTAAAGGCCGGAATGTGAGGCAATAAGATATCAATCGATAATCCAATTTCTACTATCTATTCTAATAACACATTCACCAACCGTTTATGTATAAGACATTATGTTAAGTAACACAGACATAATCTAGTGATGGAAGCAGATAAAAAGTGTGACAACAGTGATAAATTGCTTGGAAGGAACAAAATTGAAAAACTAGTGATATCTGACAGTTTTCTAGAACAATAGGATTGAAAGCAAATACAATTATGAGAGGTTGAATTCATTCAAGGTCTTTAACTTAATAATAGATTAAAAAACTAAATTAGTCATATTTTTTAAGTTTAAAGAATAGTTCTTTTGATTAAAGTTTTAAATGTAATGCACTTTTGGGTTTGATTTTTCTTTATCTTTTGTAAACTGCTCACAGAAAACCAGAAAAAAAATTTGACAAATATGTTAAGTCTGTTGGGGGTATGATGTTCATCCAGGGAATAGCAGCTTTGATAGCCGAGGGATGAAATCCTTAAAATTTCCCTGTAATATAGAAAATACCTGGTTAAAATTAATAACAATTTTATAACATATTACTTCCCATAAAGTTTTAAATTTTCTTTCTCTTCTGATTCATGCCATCAGAATAATAAATTGAAATCATTTCTTTAGTAACTTAAAGAACTCCTTTTAGAGCTTTTTTTAAAAAGTCATCCTCAAATTTCTCAAGTCTCCTTTGTCAAAAGCTTCTGTTAAATAAAATTCACACACTGTTACACATTATTACTAAAAGCATATCTTCTAGATTTTCTCTGTTTAAAAGTTTATAAGGTATTTATAAGGTACAATATGTTTCACAGTTTATAGTATCTGATTAAACTAATTAAATCTTGGCAGCAAATTGAATTCAGCAAAAGTAACAATGATAAATCCCAAATTATATTTGAAATGTCTCCATCAAACATTTTAAAACAAATTTTAAGTTCACTAATTTGAGTCATTATACTTGGCCCTAATAGTAGAAAGCTCTTAAAATGAAGCTGAATTGAACTTGGCAAATATCAACATTAACTTTTTATGGTCACAATTCCCGTCCCTCATTAGGAAAATCATTATATCCAAAATACAATTGCTTTGACCAGAAATGCTTTATTATTCTCTAACACTTTTATTAAGAAATTAGCCTTATTTCTCATTTGGGTACACTCTCTCAGATAGGATTCTCATTTTTGTGTGTAATGAAAACTTTAGGGCACTCTAGACAGCTGGAAGACAGAGGCAAAGAGAGGTGACTATCCTCTCTTGTACATTCATAACAAGGCACCCTCAAAGGAGCTTATAACTTTATAAAACCTCTTGGATGTAGCCTATATATTAACATAATGACTATACATAAATTTATTTAGTTTAGATAGTTCCTGTGTAATTGAAAGAGAGTCCATTTTTATTCTGCTGGATTTCTTGAGATTAGGAAAGAGAAGTTAGGGGTCTTGTGGTATAGTGAAATCTAAAAAATGTTCTATGGTGTTAAACTTACTGTTTAGCAGGATAAGTTGACTAATATCAACATAAATGTAACCCATGGGCGAATCCTTCCTCTTCAATTTAAAACTGAAGAGAATCTTAGATTAAACAACTAGTACAAAGTCTTTACCCAATTAATAAATGAGCTACCAGTGTCCAGGTTTCTTAACTGAAAGACTATTGCTCATTAAACTACCTCTTCCACATATAGTCATAGATAATTACAATCTCACACTAGAAGGTAACACAAAATGTATGTTGTTCAAAAATAGAGAGCAAAACATAGCATATACTATACATACTATAGCAGAGAGTTTAATTACTTAGATATCTAAACTATAGCAACTCAAAATTTTGGAAAGCAGGGGGCATTCTATATTGATATGACACATTCTCATTTTCCTACTCATTGTAGCTTGCTCTGAAAAAAAAAAAAGACGTATTGGTTTGTCTCGTTTGGAGTCTATAGTTAGAAGTTAGAGCAATGGCTGGAGACCTAGACAAATGCCAATGTGTGTGTGTGTTCGTGTGTGTGTTCATGGGTGTGTGTGTGTGTATGTGAGTGCGTGTTTTATTCTTAATCATCTCTGTCTAGGAAAAACAGCAATTCAAAGATGCTAGCTATTTTTGTAGGAAGCAAGTATACACCTACCCAATAGTATAGACACTATGCCTATTTCTCTCTAAATAGATGTTTTAACAAGTATCTACTTCATCTTCACAAAATTTAATTTGAGTTAGTTAACGCTCATATAGATGCTATATCTTGGCCAGGCCATCAAGAGTTGAGTCTGACAGGTAGGTGATTTTTACTTCCTTTAAAAGACTCTGCCAGCCCTGTGTTAACTTTTGATGCCCTGCCAGCCGCACAAGGATGACAGCTGAGTCAGCTTCCAAAGTTGGGCTCTTTTTCTATTTTCTTTCAGGATAATTTCTTTTATAAAAAAAAAAAAACCTATGTTCTAATTCCTCAAATCTCCATGCTTGAAGGTTATGGAATGATTTGTTTACTCTGAATGTGGCTCATAAAATGAGATCTGCAGCTGGATAAATAAGACATGAGTGCACACTTCAGTGTGTGTGTGTGTGTGTGTGTGTGTGTGTGTGTGTGCATGTTAGCAGAATTGAATAAAACAAAGTAAATTTTGTAGTATAAGGGAAAGTTTAAAAGAACAAGAAATTAATCTGGTTTGGGAGATTTTGGAGGGAGATGCCATGCCATTGCATATTAATATTTTTTAAATATTAATTTTACATAGATCTTTCTACGCTATTAGAAACTGTTAAAAGTGACTGCCGCTAAGTTCTACATTGCCTTTTTAATTTTAATTTTTTTAATTAAAAAGTTCTTTGGACATTTAATATTATTTTAGATTAGTTTCAGGTATACAGCATAGTGGTTAGACATTTACAAAATGATCCCCCTGATAAGTCTAGTACCCACTTGGCACCATACATGGTTATCACAATATTATTGACTATATTCCCTATGCTATACTTTACATCCCTGCGACTATTTTGTAACTACTAATTAGTACTTCTTAATTACTTTACCTTTTTCACCTAGCCACCCCCTCCACCCCCGCATCTGGCAATCATCACTTTGTATCCATGACTCTGTTTCTGTTTTTGTTTATTTTTTATATTGTTCGTTAAATTCTACATATAAGTGAAATCATACGGTATTTGTCTCTCTGTCAGACCTACTTTACTTAGCATAATACTCTCTAGGTCCATCCATGTTGTTGCCAATGGTAAGATTCCATTCTTACTTTATGGCCAAGTAATATCCCATTGTATATATCTTCTTTACCCAGTCATTTGTTCCATATTCTGACTATTGTAAATAATGCTGCAGTGAGTAGAGAGATGAATATATCTTTTCAAATTAGTGTTTTGGATGTCTTCAGATAAATAACTCAGAAGTGGAATTGCTGAGTCATAAAGTAGTTCTACTTTTAATTTTTTGAGGAACTTCCATCATGTTTTTCATAGTAGCTGTACCAATTTTCAATCTTGCCAATAATGCTTGAGAGTTCCTTCTCCTTCACAGCCTCAACAACATTTGTTGTTTGTTGATTTATTGATGGTAGCCATTCTGATAGGTTTGAGGTGACATCTCATTGTGGTTTTAATTTGCATTTCTCTGATGATTATTACAATTCAGCATCTTTTCATATGTCTGTTGGCCATTTGTATGTCCTCTCTGGAGAAATGTCTGTTCAGGTCCTCTGCCCATTTTTTATTGAATTGTTTGCTTTTTTGGTGTTGAGCTCTCTGAGTTCTTTATATATTTTAGATATTAACCCCTTATCACATGTATTACTGGAAAATATCTTCTCCCAATTGATAGGTTGTCTTGTCAGTTTATGGTTTCTTCTGCTGTGCAAAAGTTATTTTAATTCTCTTAAAATTAAACTTGGTTGACAACAAAGGAAAACTTTCCTGTAGCCTTCATAAATTGATACTAGTCTTTTCCTCACCCTCCACATACCTTATGGCCAGAAAAAGTTGTTTTTGCTCCTCATTACAGCTTCTAGATTGCTAATTTATCTCCCTCTTGGAAATCATACTGTTTCTTTGAAACACAAACACTTTGGAAATACTAGCCATGCTCTTTTTGTATTGTTGACATCAACAGATCTTTTGGTCATTCTTGTCATTTATTCAAGGCTTTAGATTCTTGTTCAAAATCTTCAGCAAAGTGCTCTCATCATTTTCAGTGACTTCAACATCCACATGTAAGGACCATCAAAATTCTCTATTCTGTTTCTTGACATTCCTACATTCATTGCATTTTTTTTTCCTTTCCATCACTACAGTTACCCATTTCAATGGTCAAATCTGAGACATTTCCTATGCCAGTAAATGTACCACCAAATCTCGATGGTAAGTATCTCACCTTCTGGATATCATTCCTCTTTAATCTCAAGAACCCTTGTTCCTACAAGTTTTCATCTTCATTGACACTTATTGTAGGACACAGCTTTTGCTCTTCCCTCACAATCCATCAATACTCTCCTGTCTTCAATTTCCACATTTTTAATTTCAGATGTCATGGTTCATTTTCAGTAAAGATCTTCACTTGCAAATATCTTGAGCTCCATTTCTCCATAATTAATAGGAGAATTTATTTGTTTCTGTTCCTCTACCCAACCATTAAATATTGATGTTTCTTTAGGCTCCATCTCAATTATTCTCTACACACAATCTCTCTAACTCTAAACACCATTTCTATATGAAAGAGCTTGCAATTTTCAGTTTTAGAGTCTAGCCTACACCTTTAAGTCTATGCCTCACTTGACAATAGCACATAGATACTTCAGAGAAAATACATCCTAGGAAATGGCACAACCAACCATTCAGATAAAAAAGTTGGAAGCTGTGGGTCATTTTTGTGTCCTCCATCTATATTTTCACAATATTCAATCCATCATTCATTTAAAACATATTTTGTTTCCAGATATATCTAGTCTAGGCAGATTCAGATATTTTCTTACCTACTTTATGATCCTAGCCTTATCACTAGTCTATTTAATTTCATTCTTAACTCCCTATACTCTATTAGGTACAAAGAAGCCAAAGTGATCTCTTAAAATATTTATCAGTTTATATCACTCTCTCCTTTTCAAGTGTACTTGTACTGAAGCCCACATTCTTTGCCATTACTATTAAAGCCCTACATAGTTTCATATCTTCTTACCTTTCAGTCATATCTCATAGGTCTTTTTTCTTGCTTTACTCAATACAGATTCATAATTTTCAGTTCCTTCTACACATCAAGATTGTTCTCATATCAAGGCCTTTAAATATTCTGGTTTCTCTTCCTAAAAGACTTTTTTTCTCTCATTGTATGAAAAGCTAGCTCTTGTTATTCTCAGGCCTAAGCTTAAATATTATCATCTGAAAGAATGATTAAAGTAAACTCTATCTGATGTTTCCTCCAATACCCTTGTTGTGTATTCAGTTCTTTGTTTGATTTTTGCATGCGAATCCTTTTGCAATGAAGTCTTATCTTTGCTTATTTGGGTTTTACATCTGACTACCTCCCCAGAATTCAAGACCTGAGAGGGATCCTAGCTTTCTTGTTCACTACTATAGCTCAGTAATTAGTATAATATCTGACACATATTTATTGAGCAAATTAGTAAAATTTAAGATCACTAGATCCAGTGGAGTCTACAATCTGTTAACTTCCTGTAGTTTTCAAGACTCAAAGGCTTCTCACCCTACCTTAACAAAAGAGGTATGAATCAGGGGCTCCAGTTGGGGGATGGCTCATCTTTAAGTCCACTTGAGAGGATATCAAGAATGGCTTTAATAATTCCACAATGTTTAGGGAGATAAATCACTTCCTCTCTGGAGCAACTTTAGGTCCTTATGAGTCCCTTAGGCTCTCAAACATGAGGGTGATTACTGCTAAACTTGTTTTAGGTTTCTTAGTTGGATTCATTTAAAATTTTATATAGATGACAAGTCCTTAGTTTATGTTGTATTTTGCCAGTCTAAATATAGAACTTTTTAAAATAAAGATTAGTAAGATGGTAGATTTCTATGAAATCTATTTACCTATAATTTTAAAGTAAACACCATGGTATAAACTACATTTCTAAATTTATGGAAAAAAATAACTACCTGACAGATTTTTTTACAATGCATATTCCAATTCCTCGTCTCTAAAGATTCTGATTCAGCATGTCCACAGTGATAACCATAACTGTGCATCCTGTACTGAAGCAGAACGTTTATGGATCATGCTTTAAGACAAAATACATGTTGTTACATTTCAAGATGTCTGGTTTATTATAATGCCAATTGGTGAGTGATTTATTAGTTTCCCCTGAACAAATGACAGTAGAATTTTAATACTTTGTAGCTTGTAGAAACTTGAGATTTTTTTTTCACTTGTCATAGATGTAGAAAGTGAATCTTAAGAGATTAATTCATTTGTTAGAGATATTAAATGAGGTCAGTATCCAAGTGTCCTATCATTGCTTGTGTTCTTTATTCTAAAACAAGGTAGGCCTGTAGTAATATTATCAGCCTTTGAATTTTATCCTGTTGAAAACAAATAAAATAAATAAATATAAATGTGTTCATGCAATCTATCTATCTATCTATCTATCTATCTATCTATCTATCTATCATTTATTTATCTATCTATCATCTCTCTCTATCTATCTATCTATAATTTATACCCATTGTAGTATTAATTTGGATATTACAGGACTTGACCATCACTATTGCATGCCAGGTATAGTTTAAATGAAGATATATCCTACCTATGAGAATTTACTAATGTGAAAAAGACACCTTTTAAAAATGGCACCTAGTCCAAGGACAATGTTAAAGTGAGGCTTTAATATATATATCTTAATCTAAGTTATTGCTGGATGTAAGTCATGTGATAACTTCTAATGAAAATTTCCCATTGAAAAAAAAATCAATGTTAATAAGTGGAACTCGAGAGCTATAATGGGCTCTGTTATGTTTTTCTGGCTTAGATTGTGTTCCTATAATATGCTGAGAAGAGGAATTGATGCTCTGTGAGCTATGGTCACTTCCTGATCCCATCTGATTCTTTGGTCTTTAGTTTTAAAGGAGTGGTCAGAGAGGTTGCTTTATAATGGACAATTTGAGAAAAAGGAGAATCAACCTGAAGGTTCCTTGATACAGTCCAGTTCTCACTGCAGAAGCACTTCAATAAAAAGCCTATTGCCAAGAGAAGGACTTGTGAAGAAACTTTGTTCCAGAAGATAGTTTTCTTTAAAAAAAAAACTGCTTTAAAAACCTATACTATTCTACGACCATGCGCCCCTGAACAAGCCTGGTCCCATCCGATCTTGGAAGCTAAGCAAGGTCGTGCCCCATTAGTACTTGGATGGGACACCGCGTAGGAAGACTAGGTGCTGTAGGAATAAAAAATAAGGGATTGTAAGCTGACAAGGTCCTTGCAATCTATGAGGTAAATCAAGGGTTGCCTTGCCTAAAAACAAACAAACAAACAAACAAACAAACAAACAAACAAACTTATACTAGAAGCTGACTAATGCCACCTCTATAGATCACAATGGAATAGGAAGTGCAAAGGTGTTACTCATCTAGATAAAGAAATAGATTTTATTTAAGAACCAACTTTATACATACAGTCTAGTTGGTTGGGTCTGGTGGCTGGAGAGGAAGGAAATATCTAGAAGATCCACATAAGAAGTGGAACTGTTGGGAGAGGACAAAATAATTTTTAGAAGTTGGCTGCAGATATAACCCAGAGATGACCTGTACCAGAAGTGGCTCTGATATCTGGAAGTTTCCATCTGCATTGATGCAGTTGTTCTGCAGCCAGGACTGTTCATTCAGGACTATTCTTCTTAGTTGGCACCTTTATATGTGAAGCAGCCCTCAGACAAGGTGGTATCACTGTGGGCTCCATTTGATAGAGCAACATCTTGGAAACAGACTGTGAAACTGTAGTAATCTATGACACTGTCTCATAGTGCTGTTTGCTCCAAAATCTTTGCATAACCAAACTAATTTTGCTATTACATATGGCAAGATATAATACACTATACATTGTTAAGGTCTATTTTCATTTCTTTGTTGTTGATCTTCAAATTAAAAGAGCAAGATGAACACTATAGGGTCAAGGTGTATTATATAGTCATTACCAATTTGAAGTCCTAAGTTCTACTTCTCTTCTCTCACTAAATATCAAATCTATTTTATGAGCAGAAAAGCACAATGGGTCCAACTATCTATGTTTTAGGACTTATCCCAGTCTTTAAAGAGTGAGAGGTACAAGTAAAAGTACATAAAATAAAGTAGATATCTTATTTACTTTTTATACTTGTATGCATAAAAAGAGTGTTAAAAAAAGTTTACAGTTATTGTTTTTCTTTTATAAAATTTTTTAATGGATTAATTTTACCCTTTGTGAACACAGTTATTTATTAATATAAAAGTTTCATAGAAAGTTATGATTTTCATATTTATAGAATGGTAGGAACAGTATCATAGAAACTTGGCATTTATGAAATATTAGCTTTCTATAAACAGCAAATTGGAGAAAAAGGTTATATTTTCTTTTGATTATCATACAATTTGAAAGCCATCTGTTCTTTAAAATTTTAGTAAAATATGTAGTGGAACTGGTGTTCTATATGCTAGTCCTTTCCTGAAGTGTATTTTAAGATTTTTCAAATATCGCTTCCATTCTCTACAGAACAGGAAAAAAAAAAAAGGGCAAAAAAAGGCATTTACAATTAGTACTGTGTGTAGGTTAGCAGTAGCTAAGGAAACAGTAAATAAAAATTTTCCAAAAGTAATCCATTGGAAGGTGATTAAAACATGAATTTCGACATTGTTGGTACCAGATAAAAATGGTTACACAGTGGTTAGAAGGGGACAAAGATCTATCAATTAGTAGTTAAGAGACTGTGCGTGCTTTACATGCACAACACACACACACACACACACACACACACACACACAAACACACATAGATGCATACCACTGGCATCAACTTCCTACTTGGCTCCCTGATCCAAAAACAATTAATCAAGCATCATCATTGCTCTTTTGTAATATCACTCATCTTATTCTTCAACATAAAATTATTAGTAATGCTAATGTGTGTTGAGGAGAGGTTGAAATTTGCCCTGGACACCCCAGGGTTCTCTGAAAAGGGTTAATGCTTTTATAGATTAACTGTGATAGTTCATTGTCTTTTGTTTTATTGATTTTCAATTTGAAGTTATTTATTTGAGATAAATACACAAGGTTCTATATGCAAGCTATCTTTTTTCCCTTTTCTCAGCATCCTTTTTGGAATGATTACTGGACTGTAGTTGGAAAATGTAGGACTAATTCCTGCTTAGTGACTACTCATTCAGAATATAACCTCTGATGTCATCCCATTTAGCTCAAGTCACAGCAACGGTACAGACTAATCCCATGAGTTGGGAATTGTGTGGCTTCTCTCTAAGCCTCTGTTTTCTCGGCTGTGAAATGGTGATTTTGAAAGTGCTTAGTTTATAGGAATTCTGTAATAACTAAATGACACAAAGGATATAAAGCATTTAGCATAGTACAATGACCTGGAATATAATTTTCAAGAAATATTTATTAGCACCAAGACCACCATCATTATTCTGTTGCTACACATATGTTTGAAATAATTGCAACCTTCTTGGTCTGTTTGCTCACTTACAATAAGGATAGTGAATTAGATGGGGCTTAAATTTCCCTTAACCTCAGATACTATGAGTTTGAAATGACGTAATGCAAAGTAAATAATTAAATTTTCCTCTTTATTGATATAGAAGAAAGGTAGAAGGAGAAGTTTTGAATGCTTAGATTCCCTTCTATGTTTACTAGAATTCTGATTATGTAGCATTTCGAACACAGGGTTCATTTTGGAAATCATTAAATTTACTTTCCTTAGCTCCATAACTTATCAACTATGGAGAAGTTAGAATTTGGAGTGCTCTCTGAAGATTCCTCTTGATAACAATTTAAATTGTAGTCCTGCAATTTAGGCCATGGTATTTATCATCCTTATGCATTATTATGTTGTATTACGTATTTATATATGTTTAAAAATATACAGTTTTAACTATTTTACATGTTTACATGTAAAAGTTATAGTTTTATAGTATTTAACCTGTCATTCTGCAGCTTGACATTTTTTCTCAATTTTTTATATTTGATATTTATCCATGTTGGTACATATAGTTTGTTTATTTATCTTAGCTACCGTATATTATTCAACTGTATGAATAGATAGCATCCCTTCGGTGGACGTTTATGCATTTTAACATTTTAATTATTAAAAACAGTGTCAAAATGAACTTTCAAGTACATTTTATCATGTGTGAGATATATAAAGTTACTCATATACTTAAAATACAATTTAACTCAAAACAAGATAATATTTTATGAGTTACTTTTACTGTTTTTGTATATGTGCGTAGAGATGACATAGTGTTTTTAATGCATCAATTTACCTAAATAACAAGTTATAAATAGTGTCCATGTAAAATTTTTTGCTTGACTAACCTCCAATAGATATTTGATAGCATTTGCATGTTTAATGGCTTATTTTGCAAACTGATATTGAAAAAATCAGTTATTAGTCATCATTGTGAGAATGAATCCCAAAGAAAGCATGATTTTCAAATGTATCTTTGTGAAATCAGGATAATTTATAAATACAGGATGCATATTAAATATGAAATTTGAGTGGTTATATAGTTCTTTAAGATTGTAATTTATTATACTTTTCATTCAGAGTTTAAAATGCAATGGCCAGAAGACAAGGAAGTGTCACTAGAAGAATGTGGACATGGACTCCAGGGCTGCTAATGATGATTCTGATCCTTTGGAGTCAGCAGGGGAATGGACAAGGCCAAGGTTGGTGCAAGCATGATTTAATATTCTCACAGCATGGTGTGAGTTTTGCTTTATTTTGAAACTATGTGGACCTTTGGGTTCATGTTTTAAGTGATGTGTTGTAATCTTTCAAGGTTTTTTTTTTTTTTTACAGTGTATTATAATGTTTTTGAATTGAGCTAGAATTAGGTGAGTTGGTATATCAAATTTAAAGCCACTACTTAAAAATTAACTTTACTCTGTTGTAGTAAATTAACTTTACTCTGTTGTAGTAAATGCTATATAGATATTGGTATAGATATAGATAGATATGTTGATGTTTGTGTGTGTGTGTGTGTAACCTATTAAAGAACAAGAGCCTATTAAAGTTTTTATATTTTGAAGAGAAGCTTTTGGATCTCCATATTTTTTTCTTTGGTGACTTTTATGTTTGAAATTTTTTAATTTCAGGAACATAGTTCTTAAAAGGTGTGATGTTCTTCAGAGGTTAACTGAAATATTTGACGTTGCTCATTGCTTTGTCAAGTCTATTTGAAGAAATTAATGTTAGAATGGAGCTGCGAAGCTGTGGTATCCTGAAGTGTCTTTCGCAAAGTGGGAAGGGACTGTAGATTTTGTAATAATGTTTTGCATTATACTGATCTGATCAATAGCTGTATAGAGTGGTTTATGACAAAGCTAGTGTCTATGAAATGTGTTTTGTGATAAGAATTGTATTTTTTAGAGGTTGTCATCTTTTTATATACAAATTGCAATTTAATTTTTTACATGATAAAAGGAAGCCATGACCCTCATGAAATTTTTTTTCACTTGGAGAATACTTTGTTTCTGTGTTTGTCAAGATTGGAAGTGAAATCTGTGAGCAGGAAGGGTATAAGGGTAGATATATTGCTCTAGATAAAATTGAAAGTGTATAGCTGCGTAATATAATAGTGATAGAACTGAGCTTTTGCTAGTCCTTTAGTTTCCAAAATATCCAATAAATATTGTGTATATTCAAGTAAGTTTATTAACTTTTCTTTAAATATTGCTCAAAAAGAACAAGATTTGTTTACCATATATAATTTTATTCAATAAATTTCTAAAATGAAATACAAAGGTGTTTTTCAAAAATGAAAATGCACGTATGTCTTTGTGTGTGAATAGGTAAATATACATATATGCAGATAGTCAATTTCGATAATAAATTAGGCTTTGATTTTTAAAGTTTTTCTCTCCTGCCATTAAGAATTTGTTAACATCTATGTTGAATCTTCATTTTGCGTTTTTTTTAAAAAAAAATAATATAAGAAAATCACATTTAATACATGTGTTTTTTTCACCAGAGGTCTAAAACGGGAATCTGTAGGCAGAAGCTGCATCACATTTCTATTGGCTAAGTGAGTTGTTTATGCCTCTGGCAGTGTTTGGATCACCAAAATGCATCAGGACAACTGTATTCTGAAATAGTGATCGAATAGTACTTTTAGTATTCCATGAGATTGTCCAGACTCTTTCTGTTACTATCATTTCCAGGGATTGTGAGTATCATTTCCAGGGTTTGTGATTTGTTCTCAGTGCTTATTGGATATTTAAAATATTTGAAGAAAAATAAGTACCATATCTCTTATTTGACCAAATCCTTTATTCTTTCTTTAATAGTGATTGCTTTGATAGTCTTTCTTTGATAGTGACCATCATTTGTAAAAGGCATGCCCTAAAATCAATTACAAGTTTATTTGGCTGTAGTGAAAATTCTAATGATAAATGAAAGTATTTAGTTTTTTTAAAAAAGAATAAATTAAAATAGCAATGACTTAAAGGACAAAACAATTTAATAGGAAAAAATAATGGACCGCTTTAATATTTTGCTTCCTTTATGGTAGCTAGAATGAATGAAGCAGATTTCTAGGCATGATAAGCAAATCTTATAATTCTAAATACAAATCTGATAATTTCAAATTCAAATATTATCTTATAGATCAATAAGGATCATTAAATTTTTTTCGCTTTCAGACATGCAATTAAGCAGAATGTGAAAATAAATGTTTTTAAATTAAAACTTTATATTTTAAATAAAAACCTCACATTACATTACTATTGGTAATAAAATAATATATTAAGAATTTATAAATAAAGTTTCTCTATGTTAAGTTTATAATTATGCCTTAAACTTTGATTATTGGGACCTCTAATGTCCAGAGTTGTGATCAAGTATCAATAAAGTATGTTTCTTGTAGCATGCAAAAAATAATAAACTTATTTTCACATAAATTTAATTTCTTAGGGATGCTAGCAAAGCTGAATTATATTTTCTATACAAGTTTTTCATTTTTGTCAGTAGATTATATTCTCATTATTTATAAGTCATTGGGAAATCTGGATGTTCTTTCCCATAAAACCATGTTAAAAATGGTAATTAAGTTGTGAGGATAGAAGAAAAAGTCCACTTATTCTAGAATATGGAGAGTCATCCTCAGTATTAATTTAATGGTGTACAGTCAGCACTTATATAAAAAATGTTATAAGAAATTCATTCTGACTTTCTAAATAAGAATTTGGCCAATGATCTCTCTGGAGGCATCAGAGTCAAATAAGAAAGAAATGAAAAGTGGTTGGGATCAGGTAGATGTCCTTTGTAAATGTTTTATGTCAAGGGAAGCATCTCTCTGAGGACATCTGTTTCCCTGACATCTGACTTATACAATATTGAGATATATATCCTAACAGTAACATTCTATGACTTAGACTCTATTTCTATGCTACTTAGGTGGTTTGCACATTAGAAAAAGCTTAAAAAGTGAAAACGAAGCCAGTCTTTACGATAAAGTAGAATACACATGATTTTTTTTTTAAAGAGAAAGTAGGCCTATTATGCAAATAAAACAAGTAACAAATTTTCAATTTATTTTGTTTTTAAAGGAACTATCACAAATAGATGTATAGATACACATTTCAAACACTACATTGGACATTATGTTTGGGGATAATCTCAGTAAAAATGAGCTAACATATAATACTTCTAGGTATAATTTATAATATAGTGAGTAAATACCTTGGGAATGTCGACTGGGAAGAGGGGTTAAAGAGAGGTACTGGGGAGCCCAGTCAGTTGAAATCATTTTCAAATTCAACAATTCCATTTCTTTCTTTTCCCAATAATATATTCAAGTAGCAATATGAGATGTCTGTTAAGATAAAGGTATAATTTATATGCAAATTTAGGAAAAAATTAGTCATCAAGAAGCATGAATGTAAAAGCAGTATGAGGAAGTTTGGATTAAGGTGAATGCTTGTTAAAAATAAAGATGCTGAATTTTGATTTTAAAAGGCAAATAATCCATTCAGAAACATTGTTTGGGAGTTCTTAGAAATATATTTTTATTTTAATGGCTTTAGTAAAGGTGTGCTATTTTCTTTCTGGTATATAATAAAAATGTGTTACTTTTCTGGTAGATGATAAGTATAGTAAGAAAAATGTAATGAATATGTCAGTCTGTTTCCAAAAACAAGTTTACCAGAGTTTTTGAATTATCATTATTTACTGATTTTTTTGGTAACTAACATATGATTTAAATATAGTAATAATTTTAATGTTATTAGAATTCATAGAGAATTTTAATCAGTTGGTTTCCATGATTTACATGCCAAAATTCCAAATAACAACTCTGATGCTAGAAGTAAGAAAATATAAAATTTTGAAGAAGCAAATGTAGCAAACTTAAATTTTGAGGACAGAACGATTTATCTTCTTTTTTCATGACCAGATTTTGGGTCAGATATTCAACATTCAAAAAATAAAATCTAATAATATTTAGCAGTTACAATCTTCAGTATCATGATCTCCATGGTGAAGTTATATTTTAATTATGGGGCAAATTTTTGGAAAAGTAGACCATTTGGCTGCCCTATTTTGCAAGTCCTTAAACTATACTGTCTTGGAAACATTATATTTAATTATACTAAGCTAATCATTTTATTTTTTTCCTAGAGAATTCAGATAAAAGCTATTCAAGTTTGGATAGATGAAAGGAGATACATATATATGTATGTATATATATATATATATATATATATATATATAGAGAGAGAGAGAGAGAGAGAGAGAGAGAGAGAGAGAGAGAGAGAAAGCTCTTGTTTTTTTTCTCTTTCTCCCCTGAAATCTTTTCCCACTGTGTGCCAAAGGTATTATTTTTATTGTTTCCCTCAATTTCTCTTTCATTCAGGAAACTTAAGTAAGTAGTTATGTCAGTAAGTGGAGATAGCATCTAACTTTGAGTTAAAAGTTTTAAAACTATAATTTTCAGTAAGAATATTTCAGATTATGTGATCTATGATTTTAATATCTTAGGATCACTAATGGTGAGGAATAATCACCTTGAAGGACTTTAATGTCACCTAGAGTTTATGTTTTTTAAGGTTGCTTGGGTAAATTATTTTCATCTTATAATTAAACACTGTTTTAAGAGAGGTAAGCTCAGACATTTGGCAGTGAATATCGAATGCTGATTATTTGTGTATCCCAGGAAACCTGACCTTAAAATATCATCAAGCTAAGTAGTGGTGAAATTGAACTCTGCTGTAGAACAGAAGACTTAATGTTTCTGGCATTCTTCATCAAATGTAAAGAATTTTCCATTGCGATAGATAAGAATGTGTGTGTATGTGTGTGTGTATGGCAGAATTATCTTATTCCATGGCAGAATTATGTTACTTATGTCTAGTTTTAGTTTTTGATTTACACTTCTTAAAATACAAATGCAAATATCCAGTACTTAAAAACCCCATAGATACCAACCTCAACACCATTTAAAATCCTAGCAATAATTTCTAACAGCTTCTTTCTATAAAAAAAGTCAGCCATTCTTAGAGATCATATGTGATATACCATTTCCATAGCTTAAAAGGTTCATATTATGTCGTAAACAGGGAAGGTTGTGGTTTAAGAACCCAAGTGGATTTACTTTAAAAACGATAATATTTTGAATAACTTGTCTTCAAAATTTGGATTCTTGAGAAAACTACCTGTGCATTTCATTCTTTGCGGACATCTAAGGTTGTATTCCTAAAAAAAGTCAGTGCAAGTCCTTTTATGAAATTTGCATTGAGCCGTGAAGTAAAAGAGATGATACCATAAATGTCTAGTAGTAAAGACTGTCTTTGCTCTCTTAAAAAATACCTTTTCCACTTCTTTTCACCATTTAGATACATACTTTAAAATAAAATTATTGTGTAATATCTATATCATTGCCATGGAAAAAAAGCTACTTGTAGAATATTTCATTTTTTATGGGGGAAGAACATGGTAATTGACCTCTTTTTACTAAAATTATACTTTATCATCCAACATTTAAGTGGCATTTATTCACAATATTTTTAAAAAAATACTCTTATTATACAACAAAATAAAATGTTTTGCTTCCCATTTATTTAATTTGTTTTTTAAGGTAAATCTCATTTTAGAAGGTTTTTCTGCCCTCTAAAAATTAAATTTATTTAGGAAAAAATATTTTTAACACAATTCTAAGTGACTTTAATTTTGTTGTTGTTGTTGAGCTTTAATGTTCTGCTTTTACATAGTTAAAAACTGTGTGGTGCTTGGTTTGGAATTAAAATTTCATCTGGAGATTTCTATTGTATTTGTGATTTATTACAGAATTTGACTTGAAGAATAGGTAATTTACTAGACATTATCTTCTGTGCGATATGCTAGTCTCTCTCCCCAGCCACATATATGGAGAAAAAAAAAAGAAGTCGAATTTGTAATAAAGAGACACTAAATAGCTAAAGAGATATAAAGAGGAATAGAAATGGTATGAACAGGAAAAACAGGGAGAAGAGATAGGAACAGATATGAGAAATACATCAACTAGGATATTCCACATGTGCTAATAATAAAATACAATGTAAATTCTTAAAAAATAATCGGTATATGAAGTTTGTAGTAGGGTTTTTTCCCATTAAAAAAAGAAAAAAGAAAAAAGAAAGAAAGTGGAAAAATGGAAGGAGACTGAAGAAATTGGCTCTATCTTACTTTTATCTCACAGTAGGAAGTTTCAACATTGTGCTTTAAGAACAACTTAAATTCTTTGTGCACAAACTAAAGGACAAAAAAAGAGTCTAGACACTGGAGTAGAGATTCAAAATAGCCTGATGTGAGAGTCTGGATGTCTCAGTCTTTGGGAGAAATTACTGCTATTCTTAATCCTTTTTGTTTCTTTCTACCTCTTCAACCTATAGTGCCATACCTACCTCAGGATAAAGACATACTTGGGAATCACTTCTCTGTCACTTATTAGGTTTATTTTTAAAATGCTCATGAATTACACATGCAATTCAAAGTTGTCAACTTGGATTCAAAGAGACTTAACAAAATTAATCTGGCACCTTTCCATTATAAAGGCTGTACACAGTGTTCACAGGCTAGATCTTGTCTTTAAGGGATATGTGCCCCATCCATGAGCAACTTTGTTTTTCTAAATCATACATCTTGTCTAAAAGCTTCTTCTCAAAAGCTAAGAAACACTGAGATTTAGATATGGTTACATCACATTATGATCTATTTATCAAAACAAACAGTTTTGGTGTTTTATAGATAACTATGTGTGATATAATAAATGAGAAGCAGTATATCTTGTTCTTTTTCTTATGATGATTTTTCAACTTTTTTCTTGAAATAACCTCCTATGCTCATTTGTAAAATCTTTCTTTCTTTTTTTCCATCGATCTTCCTTTTTTTTCCTTAGCTTAGGTATAACCTATTGGATCTCTGCCCAGAATCTATACTATTGTTTTGATGTTGTATCTTGTAGTTTACAAAGCTCCCCATATACAACCCTACCAATATTTCCCAATACACACTAAAATTGTTCAGTTGTGTCTCTTCCTTATTTATGAGATTGATGGCTCAAAAGGTAAATTCATCTACTTCACAAAAATTTATAAAGTATTTACCTTGGGCCAGGAACTATTCTGGACACTAGTGATAGAGCAGGTAAGAAAATTGACTAAAAGACCTGCCATTATGGATCTGATATTCTCATGTGGGGAGACCGGTCACGGCCTGTGATCAACATACATATTTAAAATATGGCAAGTTAAATGGTAAACGATAATGCTGTGAAGAGGATCAGAAAATTCTGAGAGGATAATTTTTAATTGGTTAGTCAGGAAAGACCTCACAGAGAAGATGGCAATTGAGAGGTGGGGAGGCCCTAAACCACACAGAGATTTGTGGGAAGAAAATCACCTGCAAGAGTACAATGAGTATGTATATCATGAGCTGGATTGTGCCTAATGTTTCATAGGAACAGCAAAGAAGCTACTCTGGCTGTAGCAAAGCATACATGGTAGGGATTACTTGAAGATAAAAAGGTAATCGGGTAGGGAGGAAAGGATGGAGATTATGTAGATTTACTGGCTGTGTAATAATTTTGTCTTTAGTTTGGAGTGAAGTGGGAAATTATTGGAGGATATTAAGGTTTTTGGTAATTCACTTTGAGTTTTCAGATTATAGAATGATCTCTACATAGGACTCAATAATTTTTCTTTATCATTCTTGCATTCAACCACGAACCAGTCTATTAAGGTCCTGTTAAATTCTAATTTAAACTGATTAGATCAAGCTTTTATCTTTTTCTTTTCCATTACTGAATGTTTCATTTTTAATTAATTTGAAAGCTTTCTAAAATAGTGAGCCAATGCAAATTTAGCATAATATATAACTTATTCTTCATCAGATTTAGGTATTTAATTTAAGATGCTAATTACAAAGGTCATTTGTCTGTTTGGAAGATGTTGATAAAACTACTTTTGAGTTACTAGCATATCAATAGATACCATATTAAGTTGTGTTTCTGGAAGCCAAATGTAGAGAGTGGTAATGAGTTAACAGTTCTAAATAGATCTTTTTTTCAATCTTCATGATCAAGTATATTTGAAAGTGGGAAATCTTACTGGCTTCAAAATCTGGGAACCAGGAATAATCAAAAATGTTTTTGTTTGTTTGTTTGTCTCCTGGTGGAACTGTTTCCCTGGTAGGAAGGTGTCCCCTTATTCAAGCAAACATTTAATCTATTCTGCCTTACTTTATAGCTTTTTTTTTTCTTTTTGTCTAAAAAATACAAGATTTTTTTGAGGAAACTAAGCCCTCACAACCTAATGAAAGAACAAATTCTGAGGACACAAAGTGATGTACAAATTAAAATTGAATAGATAGCCAGAAGAGAGATAAGAAGGAAGAAAAATACAGAGAGGGAAAAGAGAAATATTGTAACAAAATTAGTCAAATAAAGCAGTCAAAGAATAGTTATAGAGTGCCTGCTATATGCCAGGCACTGGAGATATAGCAATGAAGAGGGCAGAGACTCAAGTGGTTATAATGTCATAGTGAAGGAAAGAAGAGACACAAATATGTAACCAAATCAGTGTTGTGAAGGGTTATGAAGTATACTACTACTATGAAGATTAGATGTGATCATGTGGTTGAGTATAACTGGCAAGTGAAGAGGCACTGATGCACCCAAAGTGGGGTCAGGGAATTCTCTTAGGAGGGGATGTTTTAGCTGAGAGTGGAATGAAAAGAAAGAGGCAGGCACTCTGAAGATTCAGGATGCTCTGAGCAGAAGGAAGAGCAAATATAAAGTTTCTAAAATAGAAATAAGCTTGATATTTTCTTGGGCAGAAGTCAGGTTTGGCTGGAATGAAGGAAAAGCACAGGAGGGACATGAGGATAGGGGCTCTTAGGGACCAGAAGAATTTTAATTTTATAGACAATGTTTAGATATGAAACAAATCTACTGAAAGATTTAAGATAGATACAATATAATTAGATTTGATCTTACACAGTTTCTTCCATTTATAGTATAAAGTGTGTACTATTGGGGAGGGGTATAATAACGGAGGAAGATATTCCATTCAGATGACTATTGCATCTGTCCAAGTGATGGGTGATGGTGGTTGGGATTAAGATTGTAATGATAACCCTGGGGAAAATTGGTTGAGATTAGAAGTTGTTTTAAAGATAAAGCTGATAGGAATTATACCAAGGTGTTTGAGCTTAAAGACATACAGTCTTTTATTGAGATGGGGGACCTTTGATGACATCATGTAGAGTCCTGTGGCAGAGGTGCAGGTAGTGTGTGTGATTGATTTTTATTTTGTACACTAAATTGAGATACCTGTTAGAATTTAAGTGGAAGTATTAAGTAGACATCAAGAAGATGAGTTGGCTAGAGATGTGTTTGAAATCATGTGTTTATAGATCATGTTTAAAGTCACAAGTCTAGGCCAGGCATTAGTAAAGTAAAGCCCAGGAGCCAAATCTCTTCTGCCACCTAATTTGTGTAGATCTTTGAGCTATAAATAGTTTTACATTTTAAAGTATAAAATGTAATATATATGCAAGATTATTTGTCTTATGGCAAAGACAGTTCCCCAAATTTGCCTCTTAGTCCAGAAAGTCTGTAGTTTTACTCTCTGACTCTTTATCAATTTTTTTGCTGACCCTTGGACTAGAAGAAATTATAGGAAGAGAGTATTGATTAAAAAGAAAACAGCATGACTATGGAAATTAAAATTATGTCAACTACAGTATACAGGGTAGAGAATTTAATCCTGTGTATAACAGAAGGTAAGATTTTAAGACAACAATTTTATTCTCCGCACGATCAATGAAAATTTTGATGCCAAAAGAAAATATGATTATCAAACCATTCATTTGATTATATAAGGAGCCTAGACAGGAAGTGTGCTGTGTTTGAAGACCTGAGAGAAGGCCAATGCAGTTTAAACAAAGAAAGCAAATGGAAGGATGACATTAAATCTCACTGGAGATTTAAGGAGAGGCCAAATACTTCAGGCTTTTAGTGATCTTTAGAGAAAAGGGAAGTCATTGAAGCATTCTGAAGAGGGGAGAGCAAATCATATCTGATAAGAAAAGATCACTCTGGCTGTATGTGCAGCCATGATGGAAAGAAGCCAATATGGATGAAGAATTAAAATTATTCATTGGTAAGAGTGAAGTGGAGACCTCAGGGTAACCTTGGCAAGGGGAGCTCTGATACAAAATCCATATTGAAATGAGTTTAAAGAATGAATGAGATAAGGACCTAGGTATTCTGTTTAGTGAAATTTTAACAGTCTCCTCAGTATGTCAGATATATAGGTGGTCAAAATAAGAAATTCTGTTTTTTAAATGCAGGTTTGTAAATCCAGCATCTGGTGATTGTGGTTTAATAAGTATCGAATAGGGTAAGAAGATTCTTTTTTTAACTCTCCTGGCAAATGGAATGCTAATCATGGCTCTAATGATACTGAAATACTTTTCTGACATTATATTTTTTACTTTATAATAAAAATCTTTATAATATAAAAATTATTAAAAATATAATAAAAACTACTTTATAATGAAAATATCTTTATTATTTATGCACATACAGGAAGTTTTGCCCTAGCCCCGTGCAAATCTATAATTCAGTTAGGAAACTTGCTGCTCTCATGCTAGAGCTACCACATTATATGGTATTTGCCATACTGATATATAACTCTCACTAGAGTGTAGCCTTTCCATGAGTTCTGAAATTTCATACTGTTCCTTGATATGTAATATTTATACTCAAATAATTAAACAAGTTTTTTTTATTTTGAATATACCATATCTTTTAATTTAAACATCCTCTTTTTTCATTATACTGCTTAGCTACTAAGTAATGTTATGAAAACAAATTTTAACTATCTACAAACACCTTCAAATTTCACACTTACCAGTGAAGATTAATGTGTGGTCAACATCTATGAGGTTATTACTTTCCATATAGTATTTATAGGCTATATTATTGTTCTTAAAGTTATTAATGTTTAGTTGAGCATAATGCATCATGGAGGTTGAAATGACAAATGTGTAATTCTTACACAAAGATGATACTTTTGGATTTTTGTATTTAAAATATCATTTATCAAACTAAAAAGCCAAATGTTATGTGTTTATGTTTCTACTGGACTTAATGAATTGATTTCAAGTCATATTTCTCAATATGGGCATGTTTACTTTTTTTTTGCTGAAATAATAACACACTATATTTAGATCCTTTTTTTTTTTTTATTAATATGTGCCATTCACCATTTCTCTCTCAACCCATACCCCATTCCTTATTTCTCTTTCTTTGGTATGTTTTTGCTTAGGGAATTCTTCCATTTTGAGTTTTGTTGTTTTCTAATAATTGCTACTTTTCTTGGATATACATAGATATTCTTTTCCATTTTGTTTGTGAATTTATCTTGGAAGCATTGTATATGTATCTTTTATCCATAGTTTCTCAGCTGTCCCTTTTGATGGTGTTGATTTAACATCTCACTTAATATAAAGCTTCAAAGACATGATGTCTACTGACTTTTGCTTTGACATAGATTGAAATGTTTACTCAACATGGAATGGTGAAAAGATTTTTTTCCCCCTTAAATGTTACATTGCCTTAAAAAAAAAAAAAGAAACTAGCATTTATTTTTGGTCTCCTGGGAAGTGATCTCTTCTCATAATACGGGTTTCATCATCTAACTTTGCAATGTCAGTATTGGGCATACTGGTATTGTATGAACACTCACTCACTCACTGGACTGGAAAATGCTGCTGTGACAAACCACTAGAAAAAATACATTATGGTTGTTCTTATATTCCAAAGCCGACTCTTCTGAAAGCTATCTGATTTATCATAAATTATAGTTGTGTTTGTATAACTTTAATTCATTTGTAATCTAAACTTTATGTGCAATGCATTTGTTTTCATGTTTAATCATTTTTGTATGCTAAATCATTTGTAAACAGATGGCTTGTCCTTGAAAAAAAGTTTCAGGCTGAAGGTACCCTGAGTGCCAGTTAGGAGTCTGTGCCAGTAGCTTTATTAACATATAGATAGATGGAATAGATAGTATATTGCCCAATTTCATCACAAAAGCCTATTTGACCAAATCGATATACAATCTCTAAATTATAGTGTGTCTGCATTCAGAGTCATCACTCCAGATTAACATTTTTATCTTAAAATTGGTAGTTTCCTTTGAAAAACTAGAAATTCTCATTTGTGCAAAGAAAGGAAAAATAAAACAAGAAACGAGAAATTCAGTAAACAGTGAGAGGACAGATTTCTCTTGCAGCCCCACCCTCCAGTTACCTTTGGTTTCCACATACCCATATCTCAACATCTTTTTAAAATTTAGAACACATGTAAGGAGAAAACATGTTAGTCATGCTGAAGAACTGAAATATTACCAGTACAAAGTTATATCTTAATAAGTAAATAAAAGGAAAAGATAAAGATGTAAATAGAATATGAAATTCTATTTATGGTGTAGTTCCAACATATTTTCTAGGTAGCCTAAGAGTGTGTTGCTGGGAAATCTTATTAGAAGATACATCATAGTAAATAGAATAAAATGTGTGCATGTCTCTTAATTCTGAAATGTTTATAAGTGAGTATTTCTTTCTGGGTAAGATATGCATTGTTTTTGTTAGTATTAGCAAACTTATTTTTGTAGAGGACTAGGCATATATTTTAGACTTTCCTGGCCATATTTAGTCTTTCTGTCTCCTCTTCTCTTCCCTCTTCTCCTTACAATTCCAAAATTGTGAAAACCACTCACATATGGTAGAAAGAAACAATTTTCTTTTCTATTTGAACTTTCATGCAAGGAAAGATTCCAAAACCTATTTTTTTTTTTTTGAACAATTGCTGATATCTCCACTGTGCTTTGTGCACATTTTGCTGATTTTTTTTTTCAGTAACAGAATGGTACAACCTCCCTGCATTTTGCTCTTTTCAAGCAAAGTAAAATAAGAACTTTAGCTAATATTTATATTAACTGAAATGTAAGATAATATGAAAGAGAAAAAGGAAACATAGTAAATTGACCTTTTGATAACTGCAAAGGACAGCAGTTCAAAGACTGGACTTTAATGTCTTATATTTTAATATCTGACACAGTAAGTCCATAGGGGCCAGAAATAGATCTTAATCTCAAATTATGGTGCTTCACAATGCTGTCATAATATGGGTTTTGGTGGAGAAAGTAAAATTAATATATCCCTCAACATGTTTCTCTTCATATCAAATTATGTTTAAATCAATTATAAAATGAGCTGTTTAGTTCTAAAGAGTAGATTCTGACTTTGGAAGTGAAGGTATTTTTACTATAGTTATTAAAAGAAATTTCTCTAGAAATTTTTATTCTGTTTTATAGCTTAAAGGATAAAATCATATTGTTGAAGAAAAAGAATCTGGAAAAGCAATATAAGCACACTTGTTAGTCATTTTCCAAAATTGTGTTAGATTTTGTTTAATAAGGTGAAAATCATTCTCTGTCCTTCTTGTTTTAGTAGACTAATAATTAAGCAGTTTTAAGTTTACTGGAAAAATTGAGTGAAAAGTACAGAGTTCCCATATACTCCTCAACAACACTCCAGTTTCTCCTGTTTTTAACATCTTCTATTAGTGTGGTACATTTGTTACAACTGATGAAGCAATATTTACATACTATTTATAACTAAAGTTCATAGTTTATATTAGGGATCTCTCTTGTGTGTTTTACATTCTATGGGTTTAGAAATGTTTGATGACATGTATTCACCATTATAGTATCATACAAAATAATAGTTTCACTCCCTTAAAAATTCTCTGTGCTCCATTTCTTCATCCATTCTTCTCCACCCTCAGTCCCTGCCAACTACTAATCTTATTGTCATCATAGTTTTGGCTTTTCCAGAATGTAACACAGTCAGAATCATACAGTATGTAGTCTTTTCAGATTGTTTTTTTTTCACTTAGTAATATGTATTTAAATTTCCTCCATGTCTTTTTATGGCTTGAACTTATTTATTTATAGTGATAAATAATATTCCATTGTCTGGATGTACCACAGTTTTTAATCTATTTAACCATAAAGGACATCTTAGTAGCTTTTAAGTTTGGCAATTGTGAATAAAGCTGTTATAAACATTCGTGGACAGATTTTTGTGTGGCTGTAGGTTTTCAACTTATTTGAATAAATACCTACAAGGAATATGATTACTCAGTCATATGGTAAGAGTATGTTTAGTTTTGTAAGAAACGACCTAACCATCTTCCAAAGTAGTACCGCTTGGCATTCCCACAAGCAATGAATGAGAGTTTCTATTGCTCCACAACCTTACCAGCATAATACCCTCTTGGTCCACCCATGTTGTTGCAAATGGCAAGATTTTATTTTTTTTTATATCTGAGTAATATTCTTTTGTATATATGTACCACTTTTTCTTTGTCGATTTGTCTATTGATGAACACCTAGGTTGTTTCCATATCTTGGCTATTGTAAATAATGTTGCAATGAACATATAGATACATATGTCCTTTTAAATTAGTGTTTTTGGTTTCTTTGGATACTCAGAAGTGAAATTGCTGGGTCCTTCATTGTCTCTTGTTATAACCTTTGTTTTAAAGTCTATTTTGTCTGATATAAGCATTGCTAGCCCAGCTTTTTTTTTTTTTCCATTTGCATGAAATATCTTTTGCCATCCTTTTACTTTCAGTCTGTGTCTTTCAATCTGAAGAGGCTCTCTTATAGTCAGTATACTTATAGATCTTCTTTTCTTCTCCATTCATCCACTCTATGCCTTTTGATTGGAGCATTTAATTCATCTACATTTTAAGTAATTTGTAAATTACATTGGTAAAAAAGGATTGTTTTTTTTTTTCGTCTTTGGAGAGCAACTTGCGATAAATAATTTCATTTGATCTTTGCCCACCTCCCTGCCCTCAATTTCACATCCTGGATTGCTAACTAAACTTTCATGCTGAGTTTAATATTCTGTCTTATCATTCAATTGCTAGATACGACTGTGTTCAGTTTATTTACTACAGAAAGGGAATCTC
Source organism: Pteropus medius (assembly GCF_902729225.1). Lineage (NCBI taxonomy): Eukaryota > Metazoa > Chordata > Mammalia > Chiroptera > Pteropodidae > Pteropus > Pteropus medius. The sequence continues at coordinate 4,008,458 of NW_024354550.1, forward strand.
AGTTTAACTTTTTAATTTCTTATTTACATAACAGATTCGTTCACTTTCAAATCTGTAATCATTTACGAGAGGATTTCTTATTAAGAATATAACATTTTTTACTTTATGTGCAATTTTTTGAGAAAAAAATAAAAAATAAAAAAATGTCATCAATGGCTTGAACGTGTCGTTCTTATAGAGTGCAACTAAGATTAGAAAAATTGACACCGAAAACCCTGAATATAAACCCTGTTTAATTTAGAAACTAGACTGAAAACCAATTTTAGTACCTCATTGCCACAAACCCTATATTTCTAATGTGATTTTTATACAATATAATTTACTTCCCTGTCCAAGCCCAGGATTTCCTTCACACATTCAGTAATCACACAGTATCTATTATTTGTTCAATAACACATTTATTTCTTCATTTATTCAGCAAAAGCTTATTATTACTATCATAGACCAACACTCTTATAAGCATGCAATATAAATATTAAGTCAGTCCTGATTACCTGCATTTGTGGAGCTTACATTTTAGTGGAAGAAATAGACAATAAAGCCAAAAAACAAAACTGTATAAATTATAAATGGGATATGTGCACATGAAAGAAAATGTAGTACTCTGAGAAAAATTACTAGGGGAGTGAAGGATGATTGGAGTTTGCTAATGAAATTTGTTAGAGGCAGAGGAAACATTGAGTAAAGAAAGACAGAGTGGCTTTGGGTGTCAGAAGACAATGGGATATCCAAAGCCCTGAAAGAAAAAATAAAAGTGTTTTATTCCATCTGTTTTACTGACATTGTAACCAGTGTAGGACTCATCTGTAAGGGGGAAAAAAACAACACTTTTTTAAAAAGGAGCTTAAGACAAACTTTAACCAAGACTGGGTTCTAGGTTTGGCTTTGTTAGATACAAAATATTTGTTTGGATAATTCGTAAATCCTCTATAAATCTTTGTTTCTTTGCCTCCACAATAATTGAGCTGGATTCACCCCAAAATGTTTTGAGCTCTAAATATATTTTTTTGATTTTGAGTTAGTATATGTTATAAGCTTCATTCCTGATATTTTTCTTATTTTGTTCTCTATAGTACGGTTTATTTTCCCTCTTCATTCTGTGGCAATGATGGCCCAAATGTGAAAATATTTCTGTTGTTCTTTGTGAAGATACGTGTTCATTCATTTCAGCTGCCGGATAAAATGTGTTATTTCAAGGGGAATGACATCGGTTTTTCTCTGTGATTGATGGGTAGGTTTTTTTCACTTACAGTAAATAGCTTATTTGAATCACAAAGCTCATTAAGCATCGCTCTTTCTAAACTTATCAGTTTTCCTTTAAGTCTTTCATCTGAGTGACACTAGAACATTCTCAGTGTGAAATTGGTATTGTATCCAGTTAAATATATCTAGTTTTACATTTAAAAAGGGCAATTTGATGTAGCCTCACATAATTCTGTATTTAAAACAGAAAAATTAGAACAATATGTAATTGACAATTTTTGCTTCTTTATTTTTTTTGAAACTTTTTAAATGGAGTTATAATACTTGATAAAATAAAAGAAATGGAGGAAAAACACCTAAAAAAGACACTAACATAGTTAGGCACTGAGTTTGGGACCATTAATTCCTTTAGGCCACAGAATTTGTACTGCTTGTATTAGTTTTCTAGGGCTGCCATAGCAAAATACCATGAACTGGGTGGTTTAAACAACAAAATTATTTTCTCATAGTTCTGGAGGTTGGAAGAGTATTTCCTCTGAGGGCCACAGTGTAGTATTCCAGGCCTCTCTCCTTGGCTTATAGATGGCACCTTTTTACTACCTTGTCCTCATATGATTGTCCCTCTGTGCAAGCATGGCCCTGTTGACTCTTTGTGTGTTCAAATATTTCTACTTATCAGGACACCAGTCAGATAAGATTTGAATCACCTATGGCCTCAGTTTAATCTGATCATCTCTTAAAGACCTTATCTCCAAGACAGTTACATTCTGGGTACTCTGAGTTTAAGACTTCAATATATAAATTTTGTGGAGACACGATTCAGACAATAATACTAATACACAATAAGGAGTAACTACCCAATTACAGGGTGGCTCGAAGAAGAAGAACTACCTTGTCTAAAGGAAATTTTTTTTTTTTTCCATTTTTCAGCTGTAGGTCAAACCAAAGGTGTGTTTCAAACACAGTTAGCATTTTAATATGTTGTAAGATATGTAGCTGAGCTCTAAATATAGGAAATAGTATGATGGTTTCTTACTTTTCACATCCTCTTTGCCTATATCAGGGTGTTTTTTGCAGACTACTGAAAACAATCTAATGAATTAGTTGGAAGGTAGAGGGATAAGAAACATAGTTGTACTTTTTAAAATAAAACTTTTACATAATTCCTTTAAAAATATAGCTGTCTTATTTATATAATTCCTCATATAGATATTGAGCATATTTTGTTTTATTCTTTTTGATTTTCATGATTATTCTCATGTATCACAAAAAAATCACCATTTGTTGCATTTTGCTAAATTTTTATATTATACATGTAATGCTAAAGTTTATATTTTGTCTCCACTTTATACATATATATTTCCATTATAAAATCATATGCATAAATATTTCAATTGTAAATATAGTCTTTTCTAAATGGAGACCGTGAGAAGTCAAATTCAATCCAATTACTTATTTTCATATATATTTACCTAGTCAGCATTTCTTAGTCTTTGCTCATATTAAGCAATTGAAGTTTTCATCCAAGCTTTAGTCTCGTTAGAAATATATATATTTTTCTAACTTAAATTCCAAACTGTTTAATTCATACCTTTCTACAACATAGACATCTTTTCACTCCTCCCAACCCATACCTTCAAACTCTGTTTTTCTGCATTGTTCTGAAAAATAAACAAAGAATCAAGAAATTAAATAAATCTGATAAGTATCTTATTCTGTACAATTAAATGATACTTTGATGAAGACTAATGCTTTATCTTTTGACATAGAAATAATAAAGTAGGTTTATCTTGAAATCCAGTAGGATAATGACATTAATATTTATGTTCTCACATTTTGTTGCTCTTTAAATTATAGAATCTTAATTATTTCTCCAAGAGGTCACAAATCTGTCCATTTTAACTTGGCTATTCAGAGGCAAGAGTTTAATTAGCTCACCTTAGGAATCAGTCACATCATACATTCCATGACTGGGCAATTAAGTAATCATCTTAATATAGGGAGACCAGACCTAGAACTGTCTGGATAGAATTCTAAGACATAATTTTAGGAAGGTGAAATAGCTTCTCATTAGCACTCTGACTAAAAAATAAATAAATAAATTGAATAAAATGTCTTACATTCAAAAAGAATATTAGTGCATAATTGATTAATTTGTATATGGTTTCTCATAAGTCATAATAGCAACCAAAATAATGGTAAATTAGAAGTTGTAAAAATAAATCTTGGGGGATAAGCAGTTTTAATTTAATGCTAGCTTGTTTTACTGAACTTCCACACAGCACTTATAGTTTTTCCAATATAGATTTAGCTGCAGTTGGAAAGCAACTGTTGTATAATAGACAGCATTAGACCATATAGCTTATATGTTTGGTTTTAAATCATGTCTCAACCACAACATAGAATAAGTGAAGCATGGTCTTAGAATCTTGGTTTCCTCATATAAGAAATAGACATAGAAACACTAATCTCATAATGTGCTGTTTTAAATGAAATAATTTAAATGAGATAATTTATAGAAAATGCCAAGCACAGTGCATAATGCATAATAGGCACTCAAATATTAGTGCTTATTTCCTAATCCTTGCGGCTCTCACTTTTCTACTTCACAAATAACAAAAGCAACTTTATTAAAAAATAGTTTTCCACGTCACACTTCCGATTTGTGAAAAATTAATAGAGAAATCAACATTTTCCTTTCCAGTAACTTTTACCTCCTTATCTTTTTGAGTTTCTGGAGTTAGATATTATCAGGTATAGTTAATTTGACCTCATGTATCTATAGATTAATTTTTTATCCACCAATTGTTTACTATCACTGAGTTGTGGAACATAGGCTTAGGTCTTTGATGTCTATGGGGTGTGTGTGTGTGTGTGTGTGTGTGTGTGTGTGGTAGCGCGCATGCGCATGTGTGTGTGTGCATGTGTGTATATGTGTGCGTTTGTTTTTATGTTGCATTTTTTGCCTGTTGTGTAGGTGGGGGAAAGAGAGAAGTAATTATAACTAATTATTTTACTCCAAAATAATGTCCTAACTTTTTTTGAAGGAGTACAACAATATTATTTCAACTTGGAACCTATTAAAGTTTCCTTTTTTTCTCTTTTCTGTAAAGATTTCAAAATGAAATGACTGTCAGCAGGAGGAGGCACATGCCAGTATACACTGCCAGCTTGAGATAGTTCTTAAACCAGGACATTTTTAGAATTGTCTATATGCCAGTCTTGAGAAAAATATCAGTTACTTGCAGTTTCTCTTTGTACAGAAGTGAATTCAGTTCATATATTTTGACTTGAGTACTACAAGTGCATAAGTCTATTTTTAAAATAACTTGGGCTAAGTGACTTATCTTTTCAAATATTTCTAAGTATCTCTTGGCTTATTGTACTTATATATTAGTCTAAAAAAAGATGCAAGTAACTAAAATAAAAAGAATAACATCTAAAATTACAGTTGAATATGTGATACTCAAATTTAGCAGGTGTTGTGTGTGTGCACTTCTTAATACACAAATTACATACTTCTTCATCCTAATAATTTGTTCTAAAGGCCAAAAGGTGCCCAAGTAGATGTAATATAGTTAAAGTACATGAAGAAATTTCGTATTTTCCATTATCTTAGTCACCATGCATTAAAAGCAAGTTTATTTTTAGCCTCTCTGAATAAATTATTATAGTTAACACAAGCAGGATGGCAGAGATTTTTAAAAATCGCTTGAGTAAGGTGCCCATTTCTAAGAATGGTTGGAGTAGGTATTAATAAAAATAATACTTGGGATCCCATAATTCCCTTGAAGTAATATTGACTTGAAGTATCTCCAGCACCCAGAAATATTTCTGGCATGCAGAAAATGCTCAATTAGAAGTGCTGAACAATTTTAAAAGTTTTTAAAAGTCAAGAGATAGCCAAAATCTTGAACATATAACTTCAAATATAAATTTCATGGGATATTTCCGTATGTGTGAGAAATATACAGTAGCATTGTTTTTTAAAGGATTGTGACTAGGATGATACATGCATGATCAGAGAGACAGTCAATATTCATTGCTCTGTTTTTGTTTCATGGGTTTCAATCATAACATATTTAAGTCAAAACCTCTGGTGATTTGATTATTGAGACTGTGGATTTTATTATTGTGCCCATGGGTTTCACAGGTGATTCTATGTATATTAGATTATGTCCTTCCTCTTTTTTATTTATCATTCTCAGTCTCATAGTATTAAAGCAATTGTAAATCCTTCCTGTTTAAAAAAAACAAAACAAAACAAAAACACATCCCTCATTTTCTTTCCCTCTTCTTAATGATAGAAGTTGATAATAATATATTAATAATCATAATAACAAACAGGATTTTCTAATGAATTTAATGCTTTTACTGTTCATAAGCTGTACTATTATTCACTTATATTATTTTACAAGTTTTATAATAAACTTTGAAATTATATCCATAATCAACATTTTATAACTAAGGATACTGAGTCTTAAAGAGATAAAGTAACTTTCTGAAGAATAAACAAATAAATGCAGGTATCCAAACCCATCTCACTTCTATCTTACTTTGAATTTTTTCCTGTGGTTGGGACCTGCTTTGTATTTTCTGCCTTTTCTTTGCTTTCTTACCACCATTAAAGCACCTCTATCTGATTCCCTTTCCTGTACTCCTCAATTCTTGGAATATTTCACAGAAACTGCCTTCTTTAAGGCCTTCAGTGATATCAATATTGTTAAAGGATGGCACTTGTCTTTTATATTTTACTTGCACTTTTGCAGTTTTGGACTATTTCGACCCCATCCCTTATCTAGAAATACTCTTTTGTTTATCTCCTGAACTCATGATCATTTACCATTTGTTTTCCATGTCTGGCCATACTTTCTCAGCCACTTTCCCATGCTGATTCTTTTCTTATTCTTTCTCTTCCTATTTCCTATACTTAATGCTGAATCTTCATTAGGGCTTAATTTATACACTCTGCTTAAAGAATCTTTACTCTCCGTGACTCCAACTGCCAGATAGTCAAGAATAATTGTCAAATTCCATGGATCTGTGCAGATCATCTCCTCTCATATCAAGACCCTCATTGCTACTTCTTCACAGGGATTCTTTCCTGTTCTTTGCCCCATTTTTTTTTTTTTTTTTTTTTTGGAAAGTGGCTCCTCTTATTTATCCTTCAAGTCTAAGTGCAGATGCTCCTTTCCCGGGCAGGCTTTGGATGTCACCTAGGTTTGGTTCAATTTCCTTGCTATTCATTCTCCAAGTGGTTTGGATTTTTTTCTTACTAAAATTCTACCTTTCAAAAACATATCCAATAGAATAGATAGTGTGCGAGACTAAGAACAAAGTTTACCATGTTTCGTAAGCCATTCTTGAAGCATTGGGATATTCTGGACAAATAATAAATACTAAGAAGCATTTGTTGAAGTCAATGAAAACCCACAACTAGTGTTTAATTTTTAGTTGTGTAAGGTGTGGAGACCCAGAATTTTTATGACAAGGTTTTGCTCCCCTACATTTTCAGTGATGTAGAAGACATGTCAACTGAGTATCATATTTAGATGAAATGAAGCATTCCAAAAAGTATACATGGTTTATTTAAATGATTTGTGGGGGAAGAAAAGATAATTTTCTAAAAGATGTTTCTTCTAAATTGTCTGAAAGCTGTTTGTAAGTAGAAAATTGAATTTATATTACATTAGAAGATACTATAAAATCTTTATTAAATTCACTGTACAATCTTTAATCAAATAAGTAAATGCATTATTTATTTCCAAGTTTAAAGCACACATTCTCTTCATCTAGAATGACAATTCTGGAGGAAAACATGTCTAATAATGTATGAAATCAAAAGTCAGTTTTACTTTTTATTATCCTTATAGCATTTATAGATCTAAGGCCTGTCTTATATCTTGTTTTCATCAAATACACTTTTTAGAAATTACAGCTATTCTTCTGGATATGAAATTAACCTTAACATAAAATTTATTTTTGAATGCTTGCACTACGCTTATGAAAATCTTTGGCTGAAACATTTAACTCTTTAATGCATTCTACAAAGAAATTTGATGATAAATTAAAGCTTAATAAATAATATTTAAAATGTCTGCTTGAGATTAAAAATATTTATTATTTTGTTCAAAGAATACCTATATTTCTAATGGTTAATACATGAAAAATTAGATGTGACTGACGATTAAATAAGTAAATATAATATACATTGATTTGAGAGTTTAGAAGAAAAAAGCTTGTAAGAATTTCTTGGTGAGATTGTATCGATTGCATCATAAGCCTAAATTAAAAAATGAAAACAAATTATCATGTTGTACATCAAAATATAATAATAAGCTATCATCTCAATCAGAGACTTTTCAACATCATCTTAAAAATGTCAACATAGCTTTTTTTCGTAATATTTGAGTGAAAAAAGCTATCACAAACTTGGAACAAAAGGAAGAAGAATAACTGCCAGAATCTTAGTTCAGTAGGAAAATTTTAGACAAGCAATTAACCTCTCCTTTTCTCATTTTCTTCATCTGTAAAGAATGAATAGTTGAACTTATCCTACTTTGTCAAACTCTTTTTGGAAAGGAGCTTCGTAACTTTAAAGTTTTGTGGTAGCATATAATTATTTAACGAATTAAGTTAATGAAAAGTTTTTAAATATTAGTTCTTTATTTTGAAATAAATTTTTCAATTATTTTCAGAAATCTTTCTGACTTTGGAAAATTTCAGGCAATATGGACAAATCATGAAAAATATGTATGCACTGAAATTTTTTGTAAGCTTTTATAGATTATTAAGGTTTACAGATGATGTACTCACAAAATAGGTTGTTACATATAAAAATCGATATCTTTCTGTTTCTTCTATTAATTAGGAATAACAATACAATGAGAAAGTCCCACTTGTTCAGAGTACGTAAAAGAAAAGATAACATCATGAAATAAATATTTCTGTTATTTTACTATTGCTTATGTTTTGAAAGCAAGGCTTACTGCAAAACAAATGAAGAAAAAAAATCTATTCTGCCTATAGAAGAATGATATTTCGGGCTCAATTTTAGATAATTCAGCTTTTTCATAGACATGGAAAATGGTGCTAAGTCAGCTGTATGTTCTTTTTCCTTTGTCCCCTGTGGGACCAATAAATGCTTATTGAATAAATGCTTATCAAAAGGCTATTTTCAGTAAGATACTTAGAAGCAAAAATGATTAAGACGCACTTAGGCATTTGTAAAAGAGTTATGAAATATGCATAGAAATGATCAATAAAAAGCAAATGTGCTAAGTACCACAAAAGTGGTGTGCCAGATTATTATGGGAGCCCAAACTTAAAAAAAAAAATGTTCTGGAGTGAGTGTGGAGTCTTGGAAGTTTTTTTGGCCATTAACCAGAACTGTATTTCAGTAGCGAAAACTAGAAGAGAGTGCTGATGGAGCAGGAAAATGACAATATGTTGAGGGAAAAGCAAAGGAAAAAAACAAATGCCCTAAAATGAAAGACTTCTTAAGAAGAAAACAAGTTGTATTTGTGCTACCAGTTTGATTTATTACTTTCTTATAAGCAAATTTTATAGAGATAAAACTCCATGTGATTATGTTAGGGATTACCTGGAACTTGCATTATAGAGATTCTTAGGGTCGGTAATAATTTTCCTGCAATTAAATCTTGTAGATTAGCGATACTTAAAGTGTGGTCCCTGAGCCAACAACATCAGTGTCACATTGAGACAAAAATCCGTGGATCTTTCCCAAGATCTACAGAATCAGAAGCTCAGGAGATGGATCCTAGCAACCTCTTGTAATAAATCCTCCAGGTAACTCTATTGCACACTTGAGTTGAAGAAACATTGATGTAGATGAACAATCCAGGTCTCCTTAAAGCTGTCTGGCACTTATTGTGGTAGACCATTAAATGTGGCTCCTACAGAACTAACCTTGTTCATTCTATCTAAAATCAATTACATATGAAATACTGACAAAGGAGAGGATATGATTTTGTACGTAATTTTGTACAAAATCCATGAAATAATCTATTTTCAAGTCTTCTGACTAGAAGACACAACTCACTGTTAAAAAATGCACCTTATTGATTTGAGAAAACCTCACTCTGTGTGCAGAACTATTCCAAGTACTTTACATGTACTATATCGTTGAACACACCTATATTTCTAAAAATCAAGAAAAACTTAAATTCAGATGCTACCATATATACATAGATAGATATAAAAACTAAAATCAAAAAGCAACATGCACATAGAATGAGTTTTCAACTTTGTTAAAATATATACATGAATATAAAAGAAAAGACTACAAGTTAATTTAGCAAAATAATACATAAATATCATCCTATACTGTTGGATTTGTGGGCAATTACATAATAGTAATAGTAATATAATAAACTAATATCAGTTATCGTTATTATTATTTGAGTGTAGTATATTTAAGTGTTTAACAGAGTAGTCTCCAGAGCCTGACTACTTATCATGAATCTTGCCCCCATCTCTTTCTAACTGTATAAACTTGAATAAGTGAGCCACTCAGAACCTTGGTGTCTTTATCTATAAAATGGTAATAAAACAGCATTTACATTAAATGAGGACTAAATGAGATAAACTATTAACAGAAGTTAAAAGAGGGATTAGTGATGTAATTACTCAATAAATATTATATTCAATACAATTGTTTTCCTTTCATAAAAATACAAAAATTTTGTTAAGGATTATTGAAAATATTTATTATATAATGATAAATTCTCTAATAAAAAGAAGCAATAACATGCAGTTTTGTTAATATTTTATGACTAGTATATGAATAACAGCACAAGACTATACCTAAAAGAGCCATATAGGTGTCTAATTCAAAAGAAGAGCTAGAGTAGTTCAGGGAAGGTGAATTTGCATTGCATTATGACTAGGGATGTTTTATGGAGGCAAGTTCAGGGACATTTTTTAGATGATGTATCTTTGGCCCTATGACAGTTTGTGGTAAAATTGAGAGCATAGATATTTAAATGCTAAGATATGGTTTATGCAAAACATGAAAATATAAGGGTTGTTCAAATTGTGATGTGCAGAATGTGTCACTAGTAATGGCAGACATGTCTGTATTTGCCAGTTCTAGTTGGTGAGTCTAGAAAAGTTGATATTGGCTATATTATCAAGGGTTTTGGTGATCACGGTTAGGGAATGAGGAGTCAGAGTGTAAAGACAGAATTGGGTTTATGAGAATACGAATATCACAAATGTGTATAATGATAAACAGGAAAGAGAGATAGGACTACACAAGGCCTAGGAGTCCAGGAACTAAAAAAGGGAGGAATGGTGATGGAAAAAGAGAGAGATGTGAGGCCTTAACAAAAGAATCTAGTACCTGAAAATGAGTGTTAGGGAAAGTAGTATTACAAATGCTGTCTTGAAAAATTGTGAAAGTTTTGAAAAACAGAGAGTAAGAAAAAAACTAATTTTATTGAGAGAATGTTAAGTTCAATTTTAGATTAATTTGAAATGACAGCAGGACAAGGAAATAAAAGTAGCTATGCAACAGATGGAAATGTTGATGCAAAGTTCTAGATAAAGTGGAATTTGAGTCATCACATAAAAATAATATTTGAAATTTCAGAGGTAGAAGAAAAGAGAGAATCTAAAGGCAGAAGATTAAAAGGAAGTGCCCAGTTTTTGAGAAAGAAGTGGTGATAGGGAAACCAAAAAAGATGGTTGGAGTAGGCTGATGAGTAGTTAAAGTAAGGGGGCAAAGTGGAGAAATTGTGGTAACATGGTGGTATACCACGAGGCAAGTATAGAAGAGATAGGAATTGTTTTTAAAGGAGAAGGTAAAAGAAAAGAACAATGTGTGATGAAGAGGATCGAACTCTTCAGAGAACTCATAGTTTGCTAAAATTGAAAGGCCATCAGGGTTAGTCATTGTGAGGTTAACCATCGTAAAATATTGGTGAATGCAAAATATAGAGGGTGAAAGAAGTGTATACAATATTTAAACACAAGAGATAAGTTCACTTAGTAAATGCAGAATATAGTAGGTGAAACATGTATGAAACTACATGGAAGAAAGAGATAATAGGTTCAGGTAAATATTATTTTTTGATTCAGAAGCAATTAGAAAGGGAAGTCATATTTACTGTTGAAATTATCAATATAATAAGAGAAAGATTACACACCCAGTATTTTGAATGATAGGTGCATTTGAAGAATTGAGAGTAGCTATACTTTGAAGTAACTATATTATTTGGTGTTAAAATCCATTAATTAAAAAATAAACTATGAGCTCTCTGAAGATTTCAACATATACTAAAAATTAGTCAAGATACTATTGGCATTAAAATACAATTTAATTTTTAAATTCTGTGGCTTGCTTCAGTAATCCTATGTACTAATTCATATTTAAATTTGGCAAACAATGTTTTAAACTTAACTGTTGTAGCAATAATTCTGTATGTAATATTATAATGTTTTCATTTCTTTGAGTTTAATTTTACAAACAACTTCTTACAAACTTTAGTGTGTTTTATATTTCCATATTATACAATTATTTTTGAGAACCTAATATGTAGTAAGCAAATTTGCTTTTAGTAACTTTTTAGTCTTTGTTTGCATAATACCTATCCAATAGCAATAGGCAAGTTTATAGATCTCATGTAAAATTTACACAGATGTGTGCATATACAGAGGGAATATCTGATAAGTTGGAAATAGCTTTATTTATATTTGTGGTACTTTAGCATATTTCTTGACCATGTCCTCAGAATATAAAACATAACAAGTGAAATGAGTAAATGGTGATTTTTTTCACAATAGCTAAAAACATTGAGTTATTTTTAAGAATCTTAATGTATACTTTACATTTGGAAAAAAAGATACATAATTTTGGTTTAGAATTGGCCAGATCTAAAATATTAGGCAGATATCCAGAGGAACATAACTGTTTATCTTAGTCTGTTCATGCTGCTATAACAGAATACTGCAGACTGGGTTACTTATAAACAACAGACATTTATTGCTCATAGTTCCAGAGGCTGGAAGTCCAAGATTATGAAGCTAACATAGTTGGATGAGGGCCCTCTTCTGAGTCACAGATTTATTGTATCTTCACATGGTGGAAGGGGCTAAGGAGCTCTCCGATGCCTTTTATAAGGGCATGGATCCCATTTGAGTGGGCTCTACCTTCATGACAATTACTTCCCAAAGGTCACACCTACTAATACCATCACTTTTGGGAGTTAAGATTTCAACATATAAATTTGGGGGGACACAATAGCACTGTCATAGATTGTTTTATTTTCTAATTGGATACAATAAATGAACACTAGCAAATTAGGTAAATAAGAGTTGGCATAGACTTAAATTTAATTATAGTATATTTGTACCAACTTAATATTTTGTTGGTCTTTCCCTAGATAATTTTGTAAGGTCAAATACTTTATTAAATTATTTATACAACAATGAATACAATGTAAATGATTAATATATTTGCATATTTTGAAGAGTATTGTTATCTACCCTTTATTTATAATTACTATTAAATTTCAGAAGTCTATTTAGATTTTTAAATTATTTTTACTAGTATTTCTCAATTTTCAAACTTAACTCTAATGTTTATTTTCTTCAAGTAATAAGACCTTTAATATCAACAACTGTAATATTTAATTAATAATGTGACTTAGAAAATAAGTTATCCTCTCTGACTTATTCTCCCCAATAAAGTAGGGATGCTAACGTGACTATATAAAGTTAGTGCGTGAGGATTAAATTAAAGATTGTGTAAAATCTTTGGTCAATGATTATTAGCATGAAATTACTAACCAGCAAAATTTTATCTGACTATAATCTGAAGAGGTAGTTACTAATACATGACAAGAAGAAGTATTAAACTGATTTCTATATCAGGGAAGACTTTTTTCTTGTTGAGCACAGGATGGAGGCTGTGTTGCTAAAAACGTATGTCTGGCATGAAGATAAGTTTCTTAGTCACACATCTGTGGAAAGGGTTCTGCCACACCATAGAATGGACTAAAGACTTATTAGCTGCATTGTGTGTTTTATTTTCAGTTGATTGCATGTAAAATTATATTACCCGTTACACAAATTGCTTAGAGTTTTTCTTCCCTGGTTTAGTTTAGGTATTTTCAATTACCCCTGCTTTCTTTATAGAATAATACAATAAATAACTCTTTCATGTACTAATAAAGAATTCCTATTTATGTGCCTAGAATTGTATGATTTGATAAATATAAAGCCTTTCAAAAAAAAACATGCTAATAAACAAATGGATCAAAAGCTCAATGAAGCTAATTCTTGCCTGACATTACTCTGTCTTGCAATAAATAGTGCCTGGCAACATAAAAGGTATTCAGGTTTTGATATAGCCATATCACAGATCAGAATAGAGGTCAAAATATACACTAAACATACAGCTAAGCAATGAGTTGAAAAAAATATATATATACATATATTCATAGTCTTTGCTTTTTACAATTAATGACCTCAAACTTCTCTTAGAGAATATTTAATGAATAGTTAAATCATTACATGTAGAAGTGTTAAGTTGCATATCTGTAGCTGTTTTTCATTTGTTTAGGCAGAAAACCAAACATTTTCTAACTCATAAAATAGAAAATCCTCTCTTTAAAAATGTTTTCTTACTATTGGTAATTATCTCTATGTGCCATAATTGGTACCACTTTGAACCATTTTTTGGGGTCACTTAGAATTTAACAAAGCGTATATATATATTTATATATGTATATATGTATATATATATATATATATACATACACACACATATATATGTATATATATGTATATACATATGTATGTGTGTGTATGTGTATATATATATATATATATATATATATATATATATAAATGAGTAGAGGTATGCTAGTTACAATTTAACTAGGATTGGTAAATATGCCTGGTGAAGACATTTGAAATGGTGAAGTTGTTATATTGATATATGCACTTTTCAAAGATCTAAAAAAAGATAAAAAGAGACAAAGATGAACCACATTATACAGTTGACCCTTAAACAACACAGGAGTTAAGGGCACCAACTTCCACTGCCTTAGCCCCCATATTAAAAAATCACTGTATAATTTGTGACTCATCCAAATCTTAACAACTAATAGCCTACTATTGACTGGCAGATAAACGGGCAATTACCACCTATTTTATATGTTATGAGTATTTTGTATACAGTATTATAACACTGTATTTTTATAATAAAATAAGCTAGAAAAAATTATTAAGAAAAGAATAAGGGAAAAAATTACATTATTATTTTAAAAATTCACATATAAGTGGACCCGTGCAGTTCAAACCCATGTTGTTTAATGGTCACCTATATTTTATTTTTGCTAGTGACTATTTCCATTCTTTCTTACTCAGTATAGGTTTAACAAAAATGAGAGATTTTTATATATAGCCAAAAATACTCTGAAAGCTATAAGTAAGTTGTTAGGATTACTTTAATATTTTCTCATTGAATTTTGTCAGTTTAGAGATACTATGTTAACACTAACATTGTGGAGAGATGACTGTAATATAAAGGAATTATAAAGTAAAGCAAGTGATACGTTCTAGTTTTTTTAAAAAATATTGATATATTAACCATAAAATGTTTGTAAGGCTATACACCAAATCAACACAGTACTTTTAGCTAAGGCTAATGAGGAGAAATGGCCAAAGAGGAGAAAATAGGTGATATTCAGATAATATTTCAAGGGGCAGGATGTGATCAACTGGGTCAGGTTGTTTGTTGAAGATAAATCCAAAAATATGAGGACTTGGAAGTGACACTGATTTTAGCATTGTAGTTGTCTTTGATGACATTGATACAAGAAGTTTCAATGTAATGGGGGAAATTAAGGCAGACTGGAAAGATGGGTTCAATAGAACCAGAGCAAAGGAAACAGAGGTGTGACTAGAGATAAAACTTTTAAGAAATATTATAAAGACAGAAGAGCTGTGGGGCAGTGACTGGAAAGGGATATAGGGATGAAAGAAACACACACACACACACACACACTCACACACATACACATACATATGTATATGATAATGGCTTTTCATATTTAGTTGTATGCTAATTATTTTATTCGCTAGAGAGACAGAAGAAATGCTAGAACAATATCCTTGAACAGGAAAGAGGGGATAGGATCCAAGACTCAAGTTGAGATGGGTATAGGCAGCATGTAGAGGTTGTTTAAATTCGAGACTGGATTAGTTCATCCAGTAAGTCACTGTAAATGGAGAATACTTCTGAGGACACATACTTGTACACTCTAATGGGAGCATGTTGAAATTCTCTTCTAATATACAATTTTGGACTTATTAATGAACACTGACATAATATGTGTAAAAACCCTTGCCTATTGGATGTCCAAAATAAAGTGGGTGTTTTCTGTGTTTCTTTCTTTCCTTCAACTTCTATATGTACTTTGTTTATAATGCCTAACATCATAAAATTCAAATCATGACCATTAGTATACATATTTTACTTCTTCCTAAGCCTGAAAAGCTATATGTTATTATTTTTGGTTAAATTCTTAATTGCTTCTAATGTAGAAATTTTGTAGAGATCTATGTTGCTATCCTTTAATCCAATATTTGGAATGCATGTCATTTAATCCTATCTTGAGTTGCATAGTTTTGCTTCTCACATTGTTTTTAAAAAATTCTATTTCCTAAAACTATTCATGGGGACCTTAGAGAAGGCTATAAATACTAAATTGCATTAATAATACAAAAGAAAATAAAAAGTCAATGTGAAAGTTTTTAGAGTTTTATAATCTTGTCTAATACTCGTTTAATAATTGCAGTAGATATTTTTTACATTACAGTTAGCGTGATGAAAAGTTCTATCTTCCAAATTTCCAAATGACATAGGACAAAGCCCTTTGTCATCATGGACTTAAGATTTTTTTTAAAAGTACTTAAATTTCTCTTATGAAATGAAATCTTAGAATCCTAGAATATATAAACTTTAAGAGTATGTGTAAGGAACATAAGCCTATCCTTACCACTTCCACTTTTAGAACAATGTTACTCATTGAAAAAACAAAATACTTAAATACTTTTAAGGTATCCAGATTTACCAGTTACTGTTTATTTCATTAACCTTCTTTAAGGCTTCTATGAGAATTTTTTAATTTAATTTTTAGTAGGAGCTAAGTATATATCACTCAAAAAAATTTTTTCCTGCTCAGTATGCATTGTCATACTCACTCTTGAACTTAAAAACACCATGATACAGCAAATAAAAGCAGATGAAAAAGTTTTACTTCATTTTTCTCATATTTATTTTTGAGCACATTCCAAATATCAGTATTCAAGTCTTTGGAAAAAATAGTGATCTATATTCACATGAAATATGGTGAGTTCTCTATACCGAGCCATACAAAACTGGACTGCACCTAACTACTGATACGGGTTACATATAGCATATTTACAATGACAACTGGGGCCTCAAAGCATTGCTATTCATTCACTTAAACCCAAATTGAATTGAGCTGAACGTGTACATTTCTGATTTAAAGAAAAGAAAATTCCAGTGCTGTGTAAGTACTTATATAGGTGCTCCTATACTGACTTCCTGCCAACAATTGCTCCATTTTCGCCTCACTATTTTAAGAAAGATAAGCTATAAACTATAGGAACAAACATTACTAATGAGATAGATAATTATAAACTTATAGGTTTTCACTGATGTGAAACTATATTTATATTTTCATTTTATTTGAATATTTGTAACTATGTTCAGCATATAAAGTATTCAAATAAAATATTTCTTTGTGTAGTAGACATACAATGGTCAATACTTTTGGTAATATTAAACTAGATCAAATATTAACCAAACCTTTCAATATGAATATCAGAAATTAATGAACAGATTATACCTTCTATAATACAGCATTATTTCAGCGGAATGTAAGATCATTGATGGCAAGGGCACATGTGTTTTTCAGCAACACTTCAAAGAACATCAGCATCTCATAGTGGTGAAGAAATAGGGTAAATGAGTCACACAATTGGCTTTGGAATAAATTAACTCTTCTATTCTTAATTTCTCCATTTGTGAAAAGAGAGTAATATATACATACGACATCCTGTATGTACATCATAGGGTTGTGTGAAGATTAAAATATATATATATGATGGAATATTACTCAACCATAAGAAAAATGAAATATTGCCATTTGCAACAACACTGATGGATCTTGAAATTATCATGCTAAGCCAAATAAATTAGATAGAAAATGTTGAGAACTATATGATTTCACTTGTACGTGGGATACAAGATTGAAAGGAAACAAACAAACAAGACAAACAAGTAGAGATTCATGAACACAGGCAACAGTTTAGTGGTTACTGGCGGGAAGGGGGATATAGATAAGGGTAAAAAAGGTCAAATATATGGTGACAGAATAAAATTTAACTTTTGGTGGTGAACCCACAATGCAATAAACAGCTGATGTATTATTGGATTGTACACTTAAGACATATAATTTTATTAACCAATGTCACCCCAATAAATTTAATAAAAAATACTGTGATAAGCTATCATATGAAATGTTTATTTTTTTATTTTTAAAATTCAATTCTTTCAGTATTAAAATATAGGTCTGAGGATTTTGCTCTCTTAACCTTTAAAATTTCAACTACAACTTGTGTTATGATAAATCACTGGTATTGCATTTTTTCTCATATAAATGCAAAAGTTTGATCACACTTTTGATACTTGACTATGGAGTTGTCTGCTAGTCACCTTTCAACCTTGACAAAAAATCCAATCAGCTTAAGAGCATTTTAATGTACCTATGTAAGTCCTCAGAATTTAAGATTAACAGAGAAAAGCAGGTCTTATGACCTTCATAAGTAGTATTCAATGGATACTCTGGAAATGATAGAATTAGTTTAATTTAAGCTGCAATTTGATTGAAGAGTTTTCCAGCTTAAAGTCAGATACTCAACTAGAGCCTATGATGTGAGGAAGGTTATATGCATTGCATTTCTAATGCAAAGGAAATGCAGTTGAGTCAAACAAAATCATTTTGTCATCTGTAATCAGGAAAAGGTTGCCCTAGATGTTTTAGAATCCAATTTTAATTTAATAAGAAAGCTTAAGTGTACAGTAGTGTGGAGTATACACGACTCAGCTCTTTTTACTTAGAAAAAAATTGCAATATTTTACTTCACTCTGACCTTGAGTCAAAGCTTTGTGAAGAATTTGATACTGAGTGGATTGGGGGCGAAATGAAATGAAAAAGAGGGAAGAGCTGCTTTTAACATGACCAGATGGTAATTTTTACTAGTTGGCAGTGCATTAAAACACATTTTCTGAAAGGAAAGTATACATTATAGACTGGCACAACTAAATGTGTAAAAGCATCCCAAAAATAGATAAAAATATTCTTTAGCTTTGAAATAAAGTTATGTTAAACTTGTATAAGTATATGGTTATCTTAGCATAAAGATAGCAATGGTGTCTACCTTTAAATCAAAGATCCTAGAGGAATTAGAACTGAGTTGACAATGTCTAATCTCTATTGTTAATGCACTCCAAACTTGAATTTTGTTCCTTATTTGCTAGTTCCAGAATAAACCAAGTATAACAATTTAATATTAACTGCTTTTTTTTTGCTCTACTGAAACCCTGACCAGTCTCACTAATGTACTCCTTATACTTTCTAATTAGCTTTTTGAAATCAACTAAATTCTAATCACAGGATTAGACATCTTGAAATCTTCTAAATTATTCTATAAATAGCTTATTTCCATTCTTTTATTTTAAATATACATTTTTTTAAATTTTTTAATTATGGTTGGCATACAATATTATATTAGTTTCAGGTGTACAACACAGTGATTAGACATTTATATAACTTACAAAGTGATCACTCCAAAAAATCCAGTACTCATCTGACAACATGCATAGTTATTATGATACTACTGATTATATTCCCCATTCTATACTGTACAACCCCATGCCCTTCCCCTTACACCTATCCCTCACTCTCCCATTTGACAGCCATCAAAAGTGCCTCTGTATCTATGAGTTGTTTCTGTTTTTTTTTTTTTTTTTTTTTTAATGCATTTCTCCTGTTCTCTAGAATCTATATATAGGTGAAATCATATGGCATTTGTCTTTGTCTGACTTACTCTACTCAGTACAATACCCTCTTGGTCCATCCATGCTCTTAAAGGTAGTCAGATTTTATTCTCTTTTATGGCTGAGTAATATTCCATTGTATATATGTACCACCTCTTTTTTATCCACTCATCCATTGATGGAATTACTGGGCTTTTCTTCATCTCTTGTTATAGCCTTTGTTTTAAAGACTATTTTGTCTGCCATAAGTATTGCTACTCTAGCTTTTTTTGCTTATTTGTTGTCTGAAGCTGGCCACTGAGTTCTGGGGCCTTTTGAGAGGGGCCCTATTGCAGGCCAGTGTCAACCTCTACCTGTGTTCTGTCCAGGGCCACTTAATATGAGCTACGAAGTTATATGGAAAAGGTTGCCACTCATACAGGGCTTGGGAGTGCCTAGAGAAGTTAAGCACAGGTGGACTGCCACTAGTGCTGGGCTTGTGGTTGCTTAGCAAGTGGTATGGGACATGCCAAGGCCAGATGCTGCTTGTTAGGGGTTTGTGAACCTTTGAGAGACTTTAGTAAAATCCGCAGCATGACCTAAGACAGGCTGTTTGTATGGAAAATCTACTGGCTTGGATGGGCCTGCAAGTTGGGTGAGGCAGAATCTCAGGGAATCACCAGTACGGGGCAACCAGTGTTAGCCAGGTTGATGGAGACTCAGATATGGCGCATACAAGAATCTGCATTCTAGGTGAGGGGAGGACTCAACAAAAATCTCAAGATACAACAAAGGACTCTGCCAGCTCTTCTGTTTGGGAGAAAACTGCCCCTCCAGCCCTTGCCCTAAAGCCAGACAATTCAGTTCCTCTCTGTATGTTTCTGGCACCTTTCAAGCTGCTTCCCCCAGCAATGGAGCTCAAAGCAAATGAGTCTGTCAGAGAGTAAGTCCACACATGGACCCTTTAAGAGGAATGCGTGGGACTTCAGCTGCTTTCTGTCTCACTCAGCCACTGTCTCCGCTGGTTTTCATAGCCAGAAGTTAATGGGGACTTCTCCTCCCAGCACTAGAACCCTGGGTGAGGAGCGTGGCATGTAGCTGAGACCCTTTGCCCTCAGGGTGGACCACCACAACTGAGATATCTCTCCTAATTTTTAACCTCCACATGTGAGTGTGGGAACAGCCTGTTCCACATCTCTGCCCCTCCTACCAGTCTTGAGGTAGCTTTTTTTGTATATCCTTAGTTATAAGACTTCTGTTCAGTTAGACTTCAAACGATTCTCAGTGATGATTGTTCTGTAGTTTATTTGTAATTTTTGAGGTGGTCATTGGAAGAGGCAAAATACACAGCACTTACTTATTCTGCCATCTTGACCAGAACCTCCTTACTGTAGTTATGTTCACCAAGAGACTTAAATGACATAATGTGAAAAACATTCAAACTTACTTGCCAAAAAGTCCAGAAACCACACATATTTAACTACTTATTAACACTTACCTTATATTTAATTTCATTTGTCTTATTTTTGGCTTGGCTACTTCGATTAGATACAATACTCTGCATGATCCTTTGATTATTAATATGATAAACTTGATCAACAAACCACCATAAGTTAAAGTTAGAACATTCTCATATTTTGTTAAAGGCTACTGCAAAAATTTTATAACATTGAATAGATACGATGTATTTTCCAAGATGTAATGGTCAAATCAGAACAGAGTGCATTGCTGATTCTCTATTCACTATTCACATATGCACTATTCAAAAACTTAGTGCTTGAAAGGAGTTATAAAACCAATTATTGAGTTGATTTCTCTTTCACTTTAGTTTTTGTAATGGTTAGTATGATAAAAGCGAAATGCCCATCATGGTAAATTTTTGTTTATTAATTGAAAGAAACCCAGAGTGGATTTCTTCTTTGAGTTTCAGACGCATAATTGGAAAAATGACTACAGTACATTAGGATCTCAAGATACACCAATATTTAGTTACGTAGAAAGAGCTGAGAGCATTTGAATATTCAGTGCTATGAGAAAAACAAATATTTTAAAATAAATTTGTAGCATATGCGAATTTTTAATACTTTAGTCATCTACCCAGGGTTTAACATAATTGATCTCATTTTGTGCTATACACTGTTATGTGCATGCGTGTATCTGTATTGCACATGAAGTTACACATTTAACTCTCAGAAGAAATTGATGAGGCACAGAGAAGTTAAATGACTAATTTGCATAGCTAGTAAGTGAAGACCTGGGACTCTAAACCAGAAATCTGAGTGCAGAGTCTATATGTGAGCATTCTAAGATACTGCTCTTCTAAGAAATTAGAATTTGGTTGTCTACAGTAATTTCAGCTTAATTAACAGTATATTATATATAGTATGTGGTATGTTTTACAAATATGATACAAACTCGAAACGTCAAGATAATACTGATATATTTAAATAAGCATTGACATGACCAAAAATCTAAAATTCCCTTTAATATCTGTGTATTTCTTTGGAGATCTTTTTTTCAATCACATAAAATACATAAATAAATATGTCATTTTATTCTGATTCGCATAACAAGATAATGTCATGTATACTGATCTAAAACTTATTTTTTATGTAATGAATCATGGAAACATTTTCTGATGTATTATGTCTTGATAGTAAATTATGTAAGACTTGCTCCCCTGACGAACTTTCTTACGCATTCGGTTTTGATCTGCTTCCTCTCTGAGCCAAAGGGCCTAGCATATGCAATCAGTGGTAACTCTGCAAACCACTCTGTATACCAGGTCTATTTAAAAAAAAGTTTTATTGTGCTAAAATACAGTTAACATAAGTTACCATTTTTAAGTGTATACTTTAGTGGTATATCCATTTTATTGTACAACCATTACCACCATCCATCTCCAGAGCTCTTTATCTTGCAAAATGGAAATTCTATACACATTATACAATATCTCCACAGACCTCTCTCCTCACCATTCTACTTTCTGTCTCTATGATTTTGAATACTTTAAGTACCTCATATATGTGAAATCATACAATATTTTTCTTTTTGTGAGTGGCTTTTTTCTATCAGTAGACATTTGAACTGCTTCCATGTTTTAGCTATTGTGAATGATGCTGTTATGAACATGGGTGTACAAATATCTCTTTAAGATTCTGCTTTCAATGTTTTTGGTTATATACTCAGAAGTGTAATTGCTGTACCATGTGATAATTTTATTTTTATTTTTTGAGGCATTACCATACTGTTTCCACAGTGTCTGTACCATTTTACATACCCATCAATATTGTACAAGGGTTCCGATTCCTCCACATCCTTGCAAACACAATTATTTTCTGTTGTTTTTATTATTTATTTATTGATTGATTTTTGATAGTGGCCATCTTAATAGTTGTGAGGTGGTATCTCATTATTGTTTTGATTTGCATTTCCTAAGGATTAGTGACATTGAGCATCTTTTTTTGGCCAATTTGTATATAATCTTTGGAGAAATGTTTATTCGAGTCTTTTGTACATTTTTGAATCAGGTTGTAGTTGTCGTTGAGTTTTAGGAGTTCTTTGCTTATTATGGATATAAAGCCCTTGACAGATATAAGATTTGCAAATATTTTCTTTTATTCTGTGGGTTATCTTTTACTCTATTGATAGTGCCTTTTGATACACACATTTGTTTAAAATATTGCATGGTTTCCTTGTACATATCTTTTGATATACACACCTTCTGGGTATATATCTAGAAATCTAGGAGATATACTGGGTCAGAGATATGGATATCTTCAATATGAAGTTAGTTGTTTTTTTTTTTTTTTTTTTTAGTTTTCATGAAGTTTGATTTGTTAGTGTTTCTTTTGTTGCCCATGCTGTTTGGTGCTATATCTAAATATTTGCTCCAGGTTTTTTCCTAAGAGTTTTATAGTTTTAGGCCTTTGATCCATTTTGAGTTAATTTTTATATATGATGTTAGGTAAGGATTCATCTTAATTCTCTTGTATATGGATATCCAGTTTTCTCAGGCCCATTTGTTGAAAAGACTATTCTTTCCCTGTTAAGCAGTCTTGGCCTCTTTATGAAAAATCATTTGACTGTTTGAGAGTTTATTTCTAGGCTCTTAATTTTATTCCATTGGTCTATATATGTTTATGCCAGTACCAAACTGTTTTGATTACTGGAGATTTGTAGTAAATTTTGAAATCAGAGAGTGTCAGTCAGCCGGCTTTGTTCTTATTTATGTCTTTAATATCTTTTAGCAATGTTTTGTAGTTTTTATAGTATAAGTATTTCACTTTTTTGGTTAATTTTTAAGTATTTTCTTTTTCTCGATGCTATTCAATATGGAATTATCTTCGTAATTTCCTTTTCAGAATATTTGTTTTTAGTATATAGAAATGTAACTGATTTTTGGGTATTGACTTGTTGTCCTGATACTTTGCTGAATCAGTTTATTAGTTCTAGCTCTTTTTTTATGGCTTTTTAGAATTTTCTAAGTATAAAATCACATAATCTGTAAAAAATAATTTTTTTCTTCTTTCTTTCTAATTTGAGTGCCTTTTATTTCTTTTTCTTTCCTAATTGCTCTGTCTAGAACTTCCAGTACTTTGTTGACTAGAAGTGAAATGGGCATTAATGTCCCAATTCTCATTTCTGATTTTAGTAATTTTGAACTCTCATGTTGGAAAATTTTATAAATTGAATGCATAAGGCTGTTTCTCTTGGTTCTGTATTATAAACCAGACTGATATTTCATCACATCTTAATATGTTTAACTTTAATAAAGTTCTTTTGCTCTCCTTTATTTTTTCCATGAAATATTGTATTATATAATACTCAAGGAACCCCTATGTTTTAAGGATATTTCTAGATGTTGATTAATTTAACAAAGTGGTCATGCTTCTCAAATATAGCTTATAATAACTAGTATGTTGATAATTTCCATATGATGTTAAATTATTTTATAATCTACAGCAAAAAAGTCATACAATTCATAACTCCCCAGTGGTTATAGGTTTTCATAGATCAAAGTAAAAATAAGTCTGAGTACTTCTGGGAAAGATTTGTTTCTCCCACTCTGTGCTCACACTTCAGCTTTGCTTGAACTATGTTAACATTATGAGTAATGTCAATACTAAATGAAATTTGAAAGTGATCTACTAAATTCACAGAGATATCACAGGGTCTATGAATGGAGAAATGGATGAACTGATAAGCTGTAGAATATGTGCTAAGGATGCTTAACATACATTCTGACATTGGTCAGGAATTTGCATGTGAGCACTTGCTTTGGTAATATTACTGCCATGATGTTACTGATCACAGTTAGGTAATTGTCTTTTAGATGGTATGTCTTTTTTTTTTTTCCATCTTGAAATAAATAATTGATTTCTCAGATATAAGAAAATTGTCAATTGAATTCTCAAGGTATAACAAAACTGTCACTACAGAATTTCTAAAATAACTTTAATTTTTCTAAAAATAATTGTTGAAATCCATTAAAAAAATAAACAAGCCTATAAAGTATGTTTCTAATACTTGTTGTCTCACTCAATTAAGTTCCTGAAAACTCCACTTAAAGGTCAACAGAATTATAAGGGTTAGATCTTGAGGAGGAAAGACTTTGATCTGGGTCACCATGTCTATTAAGTTTATACATATATTTGTTGGGCACTGAATCTGGAGCAATACGGGCAAATTTTGAGAATTATAAAACTTTCGTAAAAAATGTTTACAAAGAGTTGTCTATAAAGATAACTCATTTTTTACTTCAGGCTGGATTGAGATGGGGTGTATTATTAATTTAATTTTATATGCGGTTAAGTAACTAAATAGTGTTTTTTTCCTTCTCATACTCATAAAAGATGGTTAAGTAGATTAGCCTTTTTGTGATCCATTGCTAAAATGAATATAAATAATTGAGTTCTTTTGAGTTTGAGAAACAACACTGGTCTGGAATATCACTATGAAGTGTTGAGGTAGGAGTTGTATTTATGCTTTAAATTAAATTACAGAATAAAATATACATCAGTTTATTTTCATGATAGCAGATAATGAATTAATAGCACTAGTACCTTAGCTAAGTCCCTTCTGACTTTCACAATTCTAGGTTAGAGTTCTCCCTTGCTTGTTAACCTTACTACTTTGCTTCCTGTAGGACTTGTCATTAAGCAATGGTAGTAGTCAAGATGAGCGTGGAAGTACAGATTTCTGAACGCTTGGCTTATTTTACTGGTCCACATTGTGCCAATAAGAAATGACAGGCAGCAATTATATCTAACAATACACAGGCTCTCTATTATCTGTTGATTTACTATCTAATCACTTCCTTATACTTTCTTACTTTTCTTCTCAAATTGTCCCCAAATTCAAACTCTCTACCCAAGTAACATTAGAGTGAATGTTGTTTTGTTCACCAATATGATTTGCTTGATTTGCTTTGTTCATTGTAATAATCTTAATGCACAGGACCAGCTACATGCAAATAGTGAACCCTTTATTGAAAAATATTAAGAATATCAAGACAGCGAAAGCAAAAAATTAAACTAAATGCAGGACTTTTCTAGGCACAGGGCCCTGTGACTGCACAAGTTCCATGCCCAATTAACCCAAGGGGTCCACATCAAGATTAATCTGGAGTGTTAATAGAGCTGTTTCTTTCTGAGTTGAACTTTTGATCCATTTATTCAAATCCCACTTTTGATTGTGCCTTATTTCATTCTTATAATTTTAAAAACTCCAAAGACTTTTTCAAATATTTTTTAATAGCTCTTAATGACTAAGATGTAAATCCACTGATTTAGGACTTTCTATATATTTAACATAATGTGGGATATTTAAAACCATTTTAATCATTTGACTATAATTTTATCCATTGTCTAACATTATATACTGTAAAAAATGTTTCTTAATATTTTATCTTTCCCTCCTAAAGTATAGAATATTCTATTCTGCTATATATGATCCATCATTACTCCACATAGCACATGGTCCTTGCCAAATATCTTATTTGTATTATTAAGCTAATTCAGCATCCTTCACATCACTATTTTATGCTGAACACTCTCCCTTCAGATCTCATTTAAGGAATTATATAAATAAAACTATTAAATCAATTATGATCTAATTATGTCATCTCTTTGTCCACATTTGCCATTACAACTTAGTTACCTAAAACTTTGATGTAAAACCTCATATTATTCAGCCTGATCAATATCTGTTTGCTCTCAATGATATTAGAAATGTACATATTTATTACAGTTAATTTTTAGCACAGTTGTTAATATTTCTGTTGCATGATTACTTCAATAATATCCTCAGTAAGTGTTTGTACAGTTTGAACATATAAAATATTGTAAAATAAGGAATATTGGGCAGCTTGTTTTATTTATGAATTTCTTATCTATCAAAGGTCAACTTTGGACACGTGGGAGGTTCTTCGATATATAATGATACCTTTAAATATATCTCTGAAAACGACTTTTGAAAACATTCCTTTGTTGGTCTTAGTGCGTAAGCCTTAACCAGTGTCTGGATCATACCAAGCTCAAGTCCCAATGCTAGCATCCTTTACAACCTTCTTATCTCCTGTTTCTCACCTTTTAATTTTATCTGTATTCTAATTTAAGACATAAAATTAAAGCACTGCCATTCTCATGTGTCTTTCTCAATCAGTAACATAAGTACCTCTTGTGCCTATGTTTGAAACTTTGAACTTTTCACTAGATTCTAACATTTTCTTCATAGTATGCACCCTGGCCTGAGCATGGAGAGTTTATTTCAGTATTTCTCTACTTGTGTAAAATGCCTGTTTTATTTCTTGTTGTTCTGTTAACCCACATTTCCTTACTCTTTAATACTTATGTTCCCCATACGGTCTTCACTAAATATTTCAGTTTGTATTTTTCTCACACATCTTTAAACTTGTATTGCCATAATAGCTGATAGAATTTAGTATTTAATTTGTTTCTCGTTTGTATGGAAGAGAGTATAGGTGCCACATGCTGGTAGAAATTAACTATGCTTTAAAATACCTAATTTACTTTCCAAATATTTTATTTCAAAGATAAAATCATTAAACATACAAATAATTAAGATATATTCTTTCTCTTAAAAATCATCTTTGCTTTTCAAGCCATCAGCTCAGAAATACATGTTGCTTATAGAAACCATATTCTAGACCTCTTAACTCTAGCTCTTATCACAATAAGTGTACATTAAAAAAAGTAACTAGCTATGAAATAGTTGTTGAAGGGATCCTATTAAAACCTTGATCTATTAAAACTTTGGCAGATTACAACTTTCTAAGGTGAGGGAGGAAAACCTATATAAGTGATGGTGATATAATTTGTGGTTATTAATATAAAATAAGCATATTTCTTCTTGGCGGTGTATTTCAAATTCAACAAAATATATCTAAAAACATAGAAAACAGAAATAACATGAAGTAGAAGGAATTATAGCTAATATTTTTCAGGAGATTAATATATACACATAATCTCATTAAAAGGTATTGCCTGTTCAGAAAATATGGTAGCATGTATCATAAAGGCTGTAAGAGAAATTTAATTTTATGAATTTTATGTATATACAAGAGTATTAAAATTTATCTAATTCTTGGTAAGTATAATCTAAATAATCTATTTATAAATATTTCTCCCACTTGTGTTAGATTCTTGTGGATTTATGGAATTATTTATTATTTCTGTTCAAATGACATGAACCCTTGGAAACACAGGATACTAGGGATCAATATATAACAAATAAATGACTTTAACAGGTGGTACTTAATACTGTTACACATATTGGTCACTTGGGAGAGTTCACAATTACTGAAGTGAATACCAATTAGAATAAAGTTTACCTTAGTCACTAAAGAAACAAGGTCAGAAGATACTACCAGTTAGAAGAATGCACAAACAATACAAATAATATCTTTAATTCAGTTCAGACTTTAGTCAGTCAACACCAAGATAAGTCCAGCAATAAGTTAAAGTTTAGGGATAAAAAGATTAAGGCATAGCCTTTTATCCTTTAGTATATTCTACTTTTAAGAAAAGAGATCATCAATCGTTTTAACATAAGATAGAGGACAGAGCCCTAGTGTAAAAAAAACACAAGCGTGACTCTTAAGATTTATTGTGTTATTTAATAAGGCAAATAATTTATTCTCTTAACCTCAGCTTTCCCATTTGTTAAACTGGGAAATATAATATTTTGTAAGTTTTCTTCTGACTCAGATTTAATTGGGGTTGGCTTAGAACAATTTCTCTCTCAGTATTGCCTACATTTTTCCAGCCTTTTACTAGATCTTAGTCATGAATGTCAATATGTCATTAGATGTTATACAGATACAAGGCTCCTTGGAGGTGATAGAGGCTAGTGATTGGCCAAACAAGTTCTGAAGATAAATGGTCTGGTTGCAAATCCCATATCCCCTACATTCTAACTATATAAATTCGGTAAACTAGTTACTCTCTGAGCCTCATTTTCTTCATCTGGATTTTTTTGAAGACAAAAAGTTTAAAAAATGATAGACAAATTGGGGTTGAACAATATGTAAAAATATGTCTCTGGCACATCCAAAAGTCTCAAGAATGTTTGCTATTGTTATTATTTTAGGAACACAAGAACAGTGGGATTTGATCAAAGGATACTTGGTGGACTTGAGATTCAAATGGACATTCTCTTGCTTTGGATTAAGAAAGCCAGATTTCTGAAAGAGAGAGAGAGACTTTAGACAGTGCATGAGAGGAGTAATAGAAAGTCGGCTACAAATTCCAAAATCAGTTCTCAATTATTCAGTAGGTAAGAGGAAACATGTTTCAGGAGTGGCCTCACATATGTGTGCTAAGGCTGGAACACAGAGACTATGTCTGAAATTTACCTTAGTGATAACTGATAAATCCAGAAATGGTTAGAATACATAAAAAGGTATTTCAGGTTTTATGTTTCTCCTTAAAAATGCATTAATTGAGGCAAACATCATGTTTAGCATTTTCTTCTTTTGGGGGATGGTATAAAGAAATGAACTAGGAACAAATGAAAATGTTTATATGTTTATTTTAAAGCAACACTTTGAAATGAAAGATAGCTTTGCATTTCTTTAATAAACTTGTATGGAAAAGACAGCAGTAATGTTTGACTCCTAGGCTAATATTGTTCACCTCCTGAGAATAAACATTAGGCCTTAAGAGAAATTATTTGAGCTTGTGTTGGGTCACCATAGTTGGAAAAAAACAGCATTACACATTGAAATGTCATGCATGATAAATGAGGGGGTTGTAGCTGAAAATATCATAGGAAATCATCTTCTATGAGCAAATATATATCTTATCCTTATACATTTGTATAGATCAATAATGGAGTAATATGTGGTCTTTCAATATTTGTTATTTCAAGAGTGTTCTTTTCTGTTCATTTTCTGATTAGATTCGATTTTATACTGATTTTATTTGAAATTGTTACTTAAAAAGAAACTGTTATGCAATAGTGGAAAGGGTGAGTGTGTTGAAATGAGGAATCCTGGATAGTCATATTGGTTCAATTTCTAGACCTTCCAGTTATAGCAATGTCACCTAGGGTGCAATGACACATGTATCTTATAATTTTTAGCCTTGATTTTCTCATTTGTAGCATGGAAATAAAACATTTTACAAAATTATATTAATGACAGAATGAGATCTCACATATTTAGCACTCAGAAAATGAAAGCTTCTCCAACTATCTATTGATTTATCTAGCTCTTCAGCCACCTTCTTTTATTTTCTTCTCTGCAGATAAAACAAGGTTCAAATTCAAATTATAGATTGGTATTGTATTAACCCTGTGATTTTTGATAAGTTACTTACTTTTCAGTCTAAATTTTCACATTTATATTAGACATTATAACTCACACCTTAAAGGATGGTTATTAATATTAAAGAAAGTGTCTGTAAGAATCTAATTTAGTGCTTGGGGCATTGTAAGTACACATTTATTAATGATTACTGCTATTTTAACTTTTAGACTTATCACTATTACTACTTACATGGATTGTTTTGATAGTTTACCTTTCTAAAATATATTTTCGTGTTATCTAAAAAAAAATCTTTTCTTTATCAAAACTACATCAGATTAAATATTTAAATGGAACATTTTTAAAATTGTATATACATGTCATAGTGATTTTAAATAAGACAAATCTCTAGATAAAAAAGACACAAAATTGTTAATTCTGTGTTTAAGATAAACTATGCATATATGCATTATATAAATGCTAGAGATTACTCATTTTTAAGTGAATAATTTGCAAGTAGTTAGGTATTTCGATAATTAACGTAATTCAGATAATTATTCTAATACATGAAATGTGTCAAAAAACATAATGAATTTAGCATATTATTTTATCTGCACTTATATGTTATATCCATTGTTTAATGAATACATTGCTTTTATGCATTATTAATTGTATGATTGCAGAATTTTTAATTAAGTTTATCAGAGTGACATTGGTTAATAGAATTATATAGGTTCCAAGTGTACAATTTGATAATACACCATCTGTCAATTACACTGTTGTTCACCACCCAAAGTCAAATCTCCTTCTGTCACTTTATAGTTGATACCTATTGCATACTTTTTTAAAAAGTATTTTATATAAATGAATAATTTTATTTTTCAGGGATTGTCATTTTTTAACGTTTTATTTATGAAATTGACTATTTCAGATTTTTAAAAAATATGGACTACAAATCCAACTTGAAGTAAATTCACTGGATATCCTCATTTATCTATGATGCCTTACATTAGTCTTAGTAAAAATTTTGCCTCGAAATAACTACTTATCCAAATCATACTTAAGTTGGACTTAGTTATATTTTAAGGTGAGTGAAAAGCAGGTATTTCAACAGATATAATCTTAAACATGCTTTTTCATGGATCTGGAAATTAAACAGCTAAAAAAGAAAGACAAAGGTAAATAAAGCCACTTCTAAATATATTACTACTTCTGACATTAAAGGTAATTAGAGGAAATTAAGACAAGTGTATGGTATCATAAATAAATGAAGGTGTCCTGTAAGTAACTAAAAATGAAAATGTTTACTTCAAATAGGAGCTGTGTGGATGAGATCATTGGACTTCTAATGATACAGTTTGGGGTTCACTCTCAAGGCTTAGTACTAACAGTGCCAGTGCCAACTCAAAGCAACCACGATGTCGTGCTCAGTGTGAAAAAAATAATCAGAATTTTGTGAAAAGTCTTGTAAATTTAGATTCTGTCTATGAGGGCAATTACAACAGGAACATGGAGCACCAACCTCCCCTGACTCCGACAACCTGACCATAAAAGTTTCAAGCATTTCTTTAGATTGTAAATTTCTGATTTTATATCTGAGATGACACACCTGAAATCATGTTGAATGCTTATGGTAAGAAATTAGAATTTTTTGTATCCTTACTTGCATATAAAATAATGTTTTTGTATTCTTAGCATATAAAATAATATTTCTAAGTATACTTAGCTCAGAAAACTACCATACTTGTTTTCTTCCATATCAAACTTATAGTGGTTAGTTGTTGTCCATACTTTTAGGCAGCAGTCCCCAACCTTTTTGGCACCAGGGAACGGTGGTCCTGTGAGAATCTTACGCCTAATGATCTGAGGTGGAGCTGAGGCTGTGATGCAAGCGCTGGGGCTGGGGAGATGCTGCAAATGCATATGAAGCTTTACTCACTCATCAGCCGCTCCAACCTCCTGCTGTGCGGCCAGGTTCCCAACAGGCCACGACAGGTACCCTCCAGGTCTCTGGCTTGGGGGCTGGAAACCCTTCCTTTAGATATGCTCATTTTCTCTCTCGCCCTCTTTGAGGGTTAGAGCACAGTATGATATTTCTGTTAGCTTGGAAAGAAAGAAGAGTAATTTAATTCAGGAAATGCAATACTTGGTTCCCAGTTCCCTAAATGTTGTGGTTTACTATTTTCTTTTCACTTAACAGAAGACATTTTGCTTTATACCCAGATGCTAATCACATATTTGTTACTGCCCTGAAAACATCTTTTTACTTATATCTAACATAAAATTGTCTTACTTCTTTCTAAACTTTCTGAATAACAAAGAATCTGTGAAACATGGAGAGAATAATGGTTTCCACTTCTTTCAGAAAATCAAATCAAGGAAATTCTCAGCATAAAACTACAATCCAATTTCATGTGGTTTTCTGATTTCTATTTATGGATAAATTTAAAGATTTTTCTTCCTCATATTTACATTGTTTTGGAAAACAAAAGTGGATAAGAATGCTGGTTGCTGAAGCTTTTGTATTCCAGAAAAGTTCATAAATGTTTTCTTAAAGGTTGGCACAATAGAAGAAAATTTGTTTCCAACATTTTAATCTTTGACTGCAATATACTTAATTTTCAATGAGATAAATTAGTTTTTCACTTGAGTTATTTTGTTGAAGACTGGCGCATTTATTTCCTGAGATTTAGTTTTTGCTTTTTTTCTGTTGGTCAATGTTTATTAATTTCTCATATATTATTTATATGTGTTGTAATTTTTCATCAATATTCAAGAAACTCTGGAAAATGCATTAAACTTGATTTGTGTTGGACATCTTTAGACATGTGTAGATTTGAAAAAATATGTATAAAAATGTCTTCAAAAATTAATAAAATATCAACTTAGATACTTAGCATGCCTGGGACTGAGTGGGTCCAGAGGAGAGAGGTACCAGGTGAGGTCAAACAAGGAGGCAGTGGAAAGGGATTTGGATTTTATCATTGTGATGAGGATCATTGGGCTGTTTAAGAAATAAATTTATAGGACCTGAACATCCATTACTGCCTGCTCTATAAATGTAGCAGCGGTAGCTCTGTCTGTTCTCTTGTCCCTGAATCAGAGCACAGGTTCAAAATGAACAATTCCTTCTCCACTGATGAAGGGGGTTTACCCATTCAGCTGGAGATATTACTTCTCTTGACATAGCTGGAAACTTTTTGTCACTGTCCCAGAGGCTTTAAATGAGCATTCGTGACCTCCAAACAGCTTGATTTCCTCAGGGTCATGGAACACAGTGAGGTGGGCCTACTAGGCTGAAAGCCATATTATATAAATTGCAAATGTTTTGCTACTGTTCCTGAGCATATCTATCTAATTGATTTCTATACTGACTGGATGCTCAGCTTGAATACATGTTCACAAAATGTTTTTTAAAAAAATTTAAAGCACGGTTTTATATTTATGATTAACTGTTACCTATCAAGATGCTGAAGGAAGATGCTGAAGTAACTTTCTGTTGTCAACACATAGCAATGCATGAAATCACTTGGAGAAGAGTGTTGGAATAGACAACTATAATTGCCATCTTAAAAGTATAGACATGTAGGTTGTTTAAATTATAGCTTTCATAAATTTACAATGTAAAAATTTGATATAAATATCTTGCAGGGAATAAAACAGACATGGCACACCTTGAACTTTTAAACTCATATGCTTCTTTTAAAGTATAAATTTATTCTAAAATATTACTCAAAATGCATCCTAAAACTTGGGGAAGTTTGGAAAAGAGAAGACCCCCTAGATCCCCAAATTATTAGGTGAACTCTGTAAATGGACACAGGACCTATGGGTTCAGGGGAAAGAATAGGAGGAGAGCAAGGGGGAACTTATCATTGGAGAGAATTAATTTAGGATAATTAAAAACAAAGGTAGAGGAAATCTAAAAGGAATCTCAAAGTGGCATATGTGTAGACATTTTGCTCCTTGATTAAAATTTTAAGAATGTAGTATTGTTCCCAGTTCTCTCTCTTTCAGCACTTCAGCCCACTGACTTGGTATTATGACATCATCAGTTCTCCTCTGATGAAGTAGTTTTAGATTGATTCAAAGCACAATTGCTCAATTAGAAAGCTGTTTTTTTCCAGGACTCTTTCATTTCTATTTTAATTAATTAGTTACAATACAATTTCTGTCAAACAAGGAATCTGAATTCATCAAGATTAAATTATATTTTATATCTACCCAGAAGTAGTCAACCAGTCTTTTAAGAGGCATAAATTAGATAGCCAATATTTATTCACTCTAAAACAAAGCCTTTGTGTGTAATGAATTATTTGTTATAGTTCTAGGAAGTAGCATATTTTAGCAATTATAAACTATGTGATGCTTGCAGAATAAAATATTTAGCTATATCATTAGGTCAAAATGATGTTTAAAGGAAAATTGTAAATATAGTCTCTAGTATATTAAAATGTGATTGATTACATAATATTTTATATATATATCCCTGCAAGAGAAACAACTTTTTAATACAAGCCTTCTTTGGTTTATGCACAAAACTAGATAAAATAAAAACTAGATAAAATAAAAAACATAAATTTTGACAGGCTGTATTTCTTTCAAATTAATTTCAAATTAATTCAATAAGCATTTATTGATAACCTACTGCATGGTATGCATTTTGCTGATATCAAATATATTTGATTTTGCTCTGCGGTCATGAATCATGATATTTGTGCCTGAGGATATGATTTATTAAATATTTGAGCATTTTTTTATATAAGTAAAATAAATAGCTAAATAAACAAACGCCTAAATTCCTAAAAAAAAAAAAAAAAAAAAAAATCCAGGTAGTGTTATTCTGAGAAACTACATAACTTTTGCAATTTCCAGTTTCCTGCATCAGAAATAGTACCTTGTTCACATTTAAATGAAGTGTATAATGGGCAGCAACTGGCACATCGTGGGTACTCAATAACTTGAACTGATATCAAACTGTGCCCTAATGCATTGTATTTTTCTATGTACTCATAGCCTCTAAATCTTTTATATTCTGGTCCTGGGCTCCCTTTCTGTGACTTTACATATTTACATTAGAATAGGATAAAAATATCACTACGTAATTTTTTTCTTAACTGTTTCATGATTGTTTTCAAATTTATATTTTTATGTTAATCAAATTAAAAATGGTTACATATAAAAATGTACCTTTTTAAAATGTTTTAAATTTTAAAAGTTTAGAGGAATTTATATGCAAAACTGATATAAAATATGCATATGCTTGCATATCATATTTATTTAAAAGACATTAACAAAATTTAGAGTTTGCAATTGTTCTACATACATAGTTGAAGTTGCAGAAAGAAAGACAGACATCCAAAAAATCATTTTAAATTTCTGCCTCAGAAATATTTTTAATCCTTCATTGATAGAGTGACGACAGATTTTGTGATTTTAAAATTAAATTATAGTTTATGTAAACTACATTTTACACAAATAGCTGTCAACAACTTATATTAAACACTGAGTTATACATGAGACCAAGAAAGATATCGAATTTCTTGTGTTCTGGTGTGGGAGGGAAAAAATATTTTTAGTATAAAATTTATTACGCAACACAAAATGGACAGATGGTGCACATAATCCATTTGTTGAAAGGCTCTTAGTTCTTTGCATTGGAAGAAAACCAGGTGATAAGTTAGGCAGCAGTTTTTATCTAAGACATTTTCAAATTTCATGCAACCTGAGAATAAAGATCTAGAAGATGGCTTCCAATCAAAGAAGTCATTCTTAATCAATGTCATGAGATTTCGCTATTAATAATCACAAATATTTTGTCTTCTCAAGCTTAAAAATCTAAATCTATTCTTATCTCATACTTTCAGTTTTTATAGGAGTTTCACACACATAATCTCGGTTTCCTTCTTAACTGGCTAGATTGGCAGTAAAGATGAGAGAATAACTCCTTGCAGTTGGTGATTTTCCCAAGATCACATAGCTAGTAAATATACCATGTGGTTCAAGTAAAACACAAGAATAGTCATTACTGGGTACCTAAAAATGAGCAGCATTGCAACTATTATAATAATAAAAATATCCCCGATTTTATTAGTTTGGCCGATTACTACATGTAAACATAGATTCATACATTAAGCTATCAGAGAATTAAAAGAAAAAAATTCATGTAATTTTTTTTTTTTTTTTTACGGAATGCATCTGCTTGGGACAGACTGTGCTTTTTAGATGAACAACTTTGTTTTGCAGTATGAAACTCTAGAAAAGTGTGATATCAGAACTCAGTTGTACTTTATGTTTAAAGTCTTTGTACTAAAATATTGAATCTATTCACGAATGATACATAAATGAGATTTAGCATAAAAACTATATTAGTATATTTCAAATATTGATGCCTAGCTGGAGTATTACATCACACAAAAATATTTGTCATTTTCCAACATCAGACATTTATCTGAAATCTTTCTGTCTTTTTGGTAAAGATACTTTAAAT
The DNA here is from genome assembly GCF_902729225.1 of Pteropus medius. NCBI lineage: Eukaryota > Metazoa > Chordata > Mammalia > Chiroptera > Pteropodidae > Pteropus > Pteropus medius. The sequence goes on from NW_024354550.1 coordinate 4,045,016, forward strand.
AAGCAACCTGGGGAAAGAGCTATGGTTCTATATTGGCTTAAGAAGGCAGACTGCTCATTAAACATAATTCAATGATTTATTTTAATTAGCGTTATTTTAATTTTCTAGAACGATGAGCTGGAATATTATGCAAACTCTTCATGCCATATTGAAAGATGGTAAAAAAATTGAAATATATTGATGGAAATCCATTTTGCTTTCCAGGATCTCAAGTTCACCCGAATTCCTTAGGCTCTTTAATATGTCCCAGAAGGTAGAAATTTTCAATACATGTTCACTTTTTCTAGTACTAAAAATAATTAACCTGGAAAAGGGGAAAAATGAAGGCTAAATGTGTTAAGAGGGAGCCCAAATAATAGATTAAATTAGGTATGGAGTGGCAGGCAGTGCATGAGGTACTTTGTGTTAAAGTTCACTTAAAAGGTCTTAAGTTACATGAAGTTTCAGAACAAAAGAAAACAGCTTGAGTTCTGCATAAGCAACTGCTGGCCAGTATGAAATGTGTTGTGAAATTTAAAATGTGGATGAGGAATTAAGGAAATAAAACTTCTTTCTTCTGATCTTCTTTATCTCTCTGGTTCTTAGCCAATTTCAACAATTGGTTTCACTGTCTTCTTAGGTCATCTTCTATGGCAGCAGATCCTTGCTCATTCTGACAAATGTCACTTTCCTAATAATCACAATGTATGGAAAGGGGCCCAACAATCCTTCTAGCTTTGCAAAAGACAGGCACAGTACCTCCTAGGCATTATAGCTAAACTGCAGGACAACTCATGATATATTTTTCACTATTAAAACCAGAGGAGTGTCTATTTGACACATAGGTTGCCTAAGGATAAGTCCTGGCATATTCTTGATGTCCATTTTACTTTCAAAAATATCTTGATTTGTAGAATAAATTTTATGGTTATCATGCCTAAAGGTTCAGCTGCCTCCTATACAAGAAATGTCAAGTTATACAATTTGGACAAGTAGGAATAAATGTTGTAATGTAGGCAAGTATGAAGTTATATCTGAACATCACCTTTGTTACCTTGCAATTATCAGATTCTGTTTGCTAAGGCAGTGGGTCCGCATACTACACCATGTTTGTACAACCTGCATGTAGTAGACCATTCACATACATACATACATATCAGTCACATATACACACTAACACAATGTCATAGCAAACTAATTAGAACAAAACTATATAATGTTGTCTTATTTAAGCTTTAAAGTTTTTTTTTTTTTGAAAAAGAGTTATGATTCAAGATACTGTAGAGGAGATTATTCCAATTGAATAAAACATAAAACCCTGAATACTTCTCACTCTTCCTTTTATAGAGACACTTAGAAGCAGTCCAAGAATTGTGCGTGTGTGCGTGTGTGTGTGTGTGTATGTGTGAAGAAAGATACTTTATCAGATTTCCTTGAGGAATGCTATTTAATTAATTTGTTAACATTTAGGGTAATTGGTATGCCCATTCTCTAAAAAGCTTGTGATTTCACTTGAGTCTCTTTAACAGAGATGTACAGGAAAATCCCGGATGTGCTCTGAATTATTGTTAGGAGATAGAAAAAGGGGATGGATGGATGAATAAAATTTAGTCTATAGACTACTGTGTAATAGTTAAAAGGACTAAACTAAGCCTCTATATACATCAATCAGACAAATCTCAAAAATAACATTGAATGAATACTTTTAAAGTTTCATTTAAACTTTAACTGGAAAGTTAATCCATTTATTTTTATTAGGATTCATTACCATCTCATTTCTTGTTTTTTATATTCTTCCTCTGCCTCATTACTCCAATTTTTCTGCATCCTTTACATTGTTGTTTTAATTTTTTAAATTCCATATCCTCTCTGTACTCTTTTAATAGTTACTATAAAATTTTAGCAGGTATATTTACCTTAAAGTCTATGTTAATCACTATCTCTACTCACATTTGTGTAACACACAGACCTTAGAACTTTTTAAAATTAAATTACCATCTGTCACATTTTACTGATTGTCGTCTCATATTATAACCCTATATTTTCCTTCCTTTCACCTTAAATGTTGTTGTTTCACACATACTGCGTGTCTTTAGATTTATCCACATTCTTACCAGGCTCTTTTTTTTTTGCATCTCCAACTTTCCTTCCATGGTTATTTTTCATCTTGCAGAAGAAATAACATCAGGAGATTTTTTTTCAAGTGAGGATCTTTTGGTGGTAAATTCATTCACTTTTAGGTTAGCTAAAAGAGGTTTTAGTTTTTCCTTTACATTTACTTATATTTCATTTGGAATAATTTCAAACTCAGAAAATATGTAAGAAGAGTACAAATCATTCCTGAATGCCCTATCCCTACATTCTCCACTTGTTTTTATTTTAGTAAATGTACTAAATGTACTCTCTCTCTCTCTCCATTTTCAGTGTTAATTTTATTACCATGTTAACAAGAAAGTTTGTTCTTGATGTTGTGTGAGAATTTAAACCAGCTTTGCTTATTACTAATGCAAGGATTCAAGGAGAGAAAGAAGGGTGACTATGTGGAACTCTTCGTGGCTTCTTGTAGAAATGGAAATGCAGGGTCTAAAGATGAACTTGATTGGAGGAAGTTCACAGAGAAAAAAGTATGATTATATTGTTATGATAATAGTATCTGTCTTATTTTGTTTTCTTAGTTTACATTTTTAAACTCTTTAATCCAATGAATTTGTATATAAAATTCTCTACTACTTTCACCTACTAATAGCAAGATAAAATAATGGATTCTTCTCCCAAAAAGTGTTATTTATTTTAATGATAGTCAACTACATATCTAAGTCCTTAATATAAAATATATCATTTAATTTCTACAACACCCACATGAGTAGTAGTATTTTGCTCTTTTTATATACATGAAGATATAATTGCTTGAGGTTAAACAGCAAAGAAAAGTGGCAGAGATTTGATTCATATCCAATGTCTCTGATGCCAAAACCCATGTTCTGAATCATACACACTATCCCCAGTTGTATGTTTAGGTAATACTTCATAGGTTTAATATAGAAAATATGTCATTTAACATTGTCCCAATAATAATTATTCCAATTATTCCTACACAATGTGGGAAACACTGCATACAGTCAGAAAAGTTTGGTTAATGAAACACTGTAAATGGTTGTTCAAATGAACTACTTCTTGATAAAGTAAGAAACAAATCTTAACTATAATATGCATTTATAAGTAGCATTTATAGTCTTAAAATAAGCCATGACTCTTTTCTGAAATAGAGAAGAACCTGTAGCCCTTTGATCTACTACAACTCGTAAGGAGAGATGCATGAGTGGTTTACCTTTAAGAAGATGATAGAAATTGGTAAGATATTGTAAAAAAAACTTAATTTAGTACATCAAAGGAAGCAAGTTAACTGATACTTATATTTTATAACTGATTTTATTTTTCTTAAACCCCCTCAGTTGAGTTTCCTTTGTATTTATAAGGTGATATTTTTAATAGTTTGGTCACTTATAGGTGGCTATTTTCTGAATTACAGCATTATCCAATACTTAGTTTAGTGTAACTTGCGGTATATCTGCTACATAATTTAGACAGACAATTATACAAATTAAGATTATAACCATGCATGTTTAAGCCCAAACTTTATGGACAGAATATCATGAAATATTGGTTTTATAATATAAAAACAAGAAAATAAAATGTAATTAGACCCTAATTCTGTTGCAATGTAATAGTACTAGAGAAAAATTAATTAATGAGGTTTAAAATGTATATATAGTGCTTTTTAATGTTAAATGGCATAACATTTAGAAATTTCAGTTAAAAATGTATGACTGGACTCAATTTTGAAGAAATTCTTTTCTCCTTTGTTTTGGTGAAATATGAACTGCTGTGGCTCTATACAACCACTTGATGGAACTCTTTCATTTTGCTTTCAGCAATCTCCATGCAGTGGCAACCATAAATTTCTGACAAGGCATGAAGGAGTATCTCTTAAAAAAAAAAAAAAGCTTGAAGGAATTCATGCTATGAAATTATGGTTCTCTATAAAATATTAGCAAATCAATAAGTAGAAGAAAAATAAAATTCTACTTTCTCTCAAATGAATTTTTGTTCTCATGCTCTTGCAATTTTTTTTTGCAGAAAATGAATGTTAAATTATCCTACATGCTTAAATATAATTATATTATCTATAATAAAAACTGATACTCTATTTTTGAGCTATCATCAAAATTAATAGCCTATTCAAATATCATGAGAGAATTTTGCTAGAAGTATTCCCAGACTATGTCAGGTAGCCATCGTAATTCTTAGCACTTATCTCAATTGAGGAAGATAGTTTTGGAATGAGGAGATTGATTATGAAACAGAGTTTCCAAGAAAGTCATATTGAAAAATTAGAAATAACTTGAATTGCAGTGCATGGAGAAAACCATATTATTTCAATCAAAAGCATTAACACTATATATTTCCAAAATGGAGATGAATTAGACTTCAATGACCTATCTGTGACCTTGTCACTCGGACTTCTTGAAATTTTGAATTAAACAGAAACAATAATAATGTCTGTTAAGAGGTCCAAGTACAATAAATTTACTATAATAATTCATTTCTAGACTTCAAATCATCATATAAATGATAGGTTTTGGAATTGTTATATTTGTGTAGAGAGTCTACAGTAAGCATTTCAAGCACATCTTAGAGAGAAGGTCATCTTCAGTGATTCTACATTGCAAAATCTTCTCCATTTAGAATACTCTATAAAGCAAGATTGCTGGTCACGAGAATCTTAATAAGTGAGAACTCTTTTCAGTTTACCATTTCTTTTAAGTAATCTCTGCCACTTCAGTGGCATCTACTCTTAAGCTAGTGAATGCAAAATTCATTTCTCTAGTTCTGAATCTCCACCCTAACTTTACTATCCTGTGGAATATTTTCTGCTCAATATTCCAGTCACTTTAATTCTACTGTGTCCCTAACCAAACTCACTATGTTCACTCTGAAAAACTGTTGTATCCACTTGGCTGATAGACTTTGTTTTTCAAATTGGTGGCCAAAATTAATTTGACTTTTTTTCCCTAGTACCTAGCTCGCAATAATTAGCAACTAATTCACCACTGAATGAATGAAGTATTTTGAAGCTCAAGACATAGCTTAGAACTAATGTTGATAATGTCAAACATTAAAATGTTTTATTGTTACTCTATTAGATCTTGGTTCATATAATATTACTTTCTTTTTGATTATTCTGTTTATTTCTGATCTACAAAAGGCATTGAAAATAAAAGACACTGAATGTGCCTTTATTTTCAGACAATTGAGAAGAAATTCCATTGCCGAGCTAAAGACAAAAATTCAGTTACTCTCTTTTTGTGATAAGTTATCAAATACTATTAATGCTTTCTCTCTATATATATAGATATACTTTCTCTTCTCGTATTTTCAGAGTGAAGGAATTTACTTCAGAGAAATATTCTTCAATGGGAAAAGCTATAAAAATAAAGTATATGTTATTCTCAAATACATTCACTATCCAAAAATAAAAAAATTGCAAATGATATCTGTAGGCTTATAATGTGCCATAGATTTTAAAGGTGTTGAGAATAAAGTAATGAATAAAAATGGACACATTCTTACCCTCAATAGCTTGTGAACATCCAGTATAAACAAACATTATTTATATTTTCACTTATTTTATTCAGATTATGATAAGACAACGAAGAAATGTAAAGTAGGGCAAGATGGTGGAGTGACTGAGGCTGCTTATCGTAATAAATTGTCAGAGAAATCTTTATAAAGGGAAAGTTTATGTAGATACCTGAGTAAAGTAAAAGGGCAAGTCTTTTAGGGGAGAATATTAGGTAATAGTATTTACATGACCTTGAGGTGTTCTTGACATATTTGAAGAAGAGTTTAGATGATCCATGTGGCCCAAGCGGAGAAGACAGGAAGTGACAGATAATGAGGTTGGAGACTAAGGCAGAGGCCAGATTTCCTATGACCTAGTGGGTCACAAAGAAGAGTTTGGATTTGATTCTATATATGTAGGAAAGCCATTGAAAGGTTTTGATACAGAAAGTGACTACCTTTGAATGTATAAATTTTGAAGTCACAAGTATAAAGAGGATGGTATTTAAAATTATGTGAGTGTCTATAACTGGTTCTCAAACTTTTTGGTTTCAGGATTCCTTTGCACTCTTAATAAATTATTCAAGACTCTGAAGAACTTTTGATTATGTGGGCTTTATCTATTAATATATACTATATTTGATATTAAAACAAAAATTCTCAAAACAAATTATTTCATTTAAAAATAATAAAATAAGTTGTTTATATGAATGAGGCTTTTATAAAAATAATTATGTATTCCAAAACAAAAAAATAAGTAATAATAAAAAAGATATTGTTTAAATGTATACACATCTTGTCAATGGATTCCTTACTAAAAGACAGGTAGATTATCATATATGCTTCAGTTTTCAATCTGTTGAGGTATCATTTGCCATGTTCATGTTGCCTTTGGAAAATCCAACTGTGTAACTTCGAGAGAATGAGAAAGTTAAAAGGAAGTGACATTATTATTATTATTATTATAAAAATGGTTTTGACCTTTTGTATTCCCTCAAAATGTCTCAGGGATGCTCTGGGATTTCCAGACACACTTTAAGGATCTCTAACTGAGAAAATATTTGTAGAGAAGAAACATATGAGAACTGAATTTTAATAGTCCAACATTTGGAGAACTGAAGCAAAGTAAGTTTCAGAAGATGATATTTAGATCATTTCTATAGTTCTGTCAAAATCTTTTGTGAATCCTAATTTTCTATTTCATCAGCATATTTTTCTTCCAAGGATCACACTTACCTTTTTGTTGACTGTAAAGAAATACATACATGTATGCACCTACACTGTTATAGCATAAGCTGTTTTCAATAATGAGAACATAATTTATAGGCAAGCATGGCTCAATCAGAGGACACAGGTACAGGTACTAAAATCAATAAAAAGATCACATTCTCATACCTTTTTCCCTCCATTTACTAGACTTAAAATTTCTAGTGGACAGGATATAGCTGGTACTTTTTGAAATCCTTGATATTACAATTCTTGTCATAGAATAAGTGTGCATTGCTTATAATTCGAATGAATGAGTTAATTCCAAGGGAGCTCATGTAATAATAAAGGGCTTATGCTCCACATTCCTAAGATAAGTGATGTTGGTGGCTATGCTAGGCTGTTCCTGAACTCTCAGTCCTAATTACATACAAAGTCAAGTACGTGAAAATTAAAATAAAACCTGCCACCTCCTTTATTATTTTTGCTTCTAGAGATGAAACTAATAATGTTCTCAGAAGATTCTCAAGGTTTGGTACAAAAGCTAAAGAGATAGACATTTCATTAAGATAGGGTTGTATGATAAATTACAGAACATCCATTTAAATTTGAAATTAAGATAAACCACATCATTTGGACATATTTATACTAAACAGTTAATTGTACATGAAATTTAAATTTAAATGGGCATTCTGTGCTTTTATTTACTGAATACGATAATCCCATATTAGGAATACTTTGGACATATGAGAGTAAGATGCGCTTTCTGAAATCTTCTTATGACCTACTTTGGTATTCTGTCAATCAAAGCCAAGGAGCTAAGAAGATAGATTAGTACAGCTAAATGTTTTAGGCAGTTGGATAAAGAGTTTGAGTGGAGTATTTTTCAAGAAAAAGGAAAGAAAGGAAGGTAGCTTTTAGAGAGATGAATTTTTTTGTTGTCGGCTGTGATTTTATGAAAAATCTATTTAGATTAAAAAAATTAATTCCTTCTCAGATAGAAGAAAGTCAAGTATAAGCACAATAGACCATGTGAGAGAGATAAAGCATATGTTATAGAATTAAATTATATTCAAATATACTCTTATAAAGCAAATTATGAGAGAAGATAATACCACAGGAAGCTAAACTAGATTCTTTTTCTCTAAAATTGGTAAACACATGAGATCTGTAGAACGTCTAAGATACTTGTAATGAGGGAAGATATAGATGCAAGTTATATAACATTTTTAGCAACCAAATACGCAAAAGAAAAGCTTGTAAATGACGTAAAAAGTAACAGAATCATTTCAAAATATGTGATAAAGATATTAAAAAGCACCATGACTGACAGAATTCCAGGGTCATTATAGACTCATTAGTAAATTATAAAGGAAGTTGCTAATGAATAAGACAGGCTGTTAAACAGATTTTGAAAATCTCCAAAGAGCTGAGACATGCATTAAGGAAATCTTCAAGAAAGTACAATACAGCAAAATTCAGACAAAAATGTTTAAATATTGTACAAAATTGTGGTGGTATTTTAGGGTCTAAAATTTCAAATGGAAATGCCTTAAAGATTTTGGATTTTTTTAAGGGACAAAAACCTTTTTATCAAAGGTCACTACTATGTCAAAACCTTAGAATCTCTTAATAATATAAGTAGCTGACTACATTCAATAATATAAGCAGCTGACTACATTGAGAACAATATGATAATTACAAAATATTTTTTACATCAAAAAATGTCTGAGTTATTTGTATTTGGTCTGTAAGTCTGGCCGAGTCCTTGGAATTAAAGTCAGATCACTAGCATCCTGACTCTGTTGTGATGATATTTTCGGGGCTACTTCCTGGCAATGATGCTGTAATGTTTACTTGCCAGATTATTTGAAGAACATTTTTCTGGTTATTTAATTACCAGCGATTGAGATTAATCAATCCACCTTGTATATACAGTCATGAAATACAAAGCCACTACATAAGAAACAAAATTATTATTTTATCGGTAGCTTAACTAAAATCGGAGAAGGGGATTTTATTTAGAGAAAAAGTACAGTAACAAGAAACTAATAAATGTAATTTTTGTTTAAGAACAAATTTCCATTATTTTGAAGCCAAAAAAGAATTAAAATGAGAATGAAAATTATCATGGAAAATTAATAAAACTTTATAATTTACTTTGTTTTGGTCAACTAGGTTTGGTAAGTGTTCAGTAAAGTCATAATGTTTTATTAGTGTCTCGTACATACTTGAAAATCTATAACTTAGCATTTTAAAAATTTCTAATGCACTAACTTTTTAAAGCTTTGGCATGATGAAATGATTATACATGGGGGAGCTCCAAACAATTGAAGTGATTTCAGTATGACACAATATGACACTGTTTATTAGGGGAGGTAGTGTTTTAATATTATAATGTGTGATATATTATAAAAGTTTTATATTGAAGCTTTAAAAAAGAAATAAGAGAAACACATTCTGACTGGTTTTCACAGTAAGAATAAACAAAACTTCTAAAACATCATAAGGTAATTATAATAGCAAAAAATTGGGATGAGATTTTATTTATGTTTTTCTTTGCTTCCTCAAGGGAAGATTAAAAAAATTCATACTTTTTATTATAGTTGACATATACATCTAAAGAAAAACAAATGCAGTGTTTTCAATGGATTTTCTAATATCTTTCTCTTGCCAAGATTTCTGCTTGGTCTGGCTTCGTTCATCTGTGGTACACATACATCACTGTCGGAGCTGCACTGCTATTGCCTGTGCTTCTTGGTGTGAATGTTGAAAAGACCATCGGTCACCTGCAGCTCCTTGTGCATTGACTTCTTGTGTATCCTGCTGTGTACAGGGCCTGATGCTGTGGTTTTGTCTCTGTGTCCCACAGGCTATGCCATTTTTGTACTAATTGAGCTCCCAGATATCTTCTACATGGAACATGGTCTGCCACTGGGATTTTTCTCTGAAAATGTAACATTAAGCACGTTACCACTTGTACTGTTTATCTGTTCCTGTGCAATAAACCACCCCAAATCTTAATGGCTTGAATCTGTAGCCATATTATCATTTATGAGTCTATGAGACACCAATTTTGACAGGACAAAGCAGGGATAGTTCTTCTATGCCTGACACAGTTTTGGCTAGACAGCTGAACTAGAGCTGCTGGATCCAAGTTGGCCTCATATACATGCGAGGCTTGGGGGCTTGCTGTCAGCTGGAATACCACGGTCCTCCCTGGGAACTTTTTTTTCAGCCTGTGGTCTCTCATCCTCCAGGGCCTGTCTCTCCATATGTCCACTGTCTCTAACAGAAGAACCTGAATTTCTTTATGTGCAACTTGGATTCCAAGAAGGATAGTAGATGCTGAAGACCTGAGCTCACAAGTTTCAAAACATCACTTATGTGACATTTCATTGGCCATAACAAGCCTCACAGGCGGTCCAGATTTAAGAGTCAAGGAAATAGACTAGCTCTTGATGGGAGGAATGGACAGAACTTTACTAAGTGGCATAGCGTGTTCACTGGTAGGTCGCTTTTAACACTCTACCACACTACTTTTATAAATAATTTGCCTTGGCTTTTAAAAAAGACAGCTGCACCTGATGGCATCTTTCTTTGAATGAGAAAGAAGTATGAACTTCAAATTTTTCTCTACATGATTTCCTGAAAAAAACAAAAACAAAAACAAAAAACCCTAAATACCTGCTTCTTTGTGATTACAATATTAAGTAAAAACTATTTTTAAATTTCAAACTAAACTTCTTTTACTCAACTAGCTCAGCTGATTAATTCAAGGGAACTAAATATTTCTGTCTTTATTATATTTCTCTCTGGTTTTGAGATAAATGAGTCACTTGTACTGATTTTATATGATAAGATGTGGAGATTTGGGTTATATTCCCTTGGAAATAGGCACACAAAGAACTAAAAGAAAAAAATTGGAAGTTCCTTTTTGCAGTAGGAACAAGGTTCAATACTTGATAACTGGCATCAATTCTGTTTGCTGGAATTCTTTTAAGGGGAGGAGAAATACTTATTTTGCAGTTAAATTATATAATTCTACTTCCTAATTTACCTGATAAAGTAACATTTTTGTCTCACCAACTTGAATCTATGTTTATGTGACATTATGTCATTGTCTTGCTTAAAGGCCTTCAATATCTTCCTGTAGAAAAAGGTGAAAGTTTCTTGGTGTGACTTTGAAAGCCCTGTCTGTTTGTTTCCAGATACAATTCATCATGCCCCATCTTGTGACCTATGCCCCAGCCAATCTAATTGCCTGTATGTCTCTCAAATTACAAACTGGGTCAAACTCTTCACTATTTCAATTCTCCCTGTTGAAGCATCTTTCTTTGGTCCTCTGAATTCTTTTATTCCCCTTCCCCCCAAATTGTGCTCCAAGGACACTGCTACTCTTTCTAGTCTTAGCTCAAGTATTGACTTGTAAATGAATGTTTCTTACAGTTGCCTCTCGTGTTACAGTGACTGTTTTATCTCATGTGTGCCAATTTCCTGACCTCCATACATTTCTGGCTCTGTAGCTGTAACATTTTATTGCATTTATTTACTTGTCTTCCTCTACCGGACAACATGCAACATACCTTTATTTTCTTAATCCTCTCTTCCTAGGATAATGTTGGGCATATATTTAGTATTTTTTAAAAAAATGATGTTTGTTAAATTAATGAATCTATACTAAATTTCTTTTTGCTATTAGTCTCTCCTACACTAGTCTCAAGGCAGACATGTAAATATTAACAAAGCATAGCTTACTGAATATGATTCAAAAGAGATTACTCATTTATGATGCTCTGTTTTTAAATTGAGACTTGGAGCATGGTTAGAAGCTGAATGTGTTCAGCCAGAAGATGTGGTAGGTTAGATTGCCTCTTCGATGACATAAACTAATCAGCAGACTAAGAGCAACAAGAAAATCCCTGTTTTCTTTCATAAGTCTTTTAAGACACAGTGTCTGATGTACATGCTTTCTGATCTATACATTAGTTGAGTGCAATTAAATACAGGAATGTTGACTTCATAAGCCACATGCACAGAGTATATTTCATAGAACCATACCTTGATATGTTACATAATTCCCATATGCTTTTGGAGGTATGTGCTCATCATTGGTTGGAATCAATCTCATCCAAAAGTCATAGTCCTGATTGAAATTTTATTTACTCTTACAAACTATATCTAAGGCCCACAGTGTTGGCATGTTTTAAATTCATGTGTCTCCTTCACCCTCTACCATAGATTTAGTTTCCTCTTTTTATAGAAAATACAAAACCCAGAAATTATCGTTACCCTAATGTCTTTCAGAGGATTACTTTCTTCAAAGTTATTTTCCTCTTTCTTTTCCTTCTATTTAAGTTTTTAAAATCAGCTGATATCCATTGTTATAAACAATTTCTTTGAGGTAGAGTTGGCATAGTAGAAAATTGTGCATTTTAATTCAGGAAGAAATCATATAGTTCAAATTTTAACTATGCTACTTTTTAGCCAACTGTTTAGGGGCAACTTCTTTTTCTTACATCTGCTTTCTCAACTACAAAATATTCTTTATCCCTCAATACCTCCGTTCACCCAGAAAATCAAGATAAATTTTGCTTCCATATGCTTCACAAATTTAGATATTTTTACCATCATAAACTTAGCCATGATTGTTTTAGACCACTTCAGAAAAACAAATTATTTTGCCATTCTCTGTGTTATCTTTTGATTTCTAGCCTGTTTTTCATTGAGATTTTCTTCTTCCTTCAGGCAATAGGCACTCACCCTTCTCCCTTATATCCCAGTAAGCCTTTAAACTAATCCTAATTGTAAATTCTGCCTACTGAATAACTCATTGCAGCTTTATTCAACATATACATACATATAACTTTTTTTCTCTGTGTTAAGCCTTATGCTAATCCCTGGGGATAGACTTAAAAATAATACAGACTTTTTTTCCTGCCTGCTTGGAAGTTACAGTCAATCGGGAAAAAAAAATAAACAAAGAATTACATAAATTATTTTAATTGCCATTTAAATAAACATAAAGATGGAATGAGATTATGGACAAAATCCCTGGACTACTCTGGTAGAATGAATGAAGGTTTTTCTTTTTTAAAAGATGTTATTTAAGCTGAAACTTTAAGAATAAAGATTAGTCTCATGGAAGGAGTTAAGGAGAGAGCTTGAGTGAATAAAATTCAATTAGAGATGAAGTTAGAGAAGAAAAAAATGGATCAAAATGTTCAGAGCTTTGAAAGAGTCATTTTAAGGACATTTTACTCTTTCTGAAGGGAAATAGGAAGCCAAAGGAAAATTGTAGTGAGAAAGTAACATTATTTCATCACTTAAAGATACCATTCTGGTTTCTGTGCATGGAACAAGAAATAAAAAAAGTATATTACTTGGGAGAGAGTAGGAGGTGGAAGGAGTCATGCATGGAATTCTACAAGTAGGTTTTACAAATATATGTCTCGAGCTAAAAGGCATCATTGGAAAATATATAAATTTGAGTTAGTGCAGCCTGTAATTATTAAAAGAAAACATGGGAGTACGTGAGATTGCCTTGAGAGAACATTTTGGAAGATGAGGGACTAATAAGGAATCATGAGGTATTCCGATACTTACAAATTGAGTAGAGAAGTAGGATTTGGTAAAGACTAATCTAGAAGCAGGATTTATAGAGCTGGAGAAGCATCCTGAGAATGGGGTTCCATCTGTGGTGGGTGCTGTGATAACAGTTCTCTTTGGGAACTGCCTCAGGTGAAAACACCTGCCTTGTATCAAGTTACACCTTCTCAAGAGGTGGCCTGCAACCAACTATTGGTTATTGTGGAAGTATTTAGACTCCGTTTCTTGACCAAGCCTGTATCGGGCCTTTATACAACTCTGAAGTGTTATCCTAGCTCCAGGTATCTCCATGGGATAAAACTGGATATGGCCTAGTTTTTTTTTTCCTTGCCTTATCATGCTTCTTCTTCTCCTTCCATGAGTATTGATCTCAAGAGAATTCTGTAAAAGATATCTTTTTTTGCTAACGTCCATCTGAAATCTCCCAAGGAATCCTGAAATCCAGCCTGAAATCTTCCAGGGAACCTAGCCTGCAGCACATGGAAAACAATATATATTTTAAGAAAGAGGTTATGCTAGGTTTTGTGCAGTAATCTTAATCAGAGTCAAGAGATGATGTCTGAGATAGAAAAAGAAACGGTGACTATCTCTTTGGTTCAGTAATGAATACAGCTATTTAGGTTGAGTCACAAAAGCAGGAATGATATTGAACTGTGTAGAGGAATAAATAAGAGATGAAGGTTTAGGATTGGGAATACTGATGGTCCTATTAAAAAGTTTAGCAGAAAAACATTGAAGAATGTGGGAAACATAGATAATTTAAGGTGGAAGAAACTGCGGAAATGAGTCTGTAGTATTCCTGAGCAGATGAAGGAAGTAGTCATAGCACACCTTGGTTTCAGGTTCGTTTAGAGAAGGATGTAACAGTTTCTTGTCCATGGATTCTATTTGTCTCAAGGAAGAAAGAGGCAAAGAGTAAATGGAATGGAGGGTGATTGAGAAGATTGTGCATATGGGGAAAGATCGAAATAGTCATTCTGAAGAGTGATGAATTGAGTCGAAAGAGAAATACACTGATTTTTCTTGGTAGCGAGTCCAGTTGAGAACAATAGTAGTGAATATATACTGGACAAATTTAAGAAATCAAATAATCTTCTACTTGTTTCCTTGTCTTATATAACTGCCACACATTTTAGGTTGCCTGGTAAATGGTGCTTGTAATGAAAACATCTGTTTTTTTCCTATTCCCTTAAGAAAAAGCCATTCAAAGAAACTCAATTAACTTTCATTAAAAAAGAAGATACTAGTAAGCCTACATAAACATTTTCTCTATTGGAGAATACTGCTTAATGAGTCTCACCCTTATCATACCTGTCTATAGGGCAAAAAGGAAGGAACACATTTGGCTAATAAATAAAAAGAAGTTCTTTGTGAATTTATAATAATAAGCATAGATACTTGTAGTCTAAATTTACCATTTCAAGCATTTGTAGTTAGACTGTGACTGACGTAAAGAAGGAATATATATGTATAATATAAATGGAGTCAAGAAATTTATTTCCACAGGGAATATGGGTAGACGGATAGCTTAGATTAATTAGTATCACATGAGCTGATCAAAATCTGTCTCAGAAAATAAACTACACACCATTTTGAAGTTTTTTTGAATTCTATGAGTCGCACAAAAGGTACTATATTAGTACTCTGTTAAATAATATATGTATATTTTATTTTATTAGTTTCAGGTATACAGAATAGTGGTTAGACACATATACTTTATGAAGTGATTCCCTCCAGTTACTCTAGTATCCACCTGACACTATACATAGCTATTACAACATTATTGACCATATTTCCTATGTTATACTTCACATCTCCATTACTATTTTGTAACTACCAATTTGTAATTCTTATTTCTAATTAAAATGAATGCAGCTTTCTTATGATTTCTGGTTGTTGTCTTTTTGTGTGAAAATTTCTAGAGCTTATTTTTAACATTTGATATTCAATTTATTAAATTCATGGATTTAGAAAACTATCCATCCTTAGGCTTTGTATTATTAATTTTATTTATAAATCTAAAAATGTTTAGCAGTTATTTGAAAGGTTTTCAATAATATGAAATCTTTCAATAAATACAAAATACCTTCAAATATTTTAAAATTTGTTAGTAAACATATAGCTTGTTTTATTTTTAAATACTTTAATTTTCTGACAGTAAAATTTTTTGAGTACCTAAAAAACTTTTATAAATCTAATTAACAAATGTGAAGCAAAATTTCTTCTGTGTTTTCCAAAACAATACATAAACAGTAAGATATTAACTTAAAATCCTGCTTAAATAAGCAATTAATTGTATATTTTAAATTTTAAATTATGAAGCTACCATTCTAATTTGGAAGCATTTTAAATATAATATATCTTATTTCATTTTAAAATTTTTCAATTTTTTATATCAACAAACAGAATTAACCTGATATTTTTATTCTTATGAGAACAATAAATGTGGTAAAACCAAAAGTTTTGTAAATATTCCAATACTATTTATGCTAATTATAATAAACGTAAAATCAAATATCTATATCAAGTACTCAATTGCACATTTGCTAGTCTACCTTAAACTATTACTCTAATGGCTAGGTTCTCTTAAATATTACAAATATGTAAATTTCCAAGTACACATTGCTTTCTTCCCAATGCAAAACTATCTTCTATTATTTTAAATCTTTTAAAGATTTCTATATTTAATTGTAAATATTCTCGAGTGGGAGGAAACGTCATTACCATCACGGTAACTGAAGCTACTCAACATATCCTGTAACTAATTCTAATCTTTCTACTAAGGAAGATAATGTCATGCTATATGAACGTGATTTCTTGTAACTAGTGACACTGACCAGGATCTTGACTTTTTTTTTTGAATTGCTAACAGAAACCTATTTAGAGTTAACGTCAGGGACTCCAAACCCCAAGGTGGAAGTCGCGTAGTTTACAGACCCTGGACTAAGTGGGAACTGATTTCCTGAGTCACCTGTCAAATCTGCCCTCCCAACCGCACTGTTCCCTCGTTTGTATACTGAAAGTAGTACTTTAGCTTTATATATGGAACAAGAGCAAACCTGGATTATCTTGAGAATTTAAAACCCTAAGAAAATCAGAAAATACTTGGCAGGCAACAACTGATGAATGTTTTCCAAAGTTAATTAACTTAGCAGAAATACACACGCACGCGCACGCACACACACACACACACACACACACTCAGTTAAAATGAAAACAAAAAGACCACCCCAAATTTACTGAAGTGACAGAAATAAATTAAAGATATTAAAGATGAGTTACTTACATCCAAACTTTAAATACTGTCATTTTGTATTTCTGAGAAAATTGGGTAAAGTCTTCTAAAATCAGGTTATAGAAAGGATAGAATACCTGATTAGTACAGTAACATCATTTAAAAAAATGAAATGAGCAAAAGACTTGTTTTTTAATGCATGATATGCAGGTGTATATAAGAACTTTGATAAAAGTTGTCTTTTTAAAAATAGTACAAAATGTTTCCAGGTGTGCAGAGGTATGTGAGAGTATCAGAGATTATATTGAAACTGAACAGAAAAGCTGTGCTATTATGGCAAAATTATTTGTTTAAAGATTATTTTCCACTGAGGAAGTATTTTGTTATATTGTATGTATACAATATTTTACATTTGCTTAGTTTTTTTTTTTGACTTTCACAAAATTTAAATTTGTCGTAATCCTATTTTTACCCTTAATATATATTTTCTGACTTAGAAATAAGAAAGGGTGTAATATCCAAATATCTAAAATAATGTTTTTGACTTTAAAGAAGTTATTACAATCTTACACATAAAAATATTTAAAGCACACAGATAATTCTAGTCTTGCTGTGTTTGTCTTAGTAGACCGAAATATCATAGATTTTTGTCTGTTAGTGTATAGCCCTGACATATAAGGAAATGATGTCTTTGTGCTTTTAGGTGTCTTTCTGTCCTTTCTTCTACTGTTCCCTGAAATATTCCTTCCTTTTCTATTTGTAAGTATGTTATCTTGGTCCCTGGAGTTTTTATTGGTCTTTTTTCATCACTGCTTTGTTTTTTCTCCAGTGCTGGGCCAGATGGGGTCTACTACAAATGAGAAAGGGGAGAAGGCATCAATCTCTAAAGCAATTGACTTATGGGGCCAAACATCATCCTTTAAGTTATAGAATTTCCCTTAGTTTTTATGAGGCTGGATTCTCAACTCTGCAAAGACCATGTTGGGGGAAGATCTAACATTTACTGCAGCCTGCCTGGATTGTCCAGCTTTTGATGATGGAAGCCCCGAGGTACAGACCTTATACCCTAGTTAGCTACGCTATGGTAGAAAACTCAATACCTATTTCCAATCAACTCTGGCTTCTTTTTAAGCCTTCAAGAACAATCATTTACTTAACCAACAATTTATATTGCAGTATCATACTAAGCATGGAGTAAATGTCAAATATCGGTGACAAACAGTCTCTTCCCTTTTTCAATCCACATTACCCAGGGACTACATGAAGATTGCTTCCAGGTCACTTGACCCTGCCATGGTTCTCTTCCACCCCATGCATTTTGTCTTTTCTATCTCCCTCTCTATTGCTTCATAGTTGCATCATGTTGTTGAGCGCTGGTGTTTTACAACCGAATGCTCCATAAGCAGATACTTTTAATATCCCTCTGCTGATGATATTTATAAGTAACCATTTTATATATAGCAGTGAGTGCCTGTGAAGTTGAGAGAAAAGAAAAGAACAGTCTGTTCTCCTCAGCGGTGGGGAATGGACAGCATTAAACTCTTCTGTAACCCCTTTTGTGCATTTCCGCTTTAATAAGGGCAAATGCAGAGCAAGGCAGCAAAGATGTGGGGTCTGAGAGCAAGGACTGAAAGTTACGACAAAGGTCTAATGACGTAGGTAAATATAACATTCTTCTTCCTATGATCTTCATTCTTCCTAAGCCTGTGCCGTCAGTACCTCTGAAGAAAGACAGGTTCTGTAAACAGAAGAGAAGCAGTGTTTAATAAAGAGTGTATAAGAACTATCCTCAATAGCCTCTAGGAAGTTTTCAGGCTTACTATTATTACTGTAAAGATTTACATATGAGTGTGAGGATTAGTTGAACTTGTGGATGAGGGAAAATAAGCCACAGTCATAGGGATTCATTCATTCAACAAACAGTTTTTTTTTCTTTTTTTTCTTTGCTTAATTTAGTTTCAAGCATACAGTACATTGATTAGACATCTATATAGTTCATAAAATTATCCTCCCTATTGCACCCTCCCTCCCCTGACCAATACACCTAGCCAATGTATTAATGCTAGCTGCATTCCCTGTGCCGTGCTCCCCATCTTCGTGACCATCCATCAGCTACTAATTTGTACTTCTTTAGCCTTTCACCCCATTCTCCCAGCTCCCTAAACCCCCCTTCCCTCTATCGACACCGAATTGTCCATTATATTTGTGAGTCTGTTTTTGATTAGTTTATTCTTTTTATTCCTTAGATTCCACATGCAAGCGAAATCATAGTGTTTATCTTTGTCTGACTTAAATACCTTCTAAGTCCATCAAAGCAATATCTTTTTCCATCCCCTTCCTTTTCATATACATGGGTCTTGTTTTCTTATCCTTTCAGCCACACTATCTTTTGATTGGAACACTTAATTCTTTTCCATTTAAGGTACTTATTGATAGGAATGTAGTTGTTACCATTCTTTATTTCTGTTTTTGGTACATGTTTTTTCTTCTTAAAGAAGACCCTTCAAAATTTCCTGTAATACTGCCTTGGCAGTGGTAAATTCCTTTAGCTTATTTTTGTCTGGGAAGCTCTTTATCTGTCCTTCAACTCTAAATGATAGCTTTGCTGGATAAATTGTTCTTGGTTGTAGATCCTGGGTCTTCATCCTGCCGAATATTTTTTGCCAAGCCTTTCTGTCCTGCATAGTACCTTTTGAGAAATCAGCTGCTAGTCTTATGGGTTTTCCCTTATATATAATTATTTGTTTTTCTCTTGCTGCTTTTAATATTTTTTGTCAAGCCCTTCTGTCCTGCGTAGTTTCTTTTGAGAAATCAGCTGCCAGTCTTATGGGTGCTCCTTTGTAGGTAACTAACTGCTTTTCTCTTGCTGCTTTTAAGATTCTCTCTTTGTATTTAACCTTTGCCATTTTAATTATGATATGTCTTGGCGTGGGCCTCTTTGGATCCCTGATTTTTGGAATTCTCTGAGCTTCCTGGGGTTTTATGTCCATTTCCTTCACCAGATTAGGGAAGTTTTTTGTCATTATTTCTTCAAACAGCTGTTCAACATCTTGATTTTCTTCAGTTACACTGATCTGATAGATATTTGGAGCCTTAATAGTGTCCCATATCCTCCTTAAATTATTTTTATAGTCTTGGCATCTTTTTTCTTGCCATTCTGATTGAGTGTCCTAATTGGCTTTTCTGTCTTCCAGATAGGGTATTTGATCCTTTTCTTTATTCACTTTGTTCATCTCTTTGTTTATTCCATTTAATATACTTATCTCAGATAATGTGTTCTTCATATCAGACTGATTCCCTTTTATAATTTCCATTTTCATTTTTATGATTTTTATCTCTTCATTAAAGTTTTCACTGAATTTATCTATACTTCCCAAAAGTTCATTGAGCATCTTTATAACCAGTGTTTTGAACTCTGCATCTGTTAGATTACTTGACTCCATTATATCTGGATCTCTATCCTCTTCTCTCATATGGTTTCTGCTTCTTTGTCTTCCCATTTGACTGCCTTTTCATGTCTGTTTCTATGTACTAAGCAAAGCTCCTACGTCTCCCGGTCTTATTAGTGTGGATTTGTGAAGTAGATGTCCAGTGGCACAGACTTGAGTGGTTCAGCTGCAGGCCAAACTTAGCCCAAGCCTCTACTCCTCTGGGGCCACCTGTTAAGATTCAGCAAGCAATCCACAGATGCTGTGCTTATAGTTACTTCAAAAGGCCACACCAGAGATTGAGGCAAGCTGCCTCCAGTGTGAGTCTAGGTGCTGCTCAGCAAGGAGCACCTGACTCGCTGCGGGTATACCTGGATGCGGCTTGGGTGGGGCTGAGAGTTGGGAGAGGCGAGATTTTAGGGAATCCTCTGGGCGGAGCGACCTCTATTATCTAGTTTGATGACCTCACTGCTATGGTGGTGCAATGTCCAGTGCACAGCGAGCGGGGAGGGCTCAACAGGAAACAATGTATACCACTAGCACTTCTGAACCCAGTGATTCTCCCCTCCACCCTCACTTCGACAATGTCTCCTTGTAAGTCCCTGGTGCCCCCTCCTCGCAGCCAAATCAGCACTGGTGCTCAGATCCAGCAGGTCAGTCATCGAGAAATGCTGCTCACAGACGCAGCCCCTTTAAGAGACGTCTCCCTCTGCTGCTGCCGCAGCTTTTGTCTGACTCAGCCACTCGGGACCAGGCAGCCCTGTGTCCTCGCCCCGTCCTACCTTCTGACATTGCAGGGTGATTTCCTGGACTTCTCCCTAGTTGTATGGCTTGTTCATCTAGCTCCCAGGTGATTTTTTCCTTGTTGTTTGCTCCTTGTTTCCGTCACAACTTTGATTTGGTCACTAGAGGGATGAACAGAGCCTCTATCATCTATGCCATTTTTTTCCCTTTCTTCAACAAATGGTTTTTACATCTCTCCTATTCTCCTCTATACTAGGCTCTGTGGATTAAAAAGTGACTCATAGAGAGGGTTTCAGCCTCATGGAACTCAGAGCATACTGCAGGGAATGAACGAATCCAAACAGAAAAGTACAGAAATAAAGTACTTATAAATTGGGATAAGTGCCATAACTGCAATGCACAGGGGGAAAAAAAATACATAAAAAGTTGCATGTTGTGTGAGAGAGACTTGCTTTAGAAAAGGTGGCTAGATAAGCTGTCTCTAAGGAAATTGAATCTACACTGGGACCTGAAGGATTAGGGTGAGGTCAAGAGAGTGTTCTAGGCAGAGATAAACAGGATATGCAAAGCCTTTAAACTGGAAAATTCCTATGCTCTTTGAAAAACTACCGGCTAGGTTGGATGTGGGCTAGATTTGAGAGGAAAAGTCAAACAAGTTTTATTTCAGAATAAATATGGGATCTGGAAACATTTAAGAAGTTAGATTCTTTGTCACCTTTGATAGAACATAATTTTGTTTTCATCAAAATTTTGTTTTCATGAACTTTTACATTTTATTTTTATATAAGAAAAATGGCCATCTACTGCCCCTCTGTGGTACACTGCTGCATTTACATGTGTTATTCTGAGTGGGAAGTCTTTGAAGCATGCTTTTTAGTAAAATTCTTGATCATCTTTTTCAGTTAATCCGAGTCATCTCAAGCTGCTATTAGTCAGAGTCTAATGTATAAAAATCCTCTTGTATTTCTTTATTCATTGGGTTTGTGTTTCACAACTTGCCCACATTCCACTGTGAAATAGACATGCACAGAGAGGATACTTCAATGGCTTTTCAGGACCCAGAAAGATTAAGAAAAAATTAGTGAAGTCAGACATAGTCTGACACACTAGGGTTAAGTAAAGACCATAGAAAAATTGAAAACACAAGCTATAGAGAAAGACATTCAATTTTATATGTTTATTTTATAAACAGAGAACGCCTAAATAAATAAGCCTATTTATATATTTTTTAAAAATCTGCTTCTAAATTTCCATTTTAAGCCAGTGTACAGAATTAATTTTTCATTCCAATCAACAAATATTTTGTATCCTTCACTTGACTATTCTATAACTGATTATTTCATATATCAAGTTGTCTAATTCTATTTTCAAGTTCAACATTTTGCCTCAGGTTTTTTTGGAAAGTATTTCAAGTTTTGTCGCTCACGATTGGGTACTCCATAGAAAATCATTCCTTTCTATGGGTACTCCATAGAAAATCATTCCTTTTTTCCTCCATTTCTTCACCGCCCCACCCACCTCATCCTTTTCTCCCTTCCTTTTCCTTCAGGTAGCCATTTTCACTGCAAATGTTTCTCAACAGAAAACACTTGCCACCATGCTTTATGGAGTACCACTGTTGATTTTACCTCCCATTTCTCTCTTTATTTGAGTAAATTCAATTTTTTTCTGAGGAGACTTTTAGCTCTGACTGCCAGTACTGCCTGTACACATTTTTAGTCAGAAATTGAGTATTTTTCTCATTATTATCCAGTTCTTTTTTTTTTCATATGAGGAGCTTATAATTCACACAATATAGTTGACTTTTAGAGTACACAGTTCTGTTTGTAAATGGAAACAGAATTACAGTTTTCCTGGTACTTAACAGGAACCATAACAATATCAAATTCACTGGAGCTCAATAACTTTCAGACATTTGGCTAAGAGAAATAATATTCATGGAAGAAGGCCTGGAGGAAATGCAGTCACCCATTTTGCCTTCTAATCTAAAATCTATTTCAGGTTTAAGGGAGTTCGACAGAAAGTTACCTAACTGGACCACACACTGGGCCCAACACAGCTGCTTCTTTCTAAGCTGTGCTTTAGCTATCACGATAAAATTTTATCTGTATGAGGGCCCATAAGAAAATATTTTCTCTTACATCATATTGGCATTTGTCCCAAATAACTGGTTTGTTTTATGTATGCTTTTGTTACTGGTTATACTTTCTGCTTTCTACAGGTCAGTTACAAAGCTTGACGCCAAATTTGTGTTCTACCTTGATTGAATGCATAATTTGTCAAGGCATGCATTTGTTCTTTAAACACATTCCTGGCACCATCTTGCTCTCTCACTTTCATTTTCCAAAGGATCTCTTTTAAGAGTTTAAATATTTTATCTTTCTGGATTGTGTGCATCTACAAGCAACTTAAAAGCATTTTGGACCAAATTGATATATAAATAACCATAAGGTCTTTATTGATGATATGCTTAATTATAAAAATTATTTCCTGACTGAACAAATAGCCTGTAACCTAAATAAGAATTAAAACAAAGTACAGTGTAATTCTACAAGAACTTAAGCCTCTTCACAAATAATATGGATATTTAGAAACCATGCTAATTCTATTTCTCAGTAAAGAAAGGTTGAACTTGTAGAGTATTGATGCATTGATTTTCCTCACGGAAAATATGGCTAAATAAGGAGGAGGTTATGAAGAGTATATAGAAAAGAGCCAAAAATGTTATTTGTTGGATAACATTTGAGCCACTACATCTATTAGTTAAAGCTGATACCCCTCACTTCTCTCTCTTTCATAATGAAAAGATCTAAACTGTAGTCAGTATAGGTTTGTGACATCAGCACAGTTTGTGTGATACAGCTTTCCATCAGTGAAGATTGGTACCTATGCTGTGTGTGGGTGAAAATTAATTTTGCTTATCATATAGAATCTCCATCAATGCTTTAGTTCATCATCCAGCATACTCATTCTGGGATTTTGAGTGATGATGAGTTCAGAGATAATTCTATTAAAATGCTTTCACTTCACATAAACATAATTTAATAAGACATAAATGTTGTGTAATCCAACATTCTAACCTTGAATTCAATCTTGAGACCATAGGCAATACGCCTGTATATTCGTGGTGTCTGGAAAGTATATGTATTCTTAGACCTCAGTTAATTGCTACTAAGAGGTGTCTCTATGACCTAATAATCAATTCTGCAGATTACTATTCTCTTATTACAACAAAGAATTCCTGAGTTATTTCAATACCAATAAGGTTATCTTACCTGAAATGCTTAATAACATTAAAGTCAAAACATGGAGGAATATGCTCTTTCATGAACATGGCTATATTATAGCTGTTGACTGTCAAAGTGGTCCGAAAACACTAGTGATTTATCAATGAGTGGCTATTGAATAACATTAGCTGAAATTTAATGAAAGTCTGCTTTATGATGAGCATTTTACTAGATATTTCTCATCTATTATCTCATTTAATTTTTATAAAACATTTCATGGGATGCATTGTCAACATTATATAAATGAAAAACTGAGAAAGTTGTTTGTTTTCCCAGGAGATTTTTGATGATCAAAAATGGTTGCATTCACATCTCTTAACCAGTATACACAGTGGGATTTTATAAAGTTATATATTTTACCAGTTCTAGGGTAATCTTTATGGAAAACATGGAATTTTAGGTAAATGAAATCAAAATTACTTGTATCTGTGAGACTTGAAAAATGCGAATCTTTCATGCAAATGACAGGGAGGCACAATTTATGACTGGCATGAAGGTTTATGTTGCAGAATGGGCAAAAAACAGTATTAAATGAAAAAAGCGAGTTTGTATGTAAACTGCAAATAGTTTCACTTAATATAGTAAATGACAAGGAATTAGCAAATGTTTTTGATCATGGGAGCAACAATTTAAGCATGAGAAAGCTGCAACACTTGAACTCTGCTGGTGAGATTGTCAACTGTCACAACAGGTTTGGAAAACAATTTGGAATTATAAATTTGAAGATGCTCACACCCTGTAATCCACAACTTCACTCCTAGGCAGGGAGTGAGAAAGTTCATAGGCATACACATCAGGATGCACATATAAGAGTGCTCGTAACAGCTGTGTCTACAGAAATAGAACACTGAGCACTGAAACAAGAAAAAGTAAACAAATCAGTGTACCGTTAAGTCCCCACTTAATGTCATCAGTGGGTTCGGCGACTTTAAGCAAAACTATGCATGATGAAACCAATTTTACCCTAAGCTAATTGATATAAGCAAGAGTTAAGTCTCTACAGCATCTCATCAACATTATAATGAAATTATGTTGAACAAAACAACATTATTTGAGGACCTGCTTTGTTTATAAAATGGAATACTACTCAGCAGTGTGAATGTCAGTAGCATAAAGCTCAGAAACATAATGTCGAATGAAAATAGCATGTCAGAGAAAGATGTATACTTCTAGAGTCCATCTGAATAAAGTTTAGAAACACACAACATTAAATGACTTATTAGATAGGGGTAGATATTATGGTAAACTAATAATAAGAAAGGAGTAAATAACACAAGTTGCAGGATCATGGTAACCTCTATAGGGTAGGGTGATGTGAGCATGCTCGTGCTACCCGCAGAGAGCGTCATGGGTCCTATCTTGAACTGGTTGGTGTTTATGTGAGGGGTCTTTTCATTTTAACTTTATGACTTACATATTTATCATGTGTGTATGTATTCACTACTCCAAAAAGAAAAATAAATGGGAAATTATGTTGACATTAAATATTTAAACATCTAGTCTTGGGTTATTCTTTTTACATATTCTTCTTTGAACTTAATTTATAGAAGTTATTGCCAGGTGTCCTCTAATTCTTGTCGCTTTTTCATCAAACAAGGAAGATATGTGTTTCTCTCCGCCCACTGACTCGCATATTGCAAACATTTTACTCCTGGCAGCATATAGTCTATCTCTGGAAACCAGGCCAACTGGCAGTGTTCTTTACTTTTGCCCCCTGCCTCAGTCCATTAAAAAATGATAAAAAAAGGTGTGCCTCTTTTTCTTAGCTCTGTAATACTGCCCATGTATAACAGATCACTGATTAAGTGGATACAAAAGAGTCTCCTAATAGTGGTTGGTAGCTGCTGCTTGCCATTTCCTAGGTAAGAAGGACAGTTAAGGCCATAAATGTAGAAACATACACAGTCTGGTTCTTGTTGCCACTGCAGCTCCTGCTATGTCTCTTGCTTCCCCAGGTCCTGCGAAGCCTGTACTTACACTGTGCTCTCCCTCTTCTCCATGGATGCCCGATAGCTTGAGTTGTTTCCAGATCTCCTTTACCTTCATAACTTCTTCCTTTTCTCCCACAGCTGAATCTGTCCAACAGAATTTAGTAGGTCAAAGGGAATTCACAAAAGCCTTCTCTAATGAATGTAGCTGTTGTTGTTTTTCTTTTTCTTTTTTTAATTCTTAGCATTCTTATAATTTTTATTAAATAGTGGAGGTAGAAGAACAAAGTCAACAATTCTTACAAAAGAGCTCTTCCTTATACCTGGCTCATACTTTAAATGTGCAAACTCGGTGACATATTGCTATCCTGTGATTAGCTTACCCTATACCATTAATTAATGAGTCTTCTTATTTTCGTACTCATTTATATGTATATAATTTTTTCCTTTCTAGATGAATCTTGTACTGTGTGTTATATCTATTTGTTCTTATAATTTAAAAGAGTAACTGAAGAAACACAAGAACACGAATCATTTATTTATTCAGTGTCTAGTCTGAAAAATAACTGTTTCAGTTCTTTGAAACTCTAAATTATATTTTCTTCATATCTGTTTTCTTAATTTTCATAATGAATTACTTTAGCTACTATGTAGCTATGTGCATATTGCTACAATTATAAGTTCCAATTCACAGTCCATCTAAAGGACCAAACTGCCTCCATTTCTCAAAGAATTTAGCTGATGAAATAATTCAACTAATCAAAGAATAAAATCGTACTTTCTGGAGACTGTTTTCACATATTTGTTAAATACTATATTATAAAAAGATCCTCAAGAAATCTTTTAAGTATATATATTAATGTTTCTTATAGGTAAAAAGTTAAAATAAGCTACCTGTGATAGTTATGAATTATATTTTTGAGTTTTGTAGACAGTTGCAAATTAACAATACAGAAAAGCTTTTAAATTTCTGCAACAACTACATTCATGCAAAACTGGGGGGGGGGCTTTAAAAAGAACACATACTTGAGAAAAGACTGGGTTCACTTAAACTGCATGTATTATATTATTCTTCCATATCATTAGATGCTTTACACTTCACATGTGACAAACCATGATAAATTTTTAAAAGGGAAATATTACTGTAAAATGAATTCTGTATTTCTAAAGACTATTGCTACAAATTTAATTGATAAAGCTCTGCTTTATTTAGAGTTTTGAAGAAATAGTCTCTCTTCAATAAAGAAATTCTCATAATGGAATGTTTTAAATTGAAATTTAAAAAGAGGGTTAAATATTTAAAAATGTTTACATAAAAAGTCTTTAATGGATCTCGGATCTGAAATATGATTTCGCTTTTATATAAAATGCGGATGCAAATAGCCTTTCTCTTTCTCTTTCTCTCTCTCTTTCTCTTCCTGTCTCAGTCAGTTCTGGGTAGACTGCTGTAACAAAATTCTGGATCACTTAAATAACAAATATTTGTTTCTCACAGTTCTGTAGGCTGAGAAGTCCAAGATTAAGATGCCAGCAGATTCAGTATCTGGTGAGGGGCTTCTTTCTGATTTGCATCTGTTGCCTTTTGCTGTATACTTACATGGCTAAGAAAGGTTCTTGTCTCTTTCTCTTCTTAAAAAGAATTAGTGCCTTTACAATTAAGGACCTTATTTATAAGGGCACTAATCTCATCATGGGGGACCCAAGCTCATCTAACCTAATCACCTCTCAGAGGTCCCCCCTCCAGGTGCCATTACATTGGGGATTAGGGTTTCATATAAATTTTGGATGACACAAACATTTAGTCTATAAGCACTTCCCAAACTTACAAAGTTCTCAATCTATTTTTTAAAACTTATATATAAACAACTATCTCATTTGTTAGATTAAATACTATAACAGTAAGAAGAAATTGACCCTTGAAATGGATGGGAAAAGAAAAAGGTCTTCCAGGAGGAAGTGACAATTATCTTTAGATTAAGAAGGAGATAGTAGAGTAATTTAAATTCTAACTTTGTTCTTGAAATTGCAACATTTATTATCTAGCCACTTTCTAAATGCATACACTGGGACTGACTCATGCATATATTAATGAAGATGATTTTTATTCCATAATGAATTTAATAGGTGAAACAAAATAATGGTGGGTCTAGGGTTTAATCTCTAGTGAAGAAATGCTAGATAATTCCAGATTGGTAATGTTTGATTATTCCACTTCATATTCCATATTTAATGTTTCTCTCCTGGGGATTTTTGAGTTAAGCTGTCAGCATGATATGCATTTTGCATTTACTATTTTCAAAACTTAGATTATTTCTTCATTTTCTGCTTAAAGTAAAATTTTTCTGTGATAATGTAAAGACTGACAAATATTCTTGCTGCATTATAGGACAGAGTATAGAAACTAGAAACTTGTTTAATCTTTTGCAATATCGACTTCTTATTATAGGATATTTTACTGTTATTATTTTTGTGGTTTTCAAACTGAAATTTGCCCTTTCATAATCTGACATTCATATCGTCAAATCTGGTATGATAAACTGATCTATCTCTTTGCAATTGATATTTATAAAGCTTCTTTTATATTTGAGGACATGTGGGCAAAAAGTTATTACCTTCAAAGCAGCTAATGGTCATATTTCATATTAAATTAACTAGCTGTTTTAAATGATGAAAGTGTTAATGTCTGGATTCCGCTTCAAGAAATGAACTTTTTGTTATCTTTATTGGATAGAAACTAGTTTTTTTTAAAAAATTAAACTTTAGTTTTAGCATAATTTTAGATTCATATGCAGTTATAAGAAATAATACAGAGAAACTCCATGTACCTTTTGCCCAGTTTCTTTTTTTTAACCAGCTTCTCTCAATGGTGATGTTTTGTAAAATTATAGTAAAACATCTCAACCAGGATATCGACATTGATGCAGCCCACCCAACTTATTTAAATTCAGTTTCATATTTTACATCGAAGTCTACAATTCATTTAGCTTTTGCTTTTTAAAATAAGATACCTTGGAGCTAAATCTGTTGACTTGATTCTTTAGCTAAATTTTACCTCTAACACAAAGTTAAGCTATACTCAGACAGCTTTGTTGAACGCAATTTGTTTCTAAAGTTAAATTCAAAGAACTTTTAAAGAAAATAAGAGTGTTTTATAGCTTTGAAAAGGAATAAAATTTCATTATAGATTTTTTTTTACTTTTATTCAGGACCTAGATAATTTTTTTTTATACTTTTAAAGTATGCATTCATTAATAAGCAAAATGCTGTCAACTGTGCTGAGAATAATCACGTGGATGTGTATTTTAGCATTTGGATACATTCTACATGAAAATGGTTCTTTATAATTAAACTATTATTTCATGCAAATAGAAGTTGTGAGAGATGTTATAGGATGCTCTAAAAGAACAATTTATCTTTTACAATGTCAGATACTCTAGGCTAATAGTAAATACAATATAATGCATTACATTTGGCAATGAACTTACCATACATTTAGATGAATGGGTTCATTAACCTCTCATACCTCTCTATTTTGGAAGCTAACTTTACATCATAGTAGTAAGGGCAGGTTAAAATCCTGGTTTACAGATGTTGTCTTTTTCTATACATTTTTATTAATATAAACTGAATGGGCTAACAGATACAGTATAAGTTGTAAAATAGGTTTTTGGAACTTCTTATCGTTGGACAAGCATTTACCTATTTTCTCAAAATATACTGCAAGCATTCTAAATATAAAGTGGATAGGCTTTATTTGATATTCCTGTATCAATTGTATAATAATTTAATCTATTTAAAACTAAATTGAGTATTCATAGATTGTATAAATGTCTAACATTTTAAAATTTAGAATAAAGTTAAAAATAAAATAAGATAAAAATAAATTGACTAAAGACATTAACAAACATTATGACGTGGAATTTTAAGTTTTATATCTTTATGTAAAATATTTTAAACCAGCGATCTCCAACTATTTTGGTATCGGGGACCAGTGCTCCTATGAGAATCTAATGCCTGATAATCTGAGATGGAGCTGAGTCCTTGATGCTAGAGCTGGGGAGCAGCTGCAAATACAGATGAAGCTTCCTTTGCTAGCCCACCGCTCACCTGCTGCTGTGCAGCCCAGTTCCTAACAGCCTTGGGGGTTGTGGACTCCTCTTTTAAGTGATAACTTTCGGAAACTGATTGATACTTTTTGTTTGGATTTTTAAACATTATTACTTAATTGAAATAATAGGGCAACTCTCATAGTAATTGAATCTTATTTCGGTAAGTTGAAATATATTAGTGTCATTTAAATTGGTGTAAAATATTTTATTTGAATTTAGTTCTATAGGCTAGCGAGAGAAAGCATGGAGATGACTCTAGATGATTCTTAAGATTTTAGTGAGTAATTTAGTAGGTGACACTCAACTCAGATGTATTCAACCCACCTTTACAATCTAAAGTTATCTCCACATATTAGGTAGTATGGCCCAGAAAAATCAAAGTGTTTACAGTGAGATCCACTGGGATTGATAAATTGGCAAATTGACTTAATACATCAGAATTACCATAACAATATCCTTAAACTCAAATCCTCATTGCCGAACCAGAGGAACAGATTGTGCTGGAGGGCATGTCTAAAGCTAAATTATAAGATAAGCTCTTATTTGAAGCATTTATTTTCTCTGAAATATTTCCAGAAGTCTTCTCTAAAAAAACATTTATTAAGTTGAGAGCTACCACAATAGAAAATAATGTGGGAAACATTACAATAAATCGTTTATTATTAGCAATGGTTACAATTTCCAGAACTGACACACAAGAGGTTGTGTTTATTGAGTGTTCCAGTTTTTAAAGTTGCATTTTAAAATTTAACACAAAATTCCTGTGTTAAACAATTTAAAAAATTGCAGTGAATAGAATGGCATATTTACCAGTATTAGATGTAATCATTTTTCCCCCAAAATAGCATTTCTTCCAGGAAATGCTTTCCCAATGCTATGAAACTAAACCAAAGGCACTCCTTGTATTTGAGTGTCTCCTGCCCGCCCACCCCCACATCTAGTACTTGAAAAGTGTATTTACCAAGATGTCAAGCCAGTTATCTTGAAAATTAAACTCCTAAAAGTAATATACACAGAGTGAATTTAGACAGAAATTATACCCTTGTCATTCACTATTTCCAATATGGCTTTCATTTTTCTATCGAAATTAACATCTGGTTATTTTGTCTGTGAGATTACTATGCTCTTATTTTTACTTTAAGTTCCTAAAGGTCTATGAGTATAGATCCATGATAACTATTTTGAAAATAATTTGAAACATGGACTTTTGAAATGCATTCTTTTTGCAAATTTCATCATGGAATGTTGCGTGGAGGAGCTTACAGTTCATCAACAGTTATCTTGCTATACTTTATGCATGAGCTTGTGTTTTTAATATTTTGAGCTGAAGTTTAAGGAAGTAAAGAACCTGGGGACATATTCTGAGGAGGCCTACTTCATTTATTGTTACCACTAGCCTTTTTTAAAAAAATGTTATTTTATTTTCCTATATTTGACATACAATATTATATTAGTTTCAGGAACACAAAACAGTGATTAGACATTTGTGTAGCTTTCGGAGTGATCACCCTGGTAAATCTAGGAACCATCTGACATCACACAGTGATTATTAATGTTATTGACTATATTCCCTATGCTATACTTTACATTTCCATGACTATTTTGTAACTACCAATTTGTAATTCTTAATCTCTTCCTCTTTTCATCTATTACCCCAACCCCTTTCCCATCTCACACTTTCAAAATGTTCTCTGTATCTATGAATTTGTTTCTGTTTTGTTTGTTCATTTATTTTGTTTTTGTTTTTTTTTTAGATTCCACATATAAGTGAATTCATATGGTGTTTGTCTTTCTTTCTTTGAATTATTTTATTTAACATAATACCCTCTAGGTCTATTCATGTTGTTCAAATGGCAAGATTTCATTTTTTTGTGTGTGGCTGAGTAATATTCCTGAGTACACATATGTACCATTTTTTAATTTATTCATCTATTGATGGACACTTAGGTTGCTTCCATATCTTGACCATTGTAAATAATACTGCAATGAACGTCTATTCAATTTAGGGTTTTGAGATTCTTCGTGTAAGTACCTGAAAGTAGAATTACTGGGCCCGTCTTTGTCTCTTGTTCTAGCCTTTGTTCTAAAGTGTATTTTGTCTGGTGTAAGTGTTGTTGTCCCAGCTTTTTGTTTGTTTCCATTTTCATGAAATATCTTTTTCCATCACTTTTAGTTTGTGTGTGTCTTTTGATCTGAAGTGAGTCTCTTATAGGCAGCATATGTAAGAGTTTTGTTTTCTTCTCCATTCAGCCACCTTATGTCTTTTAATTGGAGCATTTAATTTATTTTACATTTAAAGTAATTGTTGCTAGATATGTAGTTATTGCTATTTTATTATTCATATTTTAAATTTTTGTTTTCTTTTTTTTTTAAAGAAGTCCTTTTAACATTTCTTTTAATAATGATTTAGTAGTGATGAACTCCTTCCTCTTTTTCTTGCCTGGAACGCTTTTTATCTGTCTTATTGTAAATGATAGCTTTGCTAGATAGAGTAATCTTGGTTGTAGGTCCTTGCTTTTCATCACTTTGAATATGTTATGCCAATTCAAAGCTGACTGCTTTACTAGTGAGTTTCAGGTATTGGTGACTCATTTAACATTTTGAGATTTAAAACATCTTTAGTCAGTCTGAAGCAAAAAAAAAAAAAATATTGTTAGACAAAAGCACATATAGTACTGTTCTAATATTGACACTGTAATATTAAACCTATATTCTTTAAATTATGGGTATTTTTTTAATTTGTGATTTTTCTTGTATTTTATTAGGGTGATATTGGTTAATAAAATTATATAGGTTTCAAGTGTCAATTCAATAATACATCATCTGTATATTGCATTGTGTGTTCACTACCCAAAGTCAAATCTCTTTGTCACCATAGATTTGATCCCCTTTACCCTCATCTACCTCACCCCTTCCCTTATACCTCTGGTAACCACTAAACTGTTATCTGTGTCTGAGTTTTTGTTTGTCTTGTTCATTTGCTGCTTTCAGTTTTATATTCCACATATAAATGAAATAATATGGTTCTCTACTTTTTCTATCTGACTTATTTCGCTTAGCATAATTATCTCAAGATCCATCTATGTTGTCTCAAATGGCAGTATTTCATCTCTTCTTATGGCCAAGTAATATTCCATTACACACACACACACACACACACACACACACACACACACACACATCATATCTTTTTTATCCAGTCATCTATTGAAGGATACTTAGGTTGTTTTCATGTCTTGGCCACAGTAAATAATGCTGCTATATCTTTATGGAGGACTGTTGCAATAAATTTTATAGAAGAATACATCAGTGTTAAACTAAAGGACCTTGGTTTTAAAGAGGATTTTATGATTTTTACCTCAAAGACAAGGGAAATAAAAGGAAAAACATTTAGTTTATATTAAACTAAAAAGCTTCTGCACAGCAAAAGAAACCATCAACAAGACAAAGAGTCAGCCTTCTGAATGGGAAAAGATATTTGCAAACATTGCCTACAGTAAAGGGCTAATATCCAAAATATATAAAGAACTTAGACAATTCAATAATGAAAAAAACAAACAATCCAATTAAAAAATGGGCAGAGGAACAGAACACTCGGACACTTCTCCCAAGAAGACACACAAACAGCCAATAGATATATGAAAAGATGCTCAACTTTACTAGCTATTAGGGAAACGCAAATTAAAATTACAATAAGATATCGCTTCATACCTGTTAGAATGGCTATTATCAATAAGACAAGTAGTAACAAGGTTTGAAGAGGTTGTAGGGGCAAAGGAACCCTCATACACTATTGGTGAAAATGTAAGTTAGTATAACTGCTGTGGAAAACAGTCTAGAGATTCATTTCTCAAAAATTTTAAAATAGAATTACCATATGACCCAGCAATTCCTCTTCTGGGTATCTACCCTCAAATTTGTGATATTTTTAAAGGAAGAATTATATTGGATATATTTAACTCTATGTTCTAAAAGAGTCTGAAATAAAATAGGAAAAGCATACTCATTTAAAATACTGAAGCTTTGGTACTTTTTTATAGGGGTAGTTAGAAAGAAAAAAATCTTAAATGTATCTCTGGAACTAAAAAAAATTCTTTTAATGTGTTTAGCATACACTTAAATTTGCTTTGTGTTTAATTCTGGAGGGCAGCTATAATAATAGAGTTGATAACTTAAGGAGTAAAAACTCTAAACATACATAAGTAAAATATGAATTAAGAGGTGGTAATGAGAACAGTTTAAAATCTGCAATTTGATTAACTAAAGACCAGACTATAGTAGAGGAAAGTATAATATCAGATGCAGGAAATAGCAATTCTTGGACATATAATATGTCAGGAATTCCAACCCTACATTAAAACAAAACAAAAAAAAGATGAAAATTATATCTTTATAATATATGTGTTTTTAAACTATAGTATTGACCTAACTATTCTGCCTATTTATCTATGGGTTTCTCCTAATTTTCTGAGACCAATTAGAATCAAGAGGAGATCTTAAAATATTCTATCATGGGAATCTGGATTCCCTTTCATTGTATGTAGGGTTTTAAGTTATCATAACCTCTATGCTTCTATAGACTTGTCCTTAGACATATTAGCATTTCAAAGCTTTGGAAGTTAAAGATTCTCTTAAGGAGACAGACATTCTCCTTAAAATTCTTAAATATTTCTTATGTTCACTTTAAAAACATTTTCTAGGTTGATATTTAAGTCACTGTTGGTCACTGAAAAAGGTTTCCAATGTACTCTGTGCATCGGAAATGATCCTCAATTTAGTAAGCTTTCAGGGTGACATTTAGATGGAACTTTTAGAAATATATCACTTTCTCAGGAAAGTATTACAGAGTAGAACAGATTTATGGAGCTGGAAGCCTATTATGCAGAGCTGTATATCACTATTGCCGACCAATGAGAATAGCTTTCTTTTTTCTTCAAATATTCACCAAATGTCCTTTGTCTTGTCTTTCCTTGTTGAAATAACAATTTAATTTTATTTTCTGTCTTAAAATTCAGATTGTTCCTTATTCTAAATATTTTTTCTTGATTTTTGTTCCCAATTTCATATCTTAAACAAATGGTTTTATTTAGCTGTATTTGTTTGAAATGATAGATTTAATAGCAAAGCATAAATGTAGACAGGTAGTTAAAAATCCAGTGCAATAAATCATTGTATTTATCATGTGTTTATGAAGGGATATGATTAAAAAGGAAACGTGTGAGGTAGAAAAATAAATATAATAAGATTATTTTAGGGGGGGCAGTATTAGAAAGTTAAGAATCGTAATCATTGTACTCATTTTTGTAATCATTTTAATCATTTTTCTAAAAAAAGGTCAACAGATCCTGTACTAATTGTTACTCAATATAATTAAAGCTTCTAATAATTTATACTATAAATGTGGCATTGCCTTTTTTGCATAAAGCACCTAGTTTATAATTACAAAGTTTATTACAACCTACTTTTTGAAATAGTGATAACCACCACTTGTTAGAGAGCATTACATATAAAATATCACAGATTGAAAAACATCAACATTTTACTACTATAATGTAAATGGTTAAAGCACTACCATATCAAACTACTTTGGTGTATTTTCCAAAAGGATAAGGTAGAAAACTATTTTTTCTTGTAAGACCATATAATTTGAATATTTTGATATTATCACTTACTTTAACTATAAGTTCTATTCATGATCTTACATTCTGAAAACTGTAGGATGCTTATTAGTAATGATAGCCATATTGAGTGTTTATTAATATATAAATAGAATAGCTTTTTTTCATAGTCAAATATATTTTTGTGTACATCCGAAATAGAAAAAAAAAGCAATATGGATATTATGTTTATGCATACAGTGAAGACACAAGCATATCCATAACCATAGCCTTAAGGGATAGCTTACTTTTCAGTAGATGATAAAATTCTTCTGTTGCAGCTCCAAGTTTTATAAAATTATACTAGAGTAAGTTGTTTTGATCAGCATTGGACTTTTGGGTTTGAATTCTTTTGTCTTATGGAAAAAATAGCTATTTTTTTGTAGGTACTTGTTTTTTGTTTGTTTGTTTTACCAGAAGGTGGTCATTTTGAGGGCTGGCAGCAATTTTTGGCTGCTGACAGCCACTGAAGATTTTCTTTCCTAATAACAGGAATTGTAAATAAAATTTGACTGCTGCTGGCTAATTTGGGTCCCTTTACAACTTTAAATAACAACTCCTGAGATTTATGCTTGATTGATGTTCACACCTATTACATGACGAGTTCAAATTTTCTCGTCAGGAAGAGGTATTTCTCTCTTATCGTTGCTGTATGAAAGATAATTAAAAGATATTGTGTGTGACTCCTAGCTTGGGAAACTGATTTATTATGAACAGAGAAATAAAACAAAATAAGAAATCTTGAACTTTGCTGTCTCATGACCATTTTCATCCCCACCATGGATTTGATTTAATGTGCCACCATCTTGGACATCATTTAATGTTTCAGTACTAGAAGTTGCAGAAATATCTTCTTGCCACAGTTTTACCCCAAGGAAGGG
Organism: Pteropus medius; assembly: GCF_902729225.1. Lineage (NCBI taxonomy): Eukaryota > Metazoa > Chordata > Mammalia > Chiroptera > Pteropodidae > Pteropus > Pteropus medius. The sequence continues at coordinate 4,081,701 of NW_024354550.1, forward strand.
ATTATTGCAAAACTCCATTACATTTGGGGGGTTTATTTTCCCAAGTGATTTGCAGCCACCTAGAAAAGGCCATGCTTATTAGTTACGTTACTCTATTTACAAAGTTATGAAAATTCAGTGTTGAGGTGAATACATTTGCAAATCCTCATCAAGTTAATTTAATGTCAAACTTTAAAAGTGTTTCCAGTATTGATTGCTGCTAAAACTAGTTGTATAAATTTTAATTTATAAATTGTTTTATTGAATAAATTCAGATCAAATGTGTATTACCCTTTAACACCTGTATCCTGCTTCTTAGAGTCACCAACCAAGTTAGTAAATAGGGAATGTTACATTATAAATCAGTTGTTTGAATATGCTATATTTCTTTAAGTATAAATCTTAACCTGAGCCTTATTGCTCAGGTTAAGATTTTTTTTTTTAATGTATTATTTACTTTTAAATGAATCTGTAGTTGCTGTCTATGTGACTAATTATGAACATAGAAATAAAATAGGTTATTGTTTGCCTATATTTTCCATATTTAACTCAGAATTATTGTTTAACAGAATCATTTAACCCTAGAGGTGTGTTCTGATAAATTTGTAAATAAGCTTATTTATTTAGGTGGTCTTTATGCCTAATAATTTTCAATATACAATCTGAAGCACCAAAAACTTTTTCCTAGACAAAATAAAATCACACTCAAGTATTAGTTCATTATAACTGTTGTAACAAATTATCACTAGTGGCTCGGTGGCTAAAAAAATCCCAAAGATTTATGATTTTATATTTCTATAGGTGTGAAGTTCAATGCAGTCTCATTGGGTTAAAATCAAGACATCAGCAGGGCGGCATTTCTTTTATTTTTTAGCCACTAGACACCACCCACATTCCATGGCCCATGGCCCCCTATCATCTTCAAAGCCAACAACATAGCATCTCTCTATGCTTTACTATTTTATTATTTAAGATAATTGACATAATCTTCCAATTTTGAAGTCAGCTGATTTGCAACTTTATTTCTCTTTTGACAGGTAATTGAACATAGTCACAGGTTTCAGAGATTAGTATTAAGATTAGGATTAAGGATATTTTGGGGCATGGGAGCGTGGTCGATTATGCTGTTTTCTGAATGGAAACTTTTTTTTTTTTAATTTTTGTAAGAGTTTATTTGAACCAAACTGACGGCATATGCTGGGGAGCAAGATCTCAGATGGTCTTGGAACCAACTTTTAAAATAAATTTTGAAAACCCTGTTTTTTAGATGCAATAGTAAAATGGAAATATTAATAAACTAATCAAAAACAACTTTAAAATGATTTTTAAAATAAAATTTAACTTAAAATAATTAAATTGAAACATAATTTTCTATCAGAAACTCTAACAGAATTTATGGTGTCACACTACTTCACTGATGTTACCTCAAAAGGGTGATAGTTGTAAGGATATAAAGTTTTGGAACATTAGTGAAAAATTGTATTGGGTTTTGTCAATTATAAAATGAATAACTTGAAGCCCAAGCTTCTCTTTTCCTCTACCAGAGAGGTGATGTTCATGAGAAGGATGATTAAAGGATGACTCTTACACGGTACTCAACCTTACCAGGCACTCTTTTTTCAAAAGATGATTAGCAACATACGCTTATATTGTTGGCCTTAGGGCCTAAAGTTAGATCTGTAGATTTGTGAACCTGCAATAAACTTTTGGTAATTTTTAGGTAATGCTTTACATTCTAAGCTTGAAATAGAGGTGACAAGACTTACGCAGGCTGATACTAGTATTATGACTGGGACAGAGTTCATTTCTAGGTCCTTTTACTCAGGGGTCCCAAACCCCCCGAGCTATAGGCCAGTACTGGTCCATGGCCTGTTAGGAACCAGGCAGCACAGCAGGAGGTGAGCAGTGGGCAAGTGAGTGAAGCTTCATCTGTATTTGCAGCCACTCCCCAGCGCTAGCATCATCACCTCAGCTCCACCTCAGATCATCAGGCACTAGATTCTCATAGGAGCACTGGTCCCTGGTGCCAAAAAAGGTTGCGACCACTGTTTTAAATCTTCCCTACCTATAAGCTTATATACAGATTTGGCCACAAGGAACATATTAATTAATGAAACTGTGTTGAGCATCTTTTATGCTTAACTGATTTTGATCATCTCATTGGGAGCTTATTTCATTGAGAGTTTCTAGTTATCTAACTTAACTCTATCTAGTTTAGGGGAGAAAAAAAAGTATTGAAGGATATTAGGTCCTCCCAGAAAATTTATTTTGGTACAAAGAAACAAGCATGGAGGTTGTGCACCTAGTAACAGTGCCAAACCTCACCAGACTGCTCTAGTGGAGAAGCTTGTTAAAAACAAAACTTAACTGAGTAAATTTAGAGATCTAATTGGCTTTATTAAACAAATTATGAATCAGATAGCTTGTTTTATCTGGCAAGCAGAGAGAAACTCGGAGGGGTTATACAAGATGGAAGGCTTTTATAGAAACGAAGTGGGGACAAGGAAGTCATTAGCAAGGAAAAATGAAAGTTCATTGGGGAAAAGTAAGAATTCAGGTGATAATGCTTCTCATGGATTAAGCTGTGGCATTTCCATTGCCCAGGCTTGTTGCTGGGAAAGAAGAAAATCTTCCTTCCTCCTGCTGAAGTAGTAAAGTATTTGCACTTGCTGTTTGGGAGTGCAAGGTGGACTCTTCCTGTTGGGGCCTGTAAGGGAATTGACTGACACTGTAATTGATGTCTTCTTGTTTTGGGATTATAGAAGAGTGGTAGAACATAAGAGCTCCCTTTATAGGCCTTCCTGACTCTAAAGTTTCTAAGGTGAAAGTTTTCTCAGACCCAGGGAAAGTATTCAATAAATACAGTTAAAAAAAGAAAATAAAAGAAAAAGCATAAATAATATTAACTATAAAACTGTCAGATCATCCTCATTTCTTGACCTAGCAAAACATAATTTTTGTTTGTTTGTTTGTTTGTTTTCTCAGATAGTGGCTTCTAGTCCACAAGTTAATGTAAATTTAGATAGTAAAAGAGCAGGAAAAATAATAAGGGAGATGCAAAACTATAAAAATTATGTATATTAGAATTGGAGTAAGGAGAAATTGATGCCACATACTAATATTAATATGTATCTGTCACTTTTTAAAAAATAATAATCAGTTCAATTAAGTGATTTTCTATCCAGAAGTTAGAAATCAGTTGCTGTCAGTTTTTGATCAATATTAGATTTAATCATTCTAGAAGCCTGGTTAATTTTGTCACATATAGGTTCATTTAAACATTGAGAATCTAATTTCTATTTAGGTTTATACAAGGTAATTCTAACTGTATTCTTCAAAAAGGAAATGACCTACCTAATTTGGTAACTGTGCAAAACTTTTCAGCTATCAATCATGAACATGAATAATCTTGCAGAGAGCATGGGGCCCTTTGAGTTACTCAGGCAACGTCTAAAAATAACTACCATTCATTGAGCTCCTAACATAGGTTTTGTTCTAAGAACTTTATGTATGCTAACATTTCTTCTACCAAACTTTTGACATAGGCACCATGATTATCCAGATGAGGAAACTGAGGTAGAACTTGACAAAAGTCACTCAGCACACTGGGGCAGAGTAGTAAAGAATTTTACACAGTCTTGCCCACTGTGGACATATCCTACATAATATTCTACCCTTCGGTGGGATGGAGCATGTGGGAATTTGACTAAATCAAGTTATAAGGCAAAGGTGAGTGGACAGTCACTCCTATGATAACTTTTTATTATATGACTCCTTTGTAGCAATTAGAGTTTCTCCTGCTGGCTGAAGAGAAGTAAGCTACCATATTTTGAGAGGACCATATGGCTAGGACTGAGGGAGGTTTGTAAGAGTTGTGAGCAGGCTCTGCTGACAGCCAACAGGGAAATAGAAACATGATTTCTCCCAACTTCAAGGAGCTGGATTCTGTCATGGACCTGAACGAGCCTGGAAGAGGACCCTAATCCCCAGACAAGATCTACAACTGGCTGACACTTTGTTTCAGTTTTCTAAGTTCCCAAACAGAGGACCCAGCATAGCCTGCCTAGTTTTCTGACCCATGGAAACTGAGGTAATATATTTGGACTGTTCGAAGCCTCTAAGTTGTGGAATCTATTACGTAGAAGGAGAAAACTAATACAAATGATGAAGGTCACACAGCTGACAAGTGGCTGTGGACATAATTTTACGCATGAAGTCTGACTGCAAAGCCTCTGGTCTTTTCTATTTGAATCATTGCCTCTAAGAGAGAAGAACCAGTAATAAATAAGTCTAGAACTGTCACAGGCCCCTCATACTGGGCAAAGCTATTGGGCGATACCATTATCATTAGAAAATTATAGTTTAGTCCTCTGACAACCAATTTTAAGGTGAATTAATACTTTAGAATTTAGCTGAATACTGAGGTATGACTAGCTCTCTAACCTCTTAAAAAATAATTAGAAAAATGTCTTGTTACTTCTAACCAGTACTACTAACAAGTATAGGCACATCTGAATCAGGTCCTTTTATTCTAAGCAGATTTTCTTTTTATGTAAAATATAATGTTTTAGTCTGAAATAATAGTACAATATAAAATCGCAATAGATCTAGGATATTTAAAAGGTTTATATACCTTTAAATACCTAATTTTTTCTGAATTTTATATCAAATGTACTATGTCATCTAGTAAATAGGTGTTTTTTGTTTGTATTTGTCTCATGTCTTTGTCACAGTGTATAGCTATATATCGGTGTACATATATATGTGTATATATATATATATGTGTGTGTGTGTATGTGTATATGTGTAATATTGACTAAATAAGATATATAATCAATAAATTTGCATTCCAAATTATTATGTTCAGCTATTAATCAAAATTACATAGATAAATTAAAACAACTTTGAGAAAGAAATGAAGTGGTTATTAAATATAATATCATGGGAAATTAGTATGGAAAACCAAAAAATATATGGCCTAATGAAGATTTCATTAGTAATCTGACAGCCATAGGCTATGTATATCTCCATTGTCAAAGTTAACTAAATTCCCTTCAAAAAGTACTTTAAATAGATTATTGTGTTTGCTTATTTTAGAAATATAAAATATTTTTGTTTAATTGAACAATAGTTACTAGTTTATTCTGAAATATTATAAATAATTTGAGACCAATTGACAATTAAAGGAAAAATAACTACAGAAGTAGCTTTTAAAAAAATGGTATACTCATATATCATTTTTATTATTGTTTTTAAAAAGATATAAACATTTCGTTGAATAACTTTCAATCTGTATAAAAGTGATTAGACACTAATTTTACCATATTCTCAACTATAAGAAACAATATCTTTAGCTAATTCTACATACAAAAGCATCAGAAACCTAACAAGCATCTTTTTAGAGAATGAAATTTCTCTAATAATAAACTTTCTTCAAAGTGATATATTTTTCATAGTATGAAGGCATGAATGGAAATTAGTTGGCGAAATGTTATTTTGAAACATACGCATATGACATGATGCTAATTTTCATATGCATATTAATTTTTATTTAAATATATGTATGTCTATATGTATGATACATATTTGAGATTTTACTTAGACATGTTGATTCATTTATGGAGTTACTCCAAAGTTGTTTGTAAATATTTTGACTGTTCGAGGAATAGTATTTTAATGAAAAACTATCCATCATATAAGAGCCCAGATATGAATATTCTATATTTCTGTATTAGTCTGTGTTCTCAATAAGTGTTCTTAATCAGTGTTTTTAATTGAAGTATAAATTATATTTAAGGTTGTTTTTCTTGCTTTTTGTTCCAAGAAGCCCCACTTTAGATTCTTCTAAGGTTATAACAGCCTCTATAGAAGGCACAGTTTATCATCTAGCTTTTATACAAATGTGACATGATTTTATTATATTTCTGCCACTGGATTTTATCACTTTAATAATCCATTGCAATATTTATCAAATGGCATGATGAATCATATTATATTTATCATATCGTACAACAAATAAGATGACATACCAATAAATCACTCCATTTTAGGAAGTGTTAAAATTATTCTGTCAACTTGCATTAAAATGGTGAATCAGCATATAGCCTCTTAATCAAATCTATAGTCTTGCACAAATTTATACCTTAGAATAATGGAGATTAAAACTCAATTTAATTGTTTTCTAATCTTTTGCCAAAATAAACTTGTTTAATTGTACAAAACATTAAGTTCCAAAATCAAGTAATTATTTCTTATAAGTAACTATGTTAAGAGTAATACAATTGATGTAAGACTAATAAAACCGTGCAAACTGAGATGTCTGGTGAACATTTTTCCTGTTGCAAGGCTGTATTGAAGGAAAACCTTTTAATAATTAGAATCTACAGGAAAATATATAGAAATATGGTTTGATACTTTTTAGACAAGAAAATGGGTTCGCATATGTTAAGGGATGTAATCAGACTAAGAAGTGGTGTTAGAAATTAGATTTTCGGACACTTATTTCAGTATTACTTTATGCAAAATTCTTCGTTTTTGCTTTCTTTAAAATTTACTTAATGAATTTTAAAGATTTAATATTTTATATAAACATCAAAAGGTGAACAAGCTGATATATACGATCAATCAAGTTAACCTAGATGGTAGCAGAATCTTTTGAAGTCCAACTGCTATTATTTTGGCTGCATATTTGAGGGTAATAATTCATTTTTCAACTCTCTTTTTTGCTTTAAATTGTATTTTTCATAAACTCTTGTGAATTAGAGACACTTCCTGTTTGAATTGAATGTTCATGTTCCCCCAAAATTTATATGTTAAAATTCAGCCAACCAATGTGATGATATTAGGAAGTGGGGCCTTTGGAAGGTAATTAGGTCATGAGGGTGGAGTCCTTTTTTTTTTTTTTTTATGACTGAGATTAGTATTTTTATAAAAGAGGCCACTGAGAGCTCTTTCTGCTCTGTGAAGATACAATAAGTCAGCAACTTGCAGCCCAGAAGAGGGCTCTCACCATAAAATAATCGTGCTGACACCCTGATCTTTCCATCCTCAAGAACTGTGAGAAATACACTTCTATTGTTTATAAGCCACTCAGTCCATGACAATTTGTTACAGCATCCCAAATGGATGAAGACACTTCCCATGGATATTTCCAATTTATAATATTATCATGAATCTAGGATACCCAAGGTGTATGACCAAACCAGGAACCCCAAGGCAGTAGCTGAGCACAGTGCTTAAGGGCATAGATCCTATACTCAGCCTTCTTGGTTTGAATCCCAGATGTGCCACAAATCAGAAGGCAACTTATCTGTTATATAGTCTCTTAATTAGTTCCCTACTGTTAAAAAAAGAAAGATAGTGAATACTTTAACACAACTCATAGATTTGTTTTGTGACTAAATTAATTATTCATATTAGAACCAGAGGACAATGCCGATGTAACAAATATCAATTAATAGTAGCTATTATTCATAATAATAATAGAGAGTAAGACATCTGTTTTACCAAATGTTTGGAAAACATGGTAGAATTTGACAACTGAACTTAAACAACTTTGGAATGCCTTAGTTTCTTTATTTTTCCTAGCTATGGTGCAAACCAGAGCCTTGGAGTTATTTAAAAACAAAACAAAAAACAAAACTGTGGTTTACCTTGAATACCCATAAATAGTTCAGGTAACATACAATTTACAAAAAATTTTTTTTTTTTATATTCACCCTTATTCTGTAATGTTTAATTGTATTTCGTGTTATAGAAAAGCATCTAGAAGACATGGTTTCTTCTAATTAAAAAAGTATGAAATGTGTCTTTCTGTTGTAGAGCTTTACAAATCTTCCAGTCTTCCAGTTACTAAAATTTCTTTTGTCCTTCTTGTCTTATGAGAAACAACTAAAAAAAAAAAAAAAAAACCCTCAAAAATGTACACTGCTGTATATTATTAAGCACATAGTATTTTAGGATTTTTATATTTAGGAAAGTTCGGAATTTTCAAAGGGGTGAAATGTCAGTGTTTGGGGTTAAGCCCTAAATTATTATTTTCTTTATTTATTTAACAAACTTAATGAGCTTCTATCGTGACAATAATTTAGATGCTGGAGCTACAGCATTGAACAATAGACAGAAATTCTTGTCTTCTTAGAAAGTAACTTTTTTATGGTAACATGGTCACAAAGAAAATAAAACACATAAAATGATAATAAATGCTAAGGGGAAAAATATATATGTTGGGTAGGAGGATACAGATTGCAGTTTTAAATAGTGTGGTCAGCGAAAGCTTCACTAAGCAGGTGACATTCAAGGAAAAACTAAAAGTGAAAGTGAGGACTGGCCATGCAGCATAGCATAGTGTTTAAGAGCACAGCGTTTGCAGGTGTTTGATGTGTTAGAGGAGGAGTAAAGAATTCTGTGTAACTGGGCTGTAGCGAGCCAAGACAGTGAGAACAGAAAGAGGTAGACAGTTAATAGGGCCAAATTATGCAGTTCTTTGTAACATCTAAGACTTTTACTTTGAATGAGATGGAAAGCCACTAACTAGGCATGCATCATGGCTTATATCATAAAGGATCACTCTGGCTGCTGTGAGAGGCCATGGTGTGTTCTAGAAACACCAAGCCTTCTACTTGTGGGCTAGACTCTATCGTCTCTTCCCTAACTCAGGAACGTTATTCCACCAACTTTCCCCTTTCTTCTGCATCATCATCTATCCTCTTTTTAATTAATAATTTTCTTCATATAAAAACATGCAACAATTATTCTTCTCTTAAACAGAGCACCTTTCCAAATCATACGACCCCCTCAAGTTACTATCACCAGAGCAAAACTGAGGTGGTGTAGTATACACCCATTGCTTCCACATCCTTTCTTTTGGAGATTCCACTCCAGTTTGTCTTCTCCTTTGCTACTTCAAGGAACTGGTTTTCGCCAAGGACAACCTTGCTTTTCATACATTTCAACTCTCAGATTTTTTCTTAACATTTGACGTGGGTAATCATTTACTTCTTCTTGAAACATTTTCTTCACTTGGATTCCAGGACAGTATACTCTTGGCTCTACTTACCTAATTAACTGGTGCTTCTTAGGCTCCTTTACTGATTCCCCACCTTCCTGATTTCTAAACTGCAGAACGACAGATCTAAATTCTGGCACTATTTCCACTATCCCATCTCATTCCCTTGTTGTTCTCATGTTTAACTCTCATTTGTGTATCGCTGACTTTTAAGTTTTTATCTCTACCCTTTATTTATCTGCTGAATTCCAGAATTGTATATTCAATAGCCTGGTTGATATTTCCACTTTAATTCTAATAAGTAACTCAACATTATTATTTGCAAAATTGATCCTCTGATCTTCCCCCAAACCTAGTACTCCCATGATTTTGACCATCTCATTAAATGAATTTCATATTTCAGTTATTTAAACCAAAACCCATGAAGTCATCTTTAACTGTTATTTTTATTTTGTCCCATATCAATTTATCAGGAAATCCTGAAGGTCTACTTTTAAATTAAATATAGAATCAAAGTATTTTACACTGACACTACACAGGTGCAAGGCACCCTCAGCTTTCAGTGGAATATTGCCATAATCTCCTATCATCTGAGTCTCTTAATTAAGAGCAGATGAACCTAAATAACAGGTTTATTGCTAGCTTTTTCTTTCTGAAAGATTATTATTATTTTGTTGGTCTTATGTAATTAACTTAGAAATTATGCTATCTCATTAAAAGTACCTGTATTGTTTTTTATGATCATTAAAAACATCCTAAAATCTTGGGAGAAATTTCTTCTTGTGAATAATTTTCAATGGTGAGATCTTACTGAAGAACAAAGGACAAATTCAGAAATGTTTGCTAAAAGAAAGTCTAAGCTGAATTTACAGAGAAGAGGGCTACTGCCTTATTGGGATTTAGAATTCTTTGAGAATCTTGATGTCACAAAAACAAGTGGATTCTGCATAAAGGAAACCTTATATGTATTTTAGCCACCCAGTTTTTATAATCCACTTAGTTAAATGTTGCATTCCCTGAGTCAATGGTAGGATAATGGTTCATAATTTCTATCTACATTGCTAAAATTTTAATTTTGTCATAACATTTGACTAGTTTTTATTTATAATTACATTTTAGGACATCTGATTTATCTGAGTTGATAATTTAATCTATTCAAAATCTTCAGTTAAATATCAACTGATTCTAATAATTGACTATTATTATTTATTTTAAGTTGCTTCATCATAAATGCTTCTTAAGATCTCACATTTGTGAAAATTGTTCTTTAGATTCTCATAAAACACTTTCGTAGTTGGAACTCCTCCATTATTTTTAAAGATGAATGGAGAACTTTGAAGTTGATTTGACCTCTTTGCTGCTTTGGCATCCTCCTGAATTACTACTGAGTTTCCTGTAAAAGCCATTATCTATCTCATCAGTAACTATCTCATTTATAATGTATTAAATATAAAATATTATGAACTAGTAAAGTTATTTGGCTTCATACTGTGTAATTGCCCTTTTAAATTTATATTTCAATTGAGTTTATGTGCTTTGTGACATTTAGGATATATTTATATTTTTAAATATTTCTTATTTTAGTCAAAATTTGATATTTTTAAAATGCAAGCTCCTGCTTTGATTTATGTCTGCCTTGTGAGCAATTTGCTAATTTTCTAATGGAATTTTTGAGATCATGGATAAGTTAAGGAATGATGTTGCCATTTAAATTCCCTAAGAGAGTTGGAAGATACTGATAGTGACACTAGTAATGATTTACAAGTTTTAGGGAACAAAACAAAATCCTTTAATAAAAATGGAACACAGTGTATTTTTATTATTATTAATTAAAAGCTAATTTTTTAAAATGAAAATAACTGTAGATTTTTAAATTCTTGATGTCAAGTTGTTACTTCATTCTGGTAAGTTCAGTTTAGCTTTATCCATTTTTTTTCCGTGCTGGAAAAAAAGAAAAAAACAATTTTAGGTAACACACTTTAATGTCAAAGAAAGCCTGCTAATAGTCATCTATACAGTATATATTCTCAAATCCATATGAGATCGCATCCTTTTTTACTTTATAAGCCAATGGTTTAGGACATAAAATAAAAAAGAAAATGATATTTCTCAAGCCACTTGTGATTTTGTTCACATAGATTATCTTTTAGAATTCTAGGGGTGTCTTGGTAGATTTAAAGATTGGTTTGTTCTGTAACACCACAATCTAAAAAAGTTTTTCTTGTCTTTTAAATCTAATCTCTGAGGCTGGATAATAGTCATTCTTTTCAAGAAAAATCTTTCTTGGATTTTTTTTTCCCTTGCGGCACATTAAATATAACGGAAAAGAAATTCAAAACATTGTGTAAAAACTCTTTAATTTTCTTTCCCTATTTGTAGAACAATGCTGGTGTGAACTAGTGCCACTTCCTGGTGGCTCAGCTAGTATCAAAAATGTGTAGCTTCCATGGCTGAAAGTAACCAGTGTAGACAGAAGAATGTGGGTTTATTATCAGGGACCCTGGGGAAGGTGGTCATATATGCAGACCGGATGCACAAAGACTGGGGGCAGAGAATGTCTGAGCATCATTTACACAACTAGGAATTTCTGAATGCTGTCCCTCTACTTTTAAATCCTGTCCAGAGTTAAGTGAAGAAGAGTAAATACAGATTTCTCGAGGACAGTTTCTATTTTCTTGCTAGGGTTGCCCCCTATATAACAAGCATTGAAGAGCCTATATGTGATACTTCTAAAACAATTTATACTTTCTTACTATTTATAACTGAAATTAACATTTTATGTAATTTAATTCAATTTTTAAACCAGGTTCCACTCCCCTCATCTCAGTGATTCTCTAAATTAGCCCGATAACGTTGACAAACAAAAGAGCATGTAAAATTCGATCACTACTCTACTAGTGACTCTTCATGAGTCCATGGAAAGAAAGTAAAATTAGAAGAAAAATAAAAATTTATTTCATACTTATAAAGGCCAGACTTAGTGCCAGAAATTTTGTATCATTATTATGTTTAATAATGCTATGAGGCAAATGCTCTTATTTTTATTTAAGAGAAAATGATAAAACAGGATCAGAACAGTTAAAAAACTTACCCTGGATATTACATAACTACTTGATGGAAGAGCTAGAGATTCAAATTCAAAGCTGTCCAATTTTAAATTCTATGCCAATCCCAAATCATTTACCATTAGGAAATAATTTTAAGAAACCTCTCATAATGAAAAACTTTCAAAAATAGGTTATTGAATTAATTCTTAACATGCATATTTTACCAATATGTTGTCTTTTATGACTGCAATTTTACCTACATTGGGATGTTTTTCCAGTATTGTTTGTAAGTGTGGTTTGCATATCCTTTACTCTTATTCAGCACCTGCTTGAGATCAAACGTATCCATTTGCTGAATGATTAACTTGGGAAATATAGATTGATACCTATGTATCAGATTTTTTTTGTCTGAATTGCTATCCAAAAATAACTGACCTATAAGGTAATTGCATGGGGCCTTTACTGGCACAACTGTTTTTAACCTTAACATGCCAGCAAGTAAATCCTCTGTCCCTGTGACTAAAAAAAAAAAAAAAAAAAAAAAAAAAAAAGCCATATTAGCCCACAGTTGACTATGGCTGGCATTTTAGCATAACACAGAAAATTGAAATTAGAATCCTATTGACATTTTCTAGTATATGTATTCTTTTTATAGAGGGTGGAGCTGCTTCACTTATACATTCTAAGGAACAAAATTTAGTTTGTAATTAAAAGTATTTAACCCACATTAAGTCTTTTATGCAGGCTATAAAATTAATTTTATTACAGAAATTGCATTACACATAACAGCTGATGACCTTATCTTACTGAAGTAATGTATTTTTCATTAAAATGAAACATTGTGTTTCAGAAGCAGGAGCCAAGAATCAGGCCTTGAATTGAAAGGGCCACATGTATTATGTACAATAACCGTCTTTCCAAAGAGCACATAACCTGGCATTCTCAGTTTATTACTGCATCGAGATGAGCAGATTTAAACTCTAATTAAAGAGATGCCATACATTGTCTGTTTACAGCTTGGGTGACTTTAACTGTTGTACTGTCAAACTAGCCTTGGTAAATTATAACTGTTTGGTCTTTTGTGCAGCTCTGATGTCTAGGTTGAATTTATCACAAAGTTGGAGTATTAACTATATATCTACTAACCAATATTTCTCTGTTTAATTCTGGTCATACCTAGGTACTACAATGTTTTATTTACTGGCGGTGCAAAACAAATTTTGTTTGTTTTTATTTTAGTATTGCCGATCACCCAAAAGTCATAATTTTCTGCAGTATGCGCTAAGCATGGTATGAATGTCAACTTAAATAATTAAGTTCATGAATGGAGTGATTATATTTTAAATAGTTTCTGTTACGTATAGAAAGCAAAACATGTTTTTTAGTGCTTAGGGTACTTTTAATTTGTATGTAAGTTTAATAAACTGTTTTAAAACAGTAATAAATTTTCAATATTAAGATCCTTTTTGAAAGACTAAATTGAATCACTTCATATGGTTTGGGTAGTATTTTCCCTGAGTTATTATTTAAAAAATAGAAATATTATACAAGTGACTGAGTAGGAAAATCATATGATTATGAAACACTAAAATTTAAAAAGACTTTTAGATGAAAGAACAAAAAAAAGGTAAATATTAAAACAACCTTCGATTTTGAGATGTGATAAATAAAAGGTAGGACAAAAAAGAAGTAATCAAGAAAGTAGATTGGCAGGAGATAAATGTAAATAGAGTTTTTATTTGAAATCAAAGAAAAACACTAGTTACCGATTTTCATTGATAATCATACTTGCCTCCCCCCAAAATAAAACAAAAGATTATAATTTCTCCATTTCTTAGAATGAATAACCAATGCAGATTTACTGCTCATATCTCTGTTTTCCATCTTCACTCTCTTCTCTTGGAACACTGCTTTATTTTTCAAAATTGAACAATACTGGAAAATATTTTTCCTTTTAGCAGAGATAGGAAAAAAAGTAGAAAATTAATGCAATATTCATATGGCAGAGTTTATAGAGACAGTATCATAACAACCTATATTTTCATTTTGGGTTCTGAGTTGGGTCATTTTCTTCTGTTAAGAGTCTGAGTTGATATTTTTAAATTGTCCCATTTCTTAAACAATAAAGTTATTTTAAAGAAATAAATTTGGATATCTTTGGAGGATTTAAGACACCTTTTGCATGATGGGATCTTAGTGTTTGATTTAGTAGTAAAATTATTGGTTTGTTTAATATCTTAGCTAGTGTAGTACAGCATTAAAGAGTTAGAAACACAAAGATCTTGAAATACGTAATTGGAGTAGACAATATATTCTGAAATTAACTTTCAGTGTACTATTTTAGAGATAAGTGAACTATTTTCACATTTCATATTTAAATTAGAGCTTTATTCATTCTATTTTAAATAATTTTATCCTGCAAGTGAATTTTTTTTCCCCTTAAAAATCATAATTGATGATGCTCTAGTGTCATTAGAAATTTAGTTTTGAGAATTATGTTTGATAAAATGAAACCATGAAGAGTTTATGGTAAAATATTAGTTGATCTCAATTGTTTTAAAATAAAGTCTGACCAGGAGTGCTCAAATTATAAAGAAGGGGCTAACCACAAAAGAAAATTTCTATAAAAAGTCCTAAAAATCGGCTTCACCAAAAACATTGCCATCAGGAAAATGCAAGAATGGAAATAGGACCAATATATGCCTGATTGTTGCCCTTAAACATTTCACATCAGGGATGCACTAGAATGAGGTCATATAGCCTAATCTTCATATTGACATTGTAAATGGTTTTTCTTTGATATAGAAACATGAAACATTTTGATTTCTCATGTTTAGGGTGAAAAAAATTATAGCTAGAGGAAGCAAGTGACCCAGCTCTTAGCTCACAAACAATGTAATGAAGTCCAGCTGTTCTTATTGGGATTTTTATGGCTTTGGCCAGAATACTGATGAAAACAGCCCATTTTAGCCATCAGGCTTATGCCCAGTTTATACCAACCATCAGAAAACAGTATCTACTTTTGGTATCAACACTATTTCTAGTGGCTATCAGTTTTCCTAACGTAGCAAAACTAGACATTTACCACACAGTCCTGATACAAGATTCGAGCATGATTGTATCTAATGCCTTCTACAAGCAGCTTGTGCAAGGCCTTCCGAGAGAAGGGAGAATTGGAGGCTGGATTATATCGCAAAAAACAGTATCTCGGCCTTTGTGGTGGAGCTTATTTTCCTTAGAATATATTACATTACCTTTTTTCATATCTGCAAAAGTTGCTAATTTCTGCCATAATTGGGGTTCAGATCTATTCCATTTGCTAATCGAATTACGTAAAACTGCTTTGAGTACTTGTTTACAGAGTTTTTGGTCACATATGTCTACTTACTGTCTATTCAGAGGTCACATTTATAAGTGAAAGTGTTTTAAGATGAGATGTCAGTCTGTATTTTCATCACTTTCACCTATTTGAGGGACAAGTCATCTGTTAAATTTTGGTTTTAACCATCTAGAATAGATCTAAATAGGCCAAGGATGTGTAGGTATGACCTATAGCCCTTTATGCAAATAAAGCAGAGAAAACAAGTCATTTGTTTTCTTTGGAGTACTAGATTTGCCATATTTAAAGAATCCTTAGAGAATATTTCTAATCTTTTGCTTTTGTCAATATTATATGCAATTATCCTATAGTTCATTCTATTACTATTTCTTTTTAAAAATATTCTTTAGTGCTGGAGAGACTGGTTTGCTTATGAAAAAAGTAGCAATTCATTGAAATTTATATATTTTTTTTAAAAAAGCCTTTTTAGAACAATGTAGCAGAGAACAAGGAGCGTTAACAGTCCCTTTCAAAATACTTTAAGTGAAAATTCATGAGAATTATTAAAATTTTATTTCTACTTTTTATAAAATGAAATATGTTCATATATAACTCCTCTATAATATATGCAAACTTCATTCTTTCTTAAGCAGACGTTACTCAGATGCTTACTTGATGGAAATTAACAATCAATATTTCCAAAACATAATATAGATACTTAAATTTTTTCCCAGCTCTGCTACTTAATAGATACATGAATGGTCATGTAACTGAATCTATCTGAACCTGTTTTTTTCTTTAATTGGAGAAAATAATACCTCAATAAAGAGATATTGGAAAGAGTAATATTTGATACTATGAATTTAGTACAGTCTCACAAATTTAAATGACCAATGAATGGTGGTAGTAATAGTAATAATAGTAATAATTATTATTACTATTATAGTAATAATTATCATCATTACTATTATTATTATTATTATTATTATTATACAAAACTATTCATTTGAGTACTTTCCTATTCCTAAATATCTACCAGAGAATTGAATGAAAATGAGAAATTTATTTACATTGCAGAAGCAGAAACTAATTGAACTCTTCAGGTATGCCTTATTCCATTCAGCTGAAACAGAAATACACCAACAGAAAACATGTCAAATCTGAGGCTGCTGGAACTTTAGATTCTCTTTTTTATGGGTTTTATTCTCTCCAAATTTTGCTATCACAGAATAGAAAATGGTACACACACGCACACATGCACGTGTGCGCACACACACACGACCAGAAAACTAAAAAGAGAAAACCTCAAGAATAGCAACAACAAAAAACTCAAATGGAGAGGAATGCACATGCATGTAGAACATACTTTCTTTTCCCAATAAAATTAGAATCAAATCATTAATATTTGTGACCAACAAAAATAACTGATCTCACAGTCATTAGTTTCCTTTCTTTACCTAAAGTTAATTGATTCAGTGAACAAACATTTATCAATTGTCATAGTCTACAAAGCCTGTGCTATATGGTCAGATAAGTAAGAGCCACTCTCTACTCTAAAATAGACTGATATAAAAGATAAAGAATTCTAATTTATTGTGTTACATGCCATGCCAAAGTAGGTATACGAGATGGTGTGACTACTGTTACTACCAGAAGTTAGGGAAGGCTAACAAGAGAAGGTGGAGTGAGTCCTTAAATATTAAGAAGTTCAATGGTTAGAAAGCTCCTTTTAGATTTTTTTTTTTAAAAAAGCAGCTTGTGCAAAGGCATAAAATGGCATAATGTGTCCAGAGAAGAATAGGAAGGTTAGGGGATGAGAGTATCAGATGCCTAGTGAGGACTGAGGAGCAGAGACAAGAGTGTAAGTGGCCATGGTAAAAGAGGATGAGATCTATGCTACCAGTGAGAGAGCTCTTAAATAGAAGAGCTACCTGATTGAATCTCACCCTTTAAAAAATAACCTTTATGTTACTATGGAAGAGATTGTTCAAGAGGCAGTGACAAGTTGACAGATACTAATTAGAGTTGGAAGAAGTGACAAGGCTTTTGTCCTTGCCTCCTTCAGTTCACTGTTTAAATACTGCCACTCTACATAGATATACCCTGATCATCTTATTTATATAACAGCCCTGGCTACTATTTATTCCCATTTCATATTTTATTTTTCTTTTAAAAAATATCATTACATAACAGTTGAATTAAGATTTTCCCAGCAGAATATAGATTTTTATATGTGTTGAGTTCATTAGCATAACTTCTGTGACCAGAATATCATCTGGGACATAGTAGTTATTCAGTAGATACTTTTTTGAATAAATGAATAAGTTTTCTAAATTTGAGTTTATGAAGACCTGAACTATGGCAATCACTATAGGCATGGAGTACACAGAAGAGACTCAAGAAGCTTTTCTAAATTAAAATCTGCAAAACAAGCTTGGTGATATGGTAGATCTGAT